>NC_064874.1:25364402-25381902 GCF_943734745.1 Anopheles darlingi | reverse complement strand
ATCGAATGGCCGCGGACGGCAATCAGGAGCAAATTTACGTGCGTTCGCCATTTCCACCTCCTGCCTCGTTCACTCGCCGAACGATGCACAAACGATGGGACCTCCCGCTACTACCTCGCTTACGCGCGATCTGCGTTCAGCCATTTAGCAGCGCCATATGCCGTGTAATCAAACAAGCATAAAACATCAACATAAACTGCGATCAGCGGTTGGACCGTGGAACCAACGGTACCGATCCATCCATCCACGCCGGAGCGATCCCCACGGATTGGAAGAGACATATTTTATGCATTTATAACAATTAAATATCGTGAGCCCCATCGGCTGCACCGAATTTTACCGAACGCATTTTTGGTTGCGATTGCATTTCGATTTTGGGCCGATGGTTTGGGGGAATTTGTTTACGAGCTTCGGAACTGGGAAGGATGAGCGGGTGAGGCGAACATAAAACACCACCCGTGGATAGCCAAAATTATGTAGCTGCTCACCAGACCAGACCATCGGGATCGGGATGGTGGTTGGTCGGTCGCCGTGATCGTCACCAAACAAGATCATCATTAATGGCGTCTGGTTTCGCTGCAACGTGGAGGACCCCTGTTGGTATGAGTGGGGAGCGGTCCGGTGTGGTGCAGTGGGCTCGTTGCATTGCTCCTCCTTTTTTGGGCCGTAATAATTCACCGAAACTACCGCAATGAAACATGCTTGCGAAGGCAAAAGGGGAGCCCGATTGTTCCGAAACCCTCGGTGAACATGGACGATTACATAGCGCGGTCCATGTCGTGGTCCGTGCTGGGGCTGCTGCTGCTGTTGCTGCTGTTGCTGCTGCTGTTGCTGGGGGCCAGAGGAAAATTATCGGCCGTCGTGCCGGGGCATGGACGCGATCGTTTTTCGCGTCCCGACAAGGACATAAATTATCGTTGCAGCCCGCGACGCGAAAATGTCTTACTTTGTGCGTTGTGTGTGTGTGTGTGTTTATGTGTTGCAGCATTGATTCAATGCGCAATGGCCACACTGTCGGCCCTCGGGGTCGCCAGCTTCATTTCAGTTCCATTGCGTCGAGCTCCCAATTTCTGTTGTTGAACTTACTCTCTCTTCCTTTTTTCCTTTTTTGCGGTTTTGGAAGGCCTTTTTTCGGTCAGTTCGAAATCGATCTCATTTTTTCCTGTGGCTTTTGGAGTCTCGAGTTCGCAGAATGGCCCCTGGTGCAATTAGCAACGGCTGTAATGAAACGGATCTGCTGCTCTTGGAAAGTCTGTCTGGTCGGCAGCAGTAAACAATGTCGGGATAGAGTCCGAGGGACGAATTCCGGTATAGGTTTAACGTTTCTATTTACATGATGTGTAGGATGAAAAAAAAAACATATATAGCCGCGAATACTGACTAAACACTGATTCTATATTGGGATCCTATTGAAATATACGAGTATTTTAAAAAGAGTACCACAAGAGGTACAGACACTTGTATAAAGATCGTTTGACAGTCCAAGTTGGCCTTGGGTATGTTAAGTATTAAGCTGCGTTCATATGCTTCGTTTTGCTCGTTTACACGACATGTTGTAAAAGATTAATACCATTCAAAGTTAGATTCTTGCTCTCGGTATAATTTCGCAAAAATGTAAAAAGCAATCTAAGTCGTTAATGTAATTTTAATGTTAATGACTATGTATTTAAAATATTTGAACGCAGTTTTAGGTGGTTTGCAGATGATTTTGGAAGAGACTCAACTTTGAAGGACTGCCTTTGGTGGGAGTGAATTTTGGTTTCACTTTATCTACACCCACAACCGCTTACTAAGAAGAACAACTTAGAAGGCGCTACAACTCATCGTACGCTTATCACATACGCCGTTCCTTTTCCCAAGAAAACTGGGCAGCACCTTTCTGTAACCTTTTAAAAGTGATTTTATCATTACCTTAGACTTTTCTGCTGCTCTCCCTTCTATTCTTCCATCCTTTCACCCGTTACATCTCCTACAGCAACGAAACATGAATGACCGCAGCGAGCGAGGGCTTATCGCGAGCGCACAACGACCTTGCCCTAGCCGCGCCAACATAAATTACATCATTCCTATTCCCCACCGAGTGTGGCGTCTGCTTCCTTGTCTCACCATTTTGTTTTCCCACACGAATAAATCACAACAATTTATCACCGAATATGCTCCGTTCCTTGGCGTTCGTCCACTTGTCCCCACCTTTGTCCCAACCGTGTTTTCGCTTCGATGAAATGCGTGCTTTTCAATTTTCCAGCCTTGGCCATCCAGCCAGCCAGCCAGCCAGCCAGCCAACGAGTCTCACTGCAGGAACGAACGGACCCAACTTAATGATCACACAATGCAAATATGAAGTGCGCGGATGACTGCGGAGAATATGCTTTCGCACGGCGCGCACTTCATGGCTGCCATGTTCGTGCATGGAGGGAGTGGCATGAGAAAGCAGAATACATGGACCAGCGAGCGAGCCAGCCAGCCAGCCAGCCAGCCAGCCAGCCAGCCAGGCAGCCAGCCAGCCAGCCAGCCAAGTGCCCCATCGTCTGCCTGTTACTGCTTTGGTCGTCAAGATCCGGAGAAGATAGGGCGACCGGAGACTCACTCGCGGTACCCACGGGAAACGACGCAAGCGCTTGCGAGGTCGTCCAAGTGTCCGAAGCCGAAGGGCGTTACCGGCAACTAATAGGTTTATGAATGTTTACACTACAACCATCCGCAAAGCCCACAGCGTTGACCCATCTTTCGCCGTTGGCTTCGCGTTCGCCCCTGCGTGGCCCCTTATGCTACGTTGAGCGCAAGATCACGAAGCGTCGAGGCGTGGTGCTCCGGTGCGAACACAATGTTTTGCACGCACGTTACAGCCGGAAAGATGGACCAAATGGACCCGTGACCAAAGTGCGAAACCTGTAATAAAGTGAAATAAAATAAATTAACACAATCGATTTGCACGGGACCCGGGAACAGTGCGTGCGAGCGCCATTTGGTACACCAGCCTCATCCCCGTTGGCATACCATTTCCACTGGTTGATGCGGTGCAGTTCGATCACGGTATGATACGATCTCAACATAAATTCGATGCGCATACTTTCGCGCTTTCGAGAATCGCAAAATTCTCGCTGTCACAGCCCTCTTCTCATCTTCTGTCGATCCCCGGTTCGACCTCAACGCGCACAACCAATTCGCGGATCGTGATAAGCCAGCTGCCACGATGACGGAAAGGCTTGGGAAAAATAATTTTCCTTTACTTTATCTGTTGCTGGTAAATCTATTGAAACATCGACCGAGGCGCCATTTTGTGTGCGATCGGGCTCCATAATTTATTCAAAGTTCTTGCCTCAGTGCTTCCGGACTCACCGGAGTTGATCATGATGCCGATCGTGGAGGTGAGCAGCGGCTTCACACCTCGCATACACTCATAACTCAATCCCTCAACGACCTCATCGACAAAGGGGTGACATCCGTCTGTCGTTGTCGACGGTCTAACGGTGCTTTCGCCGGCAACAGGTGTGTAGGTGTGCAGGTAAGATGCCGCAAGGTGGAAACATAACGAACCCCCCTTTCTCCCGGCGACACCCCCGGGAAGACCGAGGATAGTAGCATTAGAATAATCAATTACTTTTCCTCGGCTCGGCGAGGCGGCCATTCACCAGACCAGAGGTGCAAGGGATAGCGATCGCGGTGAACGAGAGAGACAGAGAGAGAGCGAGAGAGAGGGAGAGATCTTCCCTAGAATCACCTGTGCCCCCTCTCCACCTGTGGCCACCGGGCTTTGCGCCTCGGGACGTCGCCGATTGTGGTAAAATGCAAATCCTTCCTCCTTCCCTGCTCCTGCGCCACCGGAAAAACCGCTGGAACCGCGCTTGTCACCCGCCAAATCACCCGGCAAACCGTTTCCCAGCCACCGAACAAGCGGGACTGAAACTCGTAAACGGCCAGTGGCCGGGCTACGGCAACGGTTACGGCACCGGCTACGGCTACGGGAGTTAATCCATCGTCACACGCTGTGCCACCGCGGGCCTCATACTGTGGCAGGTTGGTGGCTGACCAAAACGGTGCGACGCAAAACCGCGATAAAATCGATTCCGCTCCGTTTGAGTGAAGTTGGCCTGTTGTTGTTGTTGTTGAGAGCCTGTCTGGCTGCCCGGCCTGCTCCGTTGCTCGTTTCCGCCCGTTTCGTGTCGGTCGTTTGGGTTTTTGCGTAGCGAAGTAGTTAAACGGTTTTGACGGATTGGCACAGTAGGCCAGAAGCGCTTGTGAAGGCGAATGAGGGCCACGGCGCATCACGTTTCATATTATTCCGATCCGTGCTTTCAAATCGAACGGTTTCGATCTGCCGCATCTGTCATTCACCGCCACTCGGTGGTGTTATTGATTGTGCTGACTGGATTATGTTACATGAAATTAATGATAGATGCTGCTATATGACAGTATACATGAGAAGGTAGCTTAATGAGAGTTAACTTGACAAATTTGCCACAAGAAATTAAGTTCAATATTTGAAAATTTGTCGAATAGTCGATCTGCTTGCACTTGCAGCCAAGTAGTTTTTATATATAAATCTCCATTGAAATCATGTTTGTATTCCTTTTTTAAGAATAAACATTTATAACAAGGATATTAACATGCATGATATATGCATTCTCCATGGTCATGCAACAGAAGTTACTATAGTTCACTAACTAATTTTACTAGCAATTTTTCGGGACCAATATATTGAATTTCATAACTTTATATATGAGATCAGATCTAAATATATGCTAATTTTAATCTATAAAATTGATCTTATCAACCAACCAGCAACAGGAAGCAGCAGAATTGTTTTGCAGCAGAGAAAGGACGACTCCCATGTTTAATTTTAGTAGTTAGTATAGTGTGTTAAAAAGGAAATTATTTCCACAAAACCGAATAAGCACCAGAGATCCCTTTTTCAATCAATCGAACCGTCCAATCGCTCCCATAGTGCCACCCTCAGGAATGGAGTTCTAGAGAATGGATTCTCGACAGCCTTCGGTTTCATGGAATTACCCAGGTGCGGGAAGAGTGAAGCAAGGCGTGGAAGGAAGGGTGTCGAGATCAGCAACGGCGATCAGCGAGTGGGACGAAATGCGCAAACGGAAGCGCTTCCCGAGTGAACCGGCCGGCGACCGCGCTGGCTGGCCATGTCCTAGCAATCTTGTTCACCTGCCGACCTGCCAACCCATAAGCCCTAGCGGGGGCCATCCATCCACAAACACACTCACACGCACACACAGAGCAACAACAACCACCCCTTACGGGTGCGCACATAATGTTGTCGGATGTCAGTTTTATTCATGTTTTTCCTTTATTTTGCTTCCATGTTTTTGCTGCTGTCCCCGGGACCTCCCCGTTTGGATACTGCCCACGTCCCTTGCGGTTCACTGCAGGGTCGCCAATCGTCGGAAAAAGGTAATCGGTCGTGCGCATTGTAGCAGCAACAGCACCAGCACCAGCACGGAGCAACGGAACGAAGCCGCTCGCTGATGTTTATTTTATTTGGCAGCATATTATTGCCACAGGCCGCCATATTTATTTGTATTTCGTTCTAAGTACCCTCCGGGGACCCCAGGGGGGGGAGTTACAACAACGGTTGCAACGACCGCCTCGCTGCATCCAATACTCTCGGTGTTCGGTGGAGTCATTCTCCGTCAATTCTGAACTCAACCAAACAACCCTCCGTGCTACTATGCATGCAGATCAACTTGTGGCGAAGGGCTTCAGCTCTATCCAGCGGTGGTTTGCTCAATGATCCGTCCATCGGGATTCCCGGTAGCATAGCGCCAACGATTTGCGACATTCGACACGGGGAAACCAAGCATCGTTTTGCGCAATCGGGCAGCCAGTTGTCGTCCACCCCATGAGGGCATGAGTTTTGGGAGACGATCGAAGGCGATCGAAGGCGATCACTGCTGAATGATCGGTCCGTTTACGGTCGGTGTCGCGCTCGCACTCACGCTCCCGCTCCAGCTCCACCACAATCAATCAATCAATCTGCGAAGATTTTATCGCAATCGCCAATCGCAGATCAACGGCGCGGGGACTCTCATGCTCATGACTGCTGTGGCTGGCTACCGGCACACCACCACTGTTTGCCTCCAGTTTTTCCTTCTTCGCATCTTCGCTACCTTCGCCCCGCCAGGTTCTCCTTCTTCTCCGGTTGCAGCACCCTATTGGAAGACGCATTTCGCGCAGACGCGCGCGCGCGCGATCAGATCATGATCGGAGCGGCCACAGATCGTCGTAAGTCGTCCTCGGTTCGGTTGATTTGAGAGATGCAATAAAATTTCAACACATTCCAGCCGGTGAGCACGCAGAGCGTTGGCAGACTGGCAGGCATTCAGGCCTCGCACGAACACGAAGCTGGCTGTTGTTGGCCGGCGTGGCTCCTAAATTAAGATGTAGACGTAGCAGCTTGCGTAGCATCGATAAATTCACTCCCTCCCTCTTTGCTCCCCGAAAAAAAAGGCCCATGCTGGCTGACTGGTGGAGGTGTTAAGTATTTATGTTTCGTTCCGAAGGCCGTACCCGTGACCGCGACGCGCCGCACCGCTGATATACGATAAGCCGGTCCGTGGTTGGTGAGAAGCAGAGTGCACCAGAGACCAGGTGTTGGTGAGGGATGGATAGTTAAGGAACGGTTAAGGCACGCGTGGCTCGTGTGCCGCGGCAGACGCACGAGCGAGAGAGTTTTTGAATAAATTTGGTTGGGCCGTGACGTGCTTCCGCGGTTCCGCGGTTCCGCGGTTCAATGCCGTGAGGCCAACGGTCACTGACTGGTCGGTCGGGTTTGGGTTGGGACCGTCGGTCGCGCATCGCGCCCACTAATTGGATGGGTTTAACTAATTTGCTTTCCTCTTTACGATGTGTGTGAAACGATCCCCAAACCGACACCCAACTGTCCCACACACCCCGGGAACGGCACTCGGTGAGGAATCATCGCATCGCCGCCCATCGCGCGGTTAACAAGCTTTAAACCCATGGAAGGGGGGCCCTTTTCCAGGTGGGAATCTGGCACTTATGCTTAGGACTAATGGGTGTTGGAAGATGGTTAGAACGTACCTTGGTTGGTCGAAGATTTATGGGTCAAACTCGGTCCGGCCTCGGTAGTAGCATGGGACAGGCAGGCACAACAAGGTGTTAAACCTGTAACGATCATGGGGAGGGAAGAAAACGAAAAGAAAAATCTTAAATTATGATCAAACAACTTCAGGTGAAACGCCGTGCTGCACAGAAACTTGCACCTTGCCGTCCTTTTTCGGATGATGAAGTGACAGAACGGAGTAAAACAAAAATGCCAAGTACTTATGTGGGGAGACATCATCTGCGTTAGTTCTCTCCTTTTATGCAAAGACACGCCATTTAGATACGAATATATCTGATTATATAATGAGCTTCATTGTCTCAAACAGGTGCCGCTGAGTGAGTTGAAGATGACAGTGATGATGATGATGATGAAGATGATAAATATCTTTTCTTTCCTCATCTTCTTGTTGTAAAAATCATGGTTCTTGTTGTAAAATATGTTCGTGTTAGTGTTAGAGATTGTTTCAAATAGCAGGCTTTGAGACATCAAGAATTAACATAGCAGCCTATGTGATTTGAAATCTTCAAATAAAGAATGAGTTACAGGCTATAGATATGGTAGTGCTTCCTGTTTATAACTTTTTAAATTTATTCTCGAAAACTTGCGATTCAGTTGAAGTTATGAAGAAAAGATAATTGTAACCACAAAAACACACTCTACTGTTAGTGAAACAACAGATTAAGATTGTTACCAAATTCAAACTATTTTAGAAAACACGCAACAGTTTCAAATAAGTTGAAGAAGAATATAAATATCTATTTTTCTCGCAAAAATCAATGCCAGGTATGTTAAAAGAAGGAAACAGAAACAATTGAAGCAATTGCACAACACCTCCCCAGGTTTTCTCCCTCCCGCATGGACAGGATGGACGCCAACATCGTCCGGCAGCGAGAGCATACATCAATGAGTCTAAGATCGAGAGCAGATTATGCAGATCTGTCTCCGTCGTACACAACCCAACGTCATTATGCATTATGCACCGGTCAACCACGTAGCCCACGGTCCCATAACCGTGCCATTGAATTAGCTGCCGGCGCCTCATCGGAGCGGCAAACATTCACTTAACCACCCATCGTTGCCACCACCCCTTGTCCGAGTAGGTAGAGTTGCTAACTGCTGCCTGGTTAGGCGACTCGTTCGCTCGTTTGCTCCACATTAAACAAATCTAATGTGTGCCCGGGGTGGCTTATGCCAACACCCATAAGTCACCACCCACTGCACTCAAGCAACGAGGTACCGGTGTAGGGCTCGGGTGTAGGTTTTTGGGTGGCCAATGGGCAGGCAGTCACCACCGAGACAACCACAACACCGAACCTGAGATAGTCCCTAACCTCCACAGTACCAGATTTCCCTTTTTCCCGACCTCCACGGCGACATCGAATCGAAGCTTGATTAAGGGAGACCCCGCTACTACCGCTACCGTGCCCTGCACTGTCCTAATCGAGGGGACAACACCAAGACTTCGTCATGCCCCCCTGATGGCGTGTGGCGTGTGGCAACGTTTTATGCAAATAATGCCGATCGCCATCACTTGGGCGGGAACACACTGGGTGCCATCGAAGTCGTGGCTAATTATTATTAATTCCGCGACAATTATTTAGATCACTGGACGCGGGCTGGACTGGAAATAGAAAGTCTTGCGTGAGGACCGTCCTGGCCGGCGTTCCATTATCGATTGAATCCCGCCGGCGAGTTCCCGCCGCAATTCGCAGCCCAGGGACAGGTTCCTCCTCCCGCGAGCTGTCCCTAGAAAGTTCGGTTCGGAAATGGTCACGGAAAGGGCATCATTTGCCACTCGTCGTGGTCAATTCGAAGGTTCGCGTACATGTGGCAATCGGAAGATTGAATTATGATTCCGTCGCTGGAATACGCGATGCAGATGGGAGAGGGTTGGCTGGAGTGCTGTATTTCCTGATCCTTTTTTCCTCCCCATTTATTCCAGCACTCCGAAGGCACGCAGCGCATGCAAAACACGCGCACACTCACCGCGAGCCGCGTTGTCAAAAGATGGATGGATCACGCAGAGGATCCACGAGGGCAGCGCAGCAGCGGCACTACTACAACGGCGCTTCTTGATCGTGTCCCGTTGATGTGTCGCTGATGGGCCGTTGTCGTCGCTCGGTGCTGATGGCCGGGCACGATCATCTCCTAGCCAATCTCCAACTCCCTTCGCAAGTGAGGTGCGGGCTTAACCTACAATAAATTACCAGCCAGACATAGGGAAACAGAAAGAAAAGATAGGAATGGGAATGGGTTTGCGTGAAGCTGCCCCTTCACATATGAAACAGCCGCGTTTGCAATTATAAACAATCGGATCAACCTGTACGACTCTAGCACACCTTCTTCACCAGCGCAGCGAGGAGCGCGGCAATGGATGATGCTGATCGGTGGCATACAACATCGGCCCATTTGCCATGCCATACCTTCCACCACCACTCGGCTCGGTCGCAAGGGGCCAGAGCAGAATGGAGCAACAACTGACGACGTCTTAGATAGCGTTCGGCTTAGCACTCCGCTAGCGGTTCCAGAGTGTTTGGCTTCGGTCATAAAATGGCACGACCTAGTAAGTGGGTGCCGCGGTCGTGGAGTGTTGTGCGGTTGCGCATCGCCAAGAAGTTCTTTCGAAACTGGCCTGGATTGGTTGGAACTGTGGTATCCAGCGACTCGTCGAGTCTAGACGAAGCCATGCAGACGGATGGTTTTACTGGACTACTCAATTTTCGAAGAACATTTCTATTGTGCAGCAAATAAAGCCAACTATTTTAGTAACAATCACGCTCCAAGCAGGCGTTTTTTTTTCTCCTTGGAAAACATATTAACGGATAGATTCTTTTTTCTAAGACTTTTGTGCCAAGTATGTGAAAGAAATCTATAAGAATTATTTATTTACAACCTGCTTCATAGGGTTAGGCACCAAACAAATGTTTCTTAATGTTTTTGCTCTGATTCCTGCTCGAAAATTATAGTGCCTTTATAGTTTTCCAAATTATGGAAAAGAACATTCTAAAATCTCTAAATACCGTCACGCTGTTTCGACCCAAAGATAAAAAATGCTCTCAAAATAATTAATAATGTTCTACCTTCTAATAATGTACAATAACACGATTCCATTGTTCAGTGGAATAACACCTAGAGTGTTGAAGGTTTTCCATAACGGAAACCGAAGATATGATTCGACAAATCCTTTCCGTAAGCAACGGGTTTAAGCCCAAAACATATGAATGACCTCAACCACTCGGTTTCCAACACCTGATTGACTGCACAGTGACAGGTGCACTTAAGCAATCCATTTTCTGGCTTAACCAACCGATGCATCCGACACATCGAATCCTGCTGCTGGACTCCCGGATGCCAAGATGCCTGCTGCATCGGCGCTGCTCCTTCGTTTCGGTGCGGCACGCCACTGTCGATCACGCGTGTGCCCGGTTCCAGTGCCCATCGCACTGAAGTGGCAAGTGGGAGGACGAAATAAATTCACCAACAACAACAATTCCTGCCTTTTCCCATGTTATGCCTGTCCTTCGGTGTTCCGCGGAAAGCCAGAAAGAAATGTGAGATCACCGGCATCACCCATCACGCGGTGGAGCGAATGCATTTCGTCGTATCTCGGCCCAGCGCGAACGCCAGCATCTTGAGCCGCCTCGGCACTGGCGTACGCCAGCCATCCACCCGAGGGAGGGATGGCATCGTGGCAGAGACTTATCGGGCGATGATGTCAGTGCGCGGGATCGTGGGGCTCGGAGTGTCGAAGAGAAAACAGTACGTTTTTCTCAATTTGTAGTAAAATTTATTTTTCACTTTCTTCCGTAATTATTTTCCATTTATTTTATCTTAATAGAGCTATTAATTTTATGGACAGATAAGCCTGAGCAGCAGCCAGCAACATCTGCAGCCGCAGCAGCAGCAGCAGCAGCAGCAGCTCGCTCGACCAGGTCGTTTTGCAAACGAGCCAAACATGTCTTGGGACTTGGGACACGGAGCGGACGGTCTGGACGATCTCGCGCAAGTGCCCGCGGAGTGCTTTGCCTCGGGAGGAAAAGTGCGATTGCCTGAAGCAACCCCGGCGCGGTTGGTTCCGGACCGAGACTCAGACCACAAAATAAAATAAAAAAAAAAGAACGGGAGAACCATCCAACGAGGTCAGCGCCGACCGATCGGTTAGGTCTGGGCCCAACCGAATCCGAATCCGGGGTACATTTCAATTTCGCGTTTAGCTGGCTGACTGGCTGGCTGGCTGGCTTCTGCGATCGCTACCCGCTCCAATCGCTCTGCCCTCGATACGGATGTCAAAAGATCACCGAGCCATGCCAGGCCATGCCATGCCATTTCTTGCCGGGCGGACCAATGGGGAGCTCTTCCCTACGCTTGCGCCCCTTGCAATGTTTTCATTTCGCTACGCGTCCCGATAGCCGGGACGCGGACGGGGGGTCAGACGACCACAAAAAAGGGTCGTAAGAAAAGGGGGGGGGGGGGAAGATTTGTGGCCGGGAAAGTGTTTTTGGCTTCGGTGAAAATTGGGTTCACCACAAATTTATGGCTTTTCCTTAGCAACCAGGCCCTTTGGTGGGGTGGCGAGGTGCTCGAAAGGAAAAAGGTGGAAAGGCCGGGGAAGCATCGCGGCATTGCAAGATAATGGCGGTCTCTTTTTGGTCTCTAGCACGTAAAATATTATTATAAGGCTGGTATCTAGTGCAGCTTATAATCCTGGTTTTTCCTCGACTAGCTTCTTGTTGCTTCATTTCGTTCTACAATTTAAATCCAAGTAAACGGCGTCGTATTTCGATGGAAGTTTAATGGCAAGGATGTTGTAGGTAAGCGAACGTGTTACAATTGCTTTGTTCTTCTATAAAAAGGAGATTTAGAGTTGCATGTAACTAAAATTGCCAAAGTCACGAATGACAAATAATTGTCGCCAATTATTAGAGTTATCATCAGCAAATTTAGGAAAAATCAATAATAAGACACACCAGATCCATGGAAATAATCCATTCACGAAAATCCATTGTGTATAACAGAATTTACATAAATTAATAGAGTGAGGCAGTGGCATGAAGAGAAAAAATCGCTACAAGACATGAATAGAGAATTTATCAATGAGGATTCAAAACTGAGAGAGCCCTGGATAGAGGATTTCAGTTTCAATTTCAGTTTATTGAAGAAAATACTAAATGTAATCCTTACCCGTTACATCAATATATGCAAGCTTGATTAAAAGTACGTTGGCGTAGCTGTCGCTGCCAGTCCGGCTACTGTCGGTTCTCGTTAAACTCTACATCAACCCAACATAACCTACCTGACTGACTGACCGGGCCCCCGGGGCCTCTGCTCGGTTGATTCTAATTGAATGTGTCAATCTCATTCCGGTGGCACCGACTGCAAGATCGAGTGCGAGGGCAAACCAGCAGCATACCGCGTCTCCTCACCTGCTTAACGGATAACGCTGCAGCCCTTCTGCAGCCTGATTTCAAGTGGCCACTTGGAGTTGATTTAAAATACCTTCCCTATTCCCTGACTTTACCAGAAGGTTCCTAGCTGCGATAGCCGTTTCGGTTGAAAGGTTGAAAGCATTAAGATTTTACAGCGTACTAGGGCCACCGGAGTGCGAAATTTAACACATTAACCTGGCGGCAATGCCACTGCCTCTCGTCTCTTCGCTAACGGTCAATGCTAATCCGGCGAGAGGGTGTTCGCTTGCTTGCTGCACAGTCTATGAGGAATCCCTCCCCGCCCGGAAAGTGCATTATAACAAACCCTCCGGCTACAATGCGTCATGATCGTATTATGTTCGCTCCTGCATGATCGTTCAAGCAGCTTAAATACACTGAATTGTGCAAGGTGAAACGATTCTGTTTCTCGAACTCATACGGCTCAAGAACACCAAGATGCCGATGCCGAATCGATGCGTCCGAGGACAAGAGGACACAATTAATGTACCGAGCGGGAATGGAACATTCAATCTCCGACAAGACGGCACCACAGGAGATTTCGAAGAATCGCCAACCGAGTCCGTGTCCGTGTCCGTGGTCCCCGGGGGACATCCCGCGAGGTTCAATGATGCAACTAGTAACCGCAGCTTACAGCGATCGCGGGTTTCAGATAGTGTTACACACTGCTAAATATATCACTTCGTTCGCGTTTTACAATGTACATTACCTTCGCTTGGTCCGCCCAAAAAGATGCTCTTGTTTGAGTTGCCATAACATGAAATGAATACCGTCGGCCATGGTCGCACGCCCATCGAACCTCACCAGAATGCACCGTGGTCAGAAACATGGCCTTTGATCGTGGAAGAAAGGCGTCTCTCTCTTGCTGACGATCACCCCAAAGTACGCACCCCAAGATTTGTTGTCTTTGCACTTTGAATGCACTTGCGTGTCTCTCGTACCAGGTTCTTCGGAGGACATTAAACTGTTCCATTCTGGGAAAGTGGTTGAGCGACACTGGGGTACGCCGATCGCTGACGATCGTCTTAACCAAGTTGTCCCGGGTACGGTGCGTTCGAGTTTTAAAACACAAAAAAAGCTCCCCATTAAATTACCCTCCAAATGTGTCATGGAATCAATAAAACCGAAAATCTCCCGCCCGAAAAACAGACAGCTATCTGTTGAAGTGGCTATTAAATTGTGTCGCGAGCACCAACTCAAATGATCTTTACGGTGCCTGCAAATGAGCCAATGAAAAATCATTTTACTACCGGGCCTCACCGTCTCCCAGGCAACGCGACGAGGCTGATGAGAAGTAGCGCACAGCAGTTGTCGAGTCGATGATGATGGTTCAATCATTGAACAAAACATAATCAGCCACTTTTGTCTCCTTATAAAGAGGGAGTCCTAACACCACCAAAAGAAGTTCAGCGGCACTTTTAGTAGCGAGAAAAAAACAGAGCAATCCTGAGAAAAGCCGTTCTCGGTGTTCTGGTTTCGACCTGTTCTAATTCTGTGCCGCAAATTTGCACCACACACAGTTGCACACAACGCACGACGAAGGACTTCGACTTAAGCGACAAGTTGTGAAGGTGCAGTCCGTCGTCTCATCGTCTTCTGAAGTGCCCGTGTCGGATGCTCTTTCTCTCGCACTAAACAAGTGTGCACGGCAATGATGACGGCGTGCTTGCAGTACCACAATCCCAGGTGTTGGGAGCCCCCGGGAGGAGAAGGGTAGCCCCGTGCACACGCTACGTGTTGCCTGCTGCAACCCGAGATGCAGCAGCATACCCGTGGATCAACTGGTGAAGTGAAGTGTATAACGATCGAACCGGTGCACCGGCGACACGATGCCCCGTTCTTTGATCGAGAATGGAGTGTCTTGCCCTTCTATCCCTCGGTTTGCTTAACGTTGTGTTGGTGCAACGAATGTTGGATTAATAGAAAGATGTATCCTGGAAGACACATGGAACCACCATGCCACCATGACTGCAGACCGAGACTTGTGCCAGTTGGTGGCAGGCTTATGGGTTTCGCGCAGGGCGCATCACTTTACCCTTACTTTACATAACATCGACGACTCAACCCGACTCGACTCGGCTCGTCGAAGGAAACGGCACGAGGAAATGAACAGAACACAAGGGGTGGTGGTAAGGGGTGCGTACGCGCATCAACAGGTTGTCAGGTGACACTCACGTCAAGCTTCGTGGCTTAGTCTGTCCATTCCTCCCCGCGGGCCGCACTTGTCTGCGGTGTAACCGCAACGACGACGCACACCACACAGCTGGTACTTGATCGTATAATGCACACCAACCGTACCAGTTCTAGCCACCGCGGATGGGGTGGTGGTGCGGGGAATTGTAAAAACATGCAGATCGAAAACACATTGCCTCACCTGCTGGTTGACTGAGTGGTATCCAATTAGAGCAGGAACCACAGCGAAGAGTCCGTTCAGTTCAAATCTGAACGGTAGAGTTCTTGAAAAAGATCGCACGCTCTCTTCCTCTCACTCTCTTTCTTGCTAATCTTGTTGGTCGAAGCACTCGGTTGAAGACGATTTAGTTTGTTCGAATTCAATTTCGCTCGGTTAGCGAACACATCGTGATCGCGAATCCGCCGCAAGCAACCCCGCAAGCGAGTAAATACAACTCAGGCCAAGGCCAGAAAAAGGGACCAGAAAGTAGTGGTGTGTGCCTGCGGGGAGTGGTGGTAGGAGAATAGAGACACGCACGCGCGACAAACGAAGGCACTCGGTGGGTACTAAAATTACATTACATCTTCATGTTACAGACATTTCAATGGGGACGCGGAACGCACGGAACGGAGCAGAACAGAACGGGACCCCCGGGGGTTGGTGGTGGTGGTGGTGTGCCCTGTCCTCCAAACCGCAACATCACCTCCCGTTCGCGGATGCTGCTGCTGCTGCTGCTTCTCAACTGGGGAGCCACAACGAGACACAGATCGTATAGCCCTGATCACGCTGATGCAACGCAGCAACGAGCGTCAGTGGCGCGGCTGAACGAGATGGAACGACTGCAACCTGCTGTGACTCCACTGGCGGGAGTTGAATTTCATTCGCCTCTTTGGGGACACCAGAAAACAACCAAGGACGACGACAGTGCCGCGGGTTGGAGCGGGGGACGGTCCGTAAACGTAAACTACTTATTTGCTCGCGTTGGTTCCATTTTTGCGCCTCCGGTTATTTTGCACTAATTAAAACATTTTAGTATGTTTTTTTGTGCTGCCTGATTTATTTAAACTAAAGATCCCCGAGGCAAAGGCACACCGGTGGACACACCGTACGCCTCTGGAGAACGACAGTCTCGGGGGTGGGAGAGGAATTGGAGGAATGGGGCAAATTGCCCAATGGATCCCTCAGGCGGCAGATGCAGATGATGATGATGATGATGCATGCTATCAGTTGTGGTGTGTATGCATCCCGTTAACTTCTGCTCTTTGCGCTGGCGCTGCGACGATCCGTTCATCTGCCCGTTCGTGCCGTCGATTGCCGTTTAGCCGATGACGATGGAGCGATATAGTGCTTGGGTTGTCCCAAAAGTTATTGCACATTGTCTACACATACATCTTTTCTAGTTAGTGGTGGAGTGTAAAATAAATTGTTCATTTACTAATGCTAAACTTTTTGCCTATTCTTGTCGTGAAATTGTACTTCAGATACTTTCTTCTTTTGAATATATGATGAAAAGAGTAGATTTTGAATGATGTTTCTTGAAACCAAAATTAATTCTCTCAATATCTCAATAGCGTTAAATACTGCTGGCAAAAAACATTAAAATGTACCACTTTCAACTCCACTTATGAATTGACAGATCAGTTTTTTGATACTGAAGCATCAGCTGATCAAGTGTGCTGGGTTAACAGCAGCCTACTAAGTCCTAAAAACAAACCATGGCAAGATCAATACAACCAAGCACTAGTACTAACTATAAACATTGCACTTACAGCAACTATCGTCTGTTCTCATAAGAGAAAAATTGGTTCCAAATAAACTAGCTCAAACCCAAGATAATACCACAATCATTTTGAACCTCTATTCTGGACAACGATTACATTCTGGCGAGCAGCGCTTCATGTATCCCAAAAATACTCGAGGATCGAAGGAGGAAAATACAGTAACCACCACCTTCGGAACAACCCAATAATATTGTATTCCACTGACTGGAGAGAAACATTAGTTTTCTGCCTGTTTCCTGCTTGTATTTCGATCTACGTCTCGCTTTGGATTGAATTACGAGCGAATCCGCGGCTCTCAAGGAATCCGCTGAATCCGTTTATTAATCGGCGACAGTGTCTTCCGCCCTAATGCACCGACCTCGCACCGCACCACCACCGCTTTGTCCAGGGATGAGAGGTGTAAATGAGCTGCAGATACCAGTACCACGAGCACTAGATAGCAACCTTTTTCTGGATCAGCAAAGCAAATCCCAAGCGGATTTCGGATTGCGTTGAGCAGTTTATCTGGATTGTAACTTCCTAAACCCGCGATAACACTAACTTTATCCGCATCCTCCCACTCGTCCCGCGGTCCCCTTTTCAAACAGCTCCCTTTCTCCGATTTGGATCTCCCGGTGGTCGGACCTCGAGAGAATTAACACTCTCCGCCTTCGCCCGTTGGCCAGTAATGAGTGTAATAAATAGTAGCAGCATCACCAATCGTGCGATTTGCCGCGTATGCGAACGCGATTGCCATTGCGCCGTAACAGTCGGCCTCCACTTCCCCTTAGTCCTCTCCTCCGTTAGCTTGTGCGCGTCAGCATAAATCAATTCGCAGCACCCAATGATTACGAGGGCCCTTTAGGCGTGCGGGTGCGAAACGCCTGCGTCTGTCTGTGGTCCTGGCCTGGCGAAACGCGGTTTGCCAGATTAGTGCACTTTATTGCTGTGTGCACACACTAACAACGCTACCGGGTGGTGAATGGGCAGGGGGGGGGGGCGTATTAAAGGGAAAGAACGGAGGAACGGAGGGACA
>NC_064874.1:25351902-25361902 GCF_943734745.1 Anopheles darlingi | reverse complement strand
TTTTATACTCTCATTAGTTTTAACAAAAAAATTAAAATATTTTCTAAAACTTTTTCTATACTAAAAAACGTCATTTGTCAAACTATTATATTAATCATTTCTTAGCCTACGTTACACCATGTTAAATTAAACCAGAGAAACCATGTTTTTAATCAAACCAATCCTACACAAATAAGTTACAGCAGGTGTACAAAATGTACATAAGTCGATCGCTTGAGTGAATTATGGAAACTTATTCCGATTTCCTAGCAGCCAGTATCGTCGGCTCATTACAGCTCTGAGCTTACACCATAAAAGCCGGCATGAGGTATTGCTCCTTTTGGCAAAACATGGTCCTAAAATTAAAATTGGACCATGTTTTGCTTCCCTTCCTATCCACTTGGCAAACTTACTCCGCAAACTGCCCCTGCTTTGGGGAACCCGGAAAACACACGCAGACACACACACAACACACTCGCCGCATCACCAGTGCGCCGGTTAACAAATATTAAATGCGGCAATCCCGGATTCCATTTGCGACGACGATCGCTTCGCCCCTTCCCGGTATGGCCCCGGATACGGAAAGGCGAATGGAATGCGACAGTGCGACTATACGGCATCCTCGGCACCGCACGGCCACCCCACAGGAATGCACTCCGAACGCAACGGCACTGTTGCTGCCTGTTGAGCGACACCAGCAGTAGTTAATTATGAATCGTGTTGTGGCCATTTTCGGCCGCGAACGAACGAGACGAACATGCGACGGTGGTGTCCCTGTCCCTGCCCAAATACACCCGCTTTGCATCGTCCGATGTTGCACCACCACGTGCAGCAGCGAATGCAGCACGAACCGAAGATCGTCATCATCGTGAGTGCGTGCGTGTGTTTCTCTCTGGGAACTCTGGTGTGATGCTGAAGATGTTGCTAAAATTCTAAAATATTTCATCCCGACCAGCCGGCGGAGGCCTTGGAGCAGTAGTCTTCGTCGTTTCGATCCATGGCGCACGCACGCGTGCACCCATATCGAGTGCAGCCGAACACCGAAGGAGACATTCCGGCGCGTACACATACCCGGGGATCGGTGCGACGATCGCGAGCACCGAACGGTCACGCGTCCTAATTTTACGGCTTTTCGTTGACAAACTCTCGCGGTGGTGGTCTCCTCCCCGGCCCGATCAAGCGCCTCCATGGCCGCGATAGCGTTTCCCCGAAAATAGTCATGGCTCGGTTCGGTCCGTTACTGAACGTCGTCACTCCGGCGCTCGGTAATTAACATCGAAATATAGTGATCCGCATACCGGCGGGCGTATTGTGGTGACATTATTGCCGGTTTCAGGAAGATTAATTTGACGGTTAACTTACTAAAACACTTCCATGGACAATTCCACGAAAAAAAAAACACTCCATGATCCATCGGCGGTCCAATGTCACCGGAGCGGAGCAAATGTTTGTTTGAACCGCACGCCACCGAATGGCCTAGACATTGGCCCTCCCATTGCTCCCAGGCCATCGACATCGAGCAGCGGTTCTGTACGGTTCGCCATTTTTCACTTCTAAAAATATTTCGCCAGCCAGTTTTTATTTAGAGAATTTCCCAAAAATCATTCCAATACCCCCCTCGGGAAGTCCGGTGGGTGGCGTTTGGGAGAAGTGACCTGCAATTCCTCTCCTTCACCGCCGTCACGCAACACACACGATCACCAATTTATGTTCGCACTTTCGCCACGAAGGTGTTTCGTCTCGAGTGGGGTTGCGTATCACCAGAAAGCACGGAGTGCGTGCGCATCCGCCATACCGTTTCTCCTGACACCATGGCTTTTAGCATGTTTCGCTTCACTCGCACACCCACCAGCACACCTCATTCGCATGCCCGGGACACCGAAACGGTCGTTCGCAATTTTCGCAGACCGGCTGGCATGCGTCTGTTCGACCCGGGGGCCTTTACTCACCAGGACATTTCAGAAACCCTCCAAAAACGCGGGACACGCTAAACGCCGAGCCGTTCCTGACGACAGCCCCTGTGTCTCCGTCGCTCCCAGAGGAATACACGTTAACAGATTGTTTTTTTTTCCTATTCCGCTCGATCGCGCTTTTACTGCTTTTTGGAGGTTATGTTTTTGCTTTTGTTTTTTTTTTCTCTCTCTCTCTTCCGACCCCGTGCCGTGTAATTATCATTTTCATCGCCTTCAGACGCCATCGAGCTGCTCGGTGGCGAATAAGAAGACGTGGACATGGACGTGGACGTGGAACCCATAAAACGGTCTGTAGATCGTCAAATCACGGAGCGTGCAACGATGTCTTAATGATGGAATTGGCTATCTAGCGACTATGATCGTCGGCGGCAGCGGCGGCGGCTCGTAGCGCCCGAGAAACGGTAGTCGCTGGTGATCGCTGGTGACCGCACGAACCAAACAACAACAACAACAAAAACAGGTGGTGGACTGAATGGATCGGTACCTCGGGTTCGGAAGCTGCGACGTGCGACGTGGTTCCATTTGGGTGAAAGGACCAATCGGAGACGGAGACGTTAAATTGTAAGAAAAAACCCTCGTATTCCCGGGGTCCAGATCCAGATCCACACAGTCCCGCACACAGACACCCTCGGCGCTTCTCCTCGGCAGGTTGTCCTCATAAATCATCCGCCGGTTCATCGGCTTGGCTGTCACAGTTGAACATAACTTACACCCTGTTTTGACGGTGAAAGGGCAAGAGAGAAGGCGTGTGGTGTGGAGTGGGTGGGTGGGTGCGTGAGGTGGAGCATCCCCATGGGATCCCGTCGATCCGGGGAGCGAGAATCTCCAGCAGCACTAACGGCGGTGGCTGGTGGTGGCCCCTCCTGGAATGCAACCGTAAAGTCAGTGACAGTGGCATGCTGCTGCTGCTGCTGTTGCTGCCGGTTGGTCAGCGAGGCTGACGTGGCATCTTAGTCTTATTAGTGCTGCTCCCGCAGCGAGCCCCAGGTTTGCGCGCGCCACAGCGTTAATTCAATTGCGACGCTCATTCATCAATCAACGCCGTCCGCGGTTCCGCGCGTCGCAACCACCACCGGGAAACAGCAAACCCGCAACCCGCAACTTGTTCGCTTGTCCCTCGACCCTCATAATATATTACCAGCCGCCCTTCCCTTTCTTTCCTTCTTCTCCTGCGATCTGCAACTCGTTTGCATTGCGGCGGCGAAATTCTTGGCCCAAATCGGACCCCAAACGGAGCGCAAGCGAAACGGTCCACGAGTGCGCGCGCTCACTCCGGGGCTTTCCAGTGTTCCGCGTCACAATTTATGGCAGCTCAGGAATGTGAGTCACCCGGTCAACTGGCCCGGTCAGACCCAACCAGTCAACCAGCCAACCAGCCAACCAGCCAGCGAGTCAATTTGGTCAAGACAAATTGCACAAATATTTGGTACATATTTTACTACCACTAGAGGGCGCATACCCCTCAGGGCCATTTCCAACATGGGGTGCCTGAAGTGAAATTAATGTTCGAACGAGTTATGATCCTCAACATCATCATCATCATCATCATCATCATCGTCGTCGTCGTCGTCAGCAGCAGCATCGTGGATGAAAATACTTTAAAAATTCAAAGAATGAGTATCGACGCGGAAAGAACGGCCATGGCGTGCGACCTCACCAGCCGAGCCCGAGGTGTGCTGGTGGTCAGAGACTTAAAAACAAAACACTTCTCGGGGAGGGGAGGGTGGGAGATAAAAATGTGATTGTTTCTTCGTCTTTTCGGCTGTTTGTCAGACGCGCCGTTCCGTCGTCCAATTGTGCGAGATGATTAATAACGGCGCGCACCAGCATCCGTGGCATGCAAAGAGAGTTATGCCGAGCGCGCCATCGAGAATATGATATGGCCACGACAGTATGATATTGGTAAGGGAGCCCCAGGCGGCTGGTGTTGCTGTTGTGATTTGCCGTGTCATTGGATACGGGATCGATCCTCGATCGTGGATCGACTTTTGACTGATTTCTCCGGTGATTCCAGTGGGGAACACGTGTCCGGCTTTTGGCCGCTGGCCATAGCCATAAATCATAATCGGGCTCGTATTGAGCAGATCGAGAAGCTATCGAATCAAAGCTTTGCTTAACCCTACATCTCACTCCCTCCCGGGATCATATCACTCTCTGTAGGGTTTAGCTTTTGTTTTTATTGTTCTTCGTGATGGCCGATACAGGCAATTAGCTGTGACGCTGACGCTGACCATTCTATTCCGTCACGTCTTTGTTTATAATACGTAGCAATAGATTCGCAGAGATTATCATTTATACCGTTGCTGCCGTTGTTTCCAAACTTGGAAAGTATAGAATCCTGGGGGATTTAGCAATCGACAAATTTCGAATAATAAAACTGTGTGTCTTTCTTTCGAGCCACCATAGAGTTCCCCATAAAGCATAGAGGTAGCTCTTTGCTACCTCGTACACCATGATTGGCAATTGCTTATATTTTTACAACCTTTGGCATAAACATTGAAAGAATAAGAGACCTTGGGCAATCAAGGATTAACATAGTAACCTATTTTACTATGTGTGAGAACATAGTAACCAATGATAATCTGCATGAAAGTCGAACCAGACTTATCAAACGTATCAAATAAAAATTAAATGTTCCTGTTCTGTTGCTTATGTTGAAATGCTAGTGAATAGCGACAGATCGTATTAGTGGTCGAGAAATATTCGATGCTAGTTGGAAAGAGTAGAATTTTATTAACGTAATAATAGCAGTTTCTGCTCTGATATTTGCTCTTATTGTTTTTATTGTTCTTCGTGATGGCCGATACAGGCAATTAGCTGTGACGCTGACGCTGGCCATTCTATTCCGTCACGTCTTTGTTTATAATACGTAGAAACAGATTCGCAGAGATTATCATTTATACCGTTGCTGCCGTTGTTTCCAAACTTGAGAAGTATAGAATCCTGGGGGATTTAGCAATCGACAATTTTCGAATAATAAAACTGTGTGTCTTTCTTTCGAGCCACCATAGAGTTCCCCATAAAGCATAGAGGTAGCTCTTTGCTATCTCGTACACCATGATTGGCAATTGCTTATATTTTTACAACCTTTGGCATAAACATTGAAAGAATAAGAGACCTTGGGCAATCAAGGATTAACATAGTAACCTATTTTACTATGTGTGAGAACATAGTAACCAATGATAATCTGCATGAAAGTCGAACCAGACTTATCAAACGTATCAAATAAAAATTAAATGTTCCTGTTCTGTTGCTTATGTTGAAATGCTAGTGAATAGCGACAGATCGTATTAGTGGTCGAGAAATATTCGATGCTAGTTGGAAAGAGTAGAATTTTATTAACGTAATAATAGCAGTTTCTGCTCTGATATTTGCTCTTAGTTCTGCAATATTCTTCGGTTTGTTGACATACGTCTTGCTACTGAAAAAGTCTCACATAATAAAATCCGACGACGTCAAATCCCGCGAACGAAGAGGCCACGCATAAGCACGCAAAGTTTTCATAGTTGAAACATTATTTTCAATGTAATGCAATGGTGCACCCTGTATGTACTGCTACTTCGATCCCTCATTCTTCTTCAAGAAAACCGTTTTAAAATAAATTATTTTTAATTCTTAATTTTAATGAGGACCTTGCTCAAATATGCTTCTCACAAATATTTCACTGGCGTGTCGTGGCGAACTCGGCTCGCTGGCATGACCTTCAACTGCATCTCCATGTGCAATGGAGTGCACTAGCAAATCTTCACGCGCCACCACACCCTATTTGCCGACATGATTAACTGGATGCGCTCGGCGGAGAAAACTAAAAAGAGCAAACAGCGTAGAGAGCCCGCGATAAAGCCGCTGTCACTACTTCGCTGACAGGTATGCACGTATGCCCGTCGTACAAAAAGGCACTGGCACTGACCGACTGCACCAGACACCGGCTGTAGCTGCATTCCAAACCCCCATTGGGCTTATCAGCTAGCACCATGAGCTAGAAACGCACGTTGACACTGGGCCACTAAGCACTACGGCACTAAGACGAGGATGATGAACTACGACCACCTAGACATCGATACCAGCAACCCGGTGACGAGCTGCAGCGCCGCTTTTGACATGTCGTTGGAATCGAGTGGAACTCCAACCGTATCCGTACGCTTCTACGACGATAACATCTGCAAAAGTGATCGCAAAAGTTCCCCGCCGAGCGGGACAAAACCTGGCTGGCCCGCGATTTGCTTATCACCATACCGACCACAGGAATGTGGCTGAAAATGTGTAACAGCTTCACCGCACCGTTTGCACCGTTTGCAAATATTTGCACATTCCTTCGCTCGTGCCTTCATGGATGGCTCAATGGCGGTCACCATCCGTGGCCACCGACACGCTTCAAGGTTTCGGATGCCTCCAAATTGTCGCAGCTCCAAGGTTCGGTCAGCACAATTTGCATGATGGGCGGCCCAGGCGACGAGGATCACGACACACGACGACCACAAAGCACCGCAAAAAACGCTACCAGCCGCCTGAACATACGCTCGCCTCAGCGAGTCGAGGTAATGGACGCACCTCGGGGATTCATCTAGCAATTAAGCAGAAAAACCCGAAACAGAAAGGCCAATCGTGCAGCGCTGGAACAGTACCCCCGGCAACCCCGAGTGTGGTGGTCTTCAGGTTTCCTTGGCGTTCCAAAAAAAAAGGAAAAAAAAACATTAAGAGGTGTTGCAGGCGCCACCGTCAAACCGACGGCGACACGGTTTATCACACCCTCCCGTGTCGGCTCGTTACGCGCCTCCCACACACACACACACAGACACACAGACACGCTCTTCGTTAAAGACCGCGCTTTTCCGGCTTCTGAGCACATCTCGTGCGCCGCGAGGCGGCATGAAATTTGCATTAAACTCCAGCTCCGGCGTAGCCCCAACAGGCATCAAAGGCACTCGCCCGCCAAACCGCAGATGCACGAAGCTGTCGTCACGTCAGAGAGGGTGTTTTGCCCGTGCGAGGACGAGGACGACGCGGTCAAGATGACGGGTCTGACACCCACCTTCGCCGGCCATCGCGATGCCGTCTCCAGAGCGTGATGCTGCTGCTGCTGCTGCCGCTGCTAGGACTCCGTGAAGTCCACGAGGACATTGCCATGGCGGCCGCCTTGACTGAGCACAAGTGCCTTTCAGATACGCCTGCCTTTGGTACCGAGGTGCGAACCACCTCGGTTCGAAGAACCACCGAATGCCAACGCCAGTCTCGGTCACGGGACTCCGTGCCATCAGTGCACAGCCCTCCTCTGTCGCTGATTAACACATAACGCAAACCACGCCACACGGTGTCCGTCGCTTCCTTGTTGGCGGCTCGTTTGCGGCAAAAGGAGTCCGGCCAGGCGAAAGGATGCCAGCCTGCCAGCTGGTCTGCCTACCTCGACTCAAGCACCGTCGGGTTGTCAATTAATGTTCATTTAAATGCAATTATTGCCAAACTGCGCTGACAAGCCTCGGACGCGAACTCGTGGGTGTGCATACACACACACACACATACACAGGCAAACATAGAAGTGTCGAACTGCACCTCGGAGGGCTGACTACTGGAGAGAAGTGTGGTTGCAATGCCCCCTTCAATGGAGCACTGGTGGAAAGGGTGCGCATATACATTACCGACCGCCGACGTGGCCATGCAGACGCATGTTCTCCGCCTTTCAACGCCAACAACCACGCCAGACGAAGGGTACAAAACTCTTCACCGACGCTCGATGCTCTTGAGATGCACCGGGGCGGACTGGCCTTCCGGCTCCAGTCTGGCTCTGCGGCCAAGACTCGTACGCACGACGTAACCGACACTTTCGATTTCCTTGAGCACAGAAGTGGACGCACCGGTGCTTGCCTTCTGCAATGTCCTCCAGATCCACGCAGGAAATCCCGGGGAACGGTCGTCTGATGTCATCTATCTTCGGGCTACAACACTTCACACAACAAACGCGTGATGATCTGCTTACAAAAGCATACAATAGCCCACCCCGTCCCCGTCTACACTCCCGCGCCGAAGGACAACGGGAGAAACGTCCAGCATTTCCAGTACGAGTGCGAATGTCCCCCGCAATACGGACACACTACTGCATTCCTCGCGGCTTTGATCGCATCTTTACAGATGACCAACGTGAGATTGTTTAATAAACAAATATCAATACTAAATGGACGTCTTTGGTTTGCGGCAGATTTATAGACCGGTCAGAGCAACCTAGTAGGCCAGACCTACGCACACCAGTCGCACATACACACACACACACTTTCCTGTACAAAAAGATTCGTAGTCGGGGCTCGCGAAACAGATAAAAGTAATAATGATAGCGTAGCTGCCTGGTGCGCGCGCGCGCGCGCGCTGTTGGTTGGTTCTCCACCGTCGCCGTCATTCTGGCGGCATCGTGATCATATTTCATTCGCTGGAAACCATCCTACGGCGAGCGTGGTGCTCCGCTGGAACCTCAGTTCGGACCTGTTTGCCCCGTTCCTGCGGGGATCCTGCAAGGCAAGTGCATCGCGCACCGACGCTGCGGTAAGATGTGGCGAAGCTGTCCGCGCTGTTTTATGTAGAGCTTTGTTTTACTTCGAACTTCGACCGGGATAGGGGACCGGGACGAGACCCGGGACCGTGTCTCGCAACCTCTTATTTACTCCATCCCTCCCTCCCTCGTCCACCCGTTTTCTTGCTTGCTTCCTCATGGTTGGTTGGCGTTTTGTTTTCGTTTGTTCGCTCAATCGCCTATTACTTACTTGCTATTGCAAGCCCTTCTATCCTAGGGCACTTTGGCCAGGCCGTACACACCTGCACACGGAGTCTACACGATACACACACTTGGGACTGTGCACTTGGCATGTTTCGGTCTGCCAACGATGCTCCTCTTATGCGGATGCTCTTGCAGATGAACAGTACCGATCGTCGGTGAGAGGAGCTTTTTGATTTTAACAAATATTCCAAAGAATAAATTTTGTTTTAAATCGTTTCAACTCAATAAAATTTAGTGGTACTCTCATTAAAATAAGGAGATTATCTGCCTATTGTTGTTCAAAAATTACACAAACCATAATATAACATAATATCTTCCTGAACAAACATAATATAGCATAACATCATTGATTCATTCTTCATTTTTTTTAAACACTTAACTTTTTAGAATGTTGAATAAATTATTATTTTTGTCGTATTTTTTTCTTGTTGTCGTAATTATTATTCTTGTTGTAGAAAAAAAATTGAAAAAAATCTAATTATATAAAGACTTCTAGATCAAAACTAAAAGATATTCATTTCAATTGGAAAGCCTCAAATCCATTCTATCTCGATCTATCCTATTCAAAAGTTCGTTATCGAACAGAAAAATGTAACATTTTATTTGGATAGTGCACTAACTACCGGCCAATTCCCAGTTGCTCTCCTTCCCACAGACGGTAGTGTGGAGGCCACCAGCGATCGCTCGGCCATGATCGACCCGAAAAGCGCACAATCGATATGCTGCTGGCGCGCAAACAAACGGCCGACGAGATCAACCGTGGCGCAAGCTCCCATGGCCAAGCTCTTCTTCTGCCCGTCAGCGGAATATCGTGAAACTTCGGTCTGGGTCCGGTCACAACCGCGCGTCCCGGTGCGGTGGCTCCACAACTATTTCCCGCTGTCTAGAAGGTACATATTAGTGGTATGCGCGGCTGTGGCTGGGCTGTCGCGGGGGGATAATTTATTTATTTATTTATTCAAATTTACTATTTATGACTCCGTAATGATTGCATCCGATTCGAGTACTGCTGCTGCGGCTGCTGCCGCTGCACCGACAGCAGCCCGCGGCCTGCTTACTTGCTGTCGACCTTCCGGGTGTGCAGGACGCGCAGAAGAAAAGGCCTCTTACGGTACGCGACACACGGGTTCGACCAGCGTCTTGCGGAGTCGCCGCCATTTGCAGACTACTGGCGGCAGTCTTCGCGCAAAGTGCCCCATTGTTGCTGTTATCCCGAAAAGTTCATCCGAACGGTGAAAACTGAGGAAAGCACGAAAGAGGAGCAGGCGATATGTGTGTGTGTGTC
>NC_064874.1:25336902-25346902 GCF_943734745.1 Anopheles darlingi | reverse complement strand
TACTATGACTACTATACACATCACTACTGCTACTACCGACGGTTAATGGTGCGCGGTGCTCAAGTTCTTGATCTGACACCTTTCGGAAATCAAATCCAAGATACAGCACCGCAGCATCTAATCGAGTTGATGATCCTAGAACGTGCGGATCGTGAACTGCGATGAACGGAGGATAACGGAGCGATGGCAGAGAATTTGACTGCCAGTCGCGAGACTATCGGGCGAAATTGGACATCTTGGGTCTCCGGATGGCGCGGACGCGGTTGAACGGGTTTCGATCGACCATCGATGCTGCTAACCCCGCGTTATTGCAAACCGGGCCCGCCACCATTCATGCGGATCACGGAGGAGAGACGGACGGACCGAGTGAGAGAGAGAGGGACCTTATTATGCCCCCGGACCACTGTCATTTTGACGCGATTGACATGTGTTTGGCGAGCGTTTGGCCGATTGGCCGATTGAAATTTATCTTCCACCCCATCGGTTCCGGATTGCTCATAGGGATGTTTTTTTTATTTTTTCAAAAGGTAACGCTTGAAAAGTAGAAAGGATTAAAAAGAAGACCGGTGTGTGTGTGTGTGGTTCGTTTATTCGAGCACTCACACGGACAATGGTTTGGGTCGATGTGGATTGTCCAAGGAAGAATGTCGCAAACATTGCGTGGCGCATAATCGCCATTCAAAATTCGGGATCATCCGCTCAACAGATCATTTCAGCGAAGAGAAACCGAGATTGTGCGATTGCCAACAACACCAACAATTGTGAAAACCACAAACCGGCGGCAAGAGAGGGACCATTAACAGCCGCATTTATTGCAAACAAACGGTGAATAGGCGTGAGAAGGGCCCCAAAAGATCGTGCGATACCAAACGGTGGCCAAACCGCGATTTCCCCGCGAGGGGTAATGACACCCAACACACTCATTGAAACTCCCGGCGCGCGATCAATTGCTTCCGGTCAAGCTGGGATGGTCAAGCGCGGCCTGTACCTACAATTGCTCCACTATTGCAATGATTAGAATAACTGCTTTCTTCTCAATCCGAAGCTAATCGCTTGCACTTTTCTCGTCCATCAATTCCCCCACTCATCATCAAGCGCAGATTGGGCAGATCAGCTGGAACCCAGAAATTGCTGTGACGCGCAAACGCACGAAAGGATCATTAGCTGACCGGCCTGTTAAAGGAAGGAGACCCTCTTATGCTCGTAGGACCAATATGCATCTCGATCGTAAAACAATCGTCGACACTGTGGGTCGATCACAACGGACTTCATACCGAAATGCTGGAGGTTTCGACCGTACCTCCGGACGATGAGACCACGAGACATAATTGCGCACCGCGGGCAAGCAGCTGCCCGCTACCGGGTGGTCAGTAATTACCGAAATAATCAACTTCTGTTTGTGGCTTCCAGTCCCTACGTCATCCTCTTCGCCATCTGCACCGCTTATGGTGATCGCTACCGTGATCTTAACGTGTCTCGCACGGTTCCCAACAGTTCAGAATGGAACATTCTTAGGATCATGAAGACACTTTCACACCTAACGTACTGACACCAGGCATCAAAAACAAAAAGTGGCTCTCAATCTCAACCAAAAATCTCAAAACCGCAAAACCACCACCAATCGCAATCACGAAAGTCGACGTCAATGTCAAATTTTCTTGTGACCCTCGGAAGCCGCGAGAGGCTTAGCAAACATTTCCATCTCGCGGGGTTTTTTTCCCGGGAAAGGGTGGCATCTGCGGCAGTTGCTTCCACCGTGTTTTTACTCCCCATCTTGTACTGTGAAATTTTCGTCTACAGCCCGGGTGCCCGGGTGGTAAGCTGTGGTTAGCCATCAATGCCTTCCCTCCCATCAACCTAATTCGATGACGAGATGAGCAGCGAGCGGCGATCACAATGCCGCACGGTTGAATGAGATCAACCCAGATTTCGACATTTCAAATTACCACGAATGGGGTGTCGTCTTCTCCCATGTTCTCAATTTCTTTTGCGCTCGTGCTACCACAAGTGATTCTCGTTGCGCTTTCGAAGTTTCGGGTGAATATAGTGTTGCGCAAAACCAAGTGACCGGAAATTCGGGCAACCACGGTCAACTTTATCTTATGTGGACATTTTGTCTAGCTATCGCAGTAAGTTACTGAAACTAAATAAAACCTTTAACCGCTAGTATATTGAACCTTCGTGAATTTAAAAATAGCAGGTTGACATAGCATGATGAATCATTTTGGTTACACCAAACACGAGTAGACAAATAGCTGCTGCGTTCTGTTGCGTCTAATCGACAACCTACTAAGTTTGCATCGTTATTCATCTGCCAGAATCACATTTATCTGTGCGATCATTACGGAGACGACAAACCGAAATGTCCACATTGAAACGGAGCTACGAATAAACGAAAACACGAAGAACTACTGAACAAAAATCTTGGAAGGATTTAATCCGGTTTAAGGCTGCAATCGATCGAAGTTACCATAGCCATTACCAGCCTGCTAATGCTAACTGATTGAATTAAACAAAAAAAGAGATTCAAAATCACTCCCGAACCGAGCAACGATCATTTGGCCTCAAAATCACCGTGGCACGCACACGGCAGCCAAAAGGCTCACGCGAGTCCTTGGGCATGCACTTTCCGCCTATCCACTCTGCACACTCGTTCTAGCAAAGATGTCGCCCGGATTTCACTGCGCCCGAATTCCCGTTTTGGATCGGATAAGGCCTACGACAAACTGTTGCTCCGGAATGCACCACAGAATCGCACTCCACAGCACTCCATATTCCTGTCACTGTAGGGTTTCCTCCCGGTCTGCAATATTCGGTACACCACCACCACCACCACCATAGCAAGTTGGTACCTCCCCGGAGGGTAGACACAACACCCCTCCCCCTCCGCGTGATGCCAACTTCTGGACGAGAAGCGCTTGAAGTCAGAAGAAGCCGTCAGTCGAGAAGTCGCCCCCAAAAGGGAACTTCAAAACAGAAAAAGTAAAACAAAAAAACATTGGTTGCTCCAGAAGGGCAACCGGCTGGCTGGCTGGCTGGTTGGCTGGCCGGGAGAAGAACCTGATCATCGCCGTGGCGTGCACCAGCATAACATAAATCTTATGCCACGGCCAATGATGCTGCAGCAGAAGCAGGCGCAATGCACTCGGCGCACCACACCACCGTCGTCGTATCCTGGAGTTGGATGTATTGAAGGGTTGGTTGTTTCGACGGTTGGTTGACTGGGAGGACGCAGGGGAGTGCCCGATTGTTTCACTTTCCCGGCCCCGGCCGGGGAGGGAACCGTGCGGCCGGTGCGGGGTTTGGGGCAGGTTTCGTTTCGAAACATTACTCGTTTCGTTTCCTTTTATGTTCTGGTTTTGTCCTCGCCCGTGTTGTTTCACTTCTTGCTCTCCCGCTTCCCAACCCCTTTACCCTCTTCCTCTTATGATCTCGTCCTCGCTCGGTTCTTTTGCACTTTTGCACGATCTGCCGCACGGTCCGGGCGGGTCCGGGGATGCCCGGAGCGCTCTGGAAACCCTGCTTGCACCAACCGCTTGCTGGCCATTGCGGTTTTCGATTTCATAATTTTGGCTTCTGTCACTCCACGACTGTTTTCTCGGTGACGGAGCTACTCGATGTGATCGCCATTCGCGATCGCAATGTTGGAACGTTGGTTAACCATTTATCGGTTGACTTTAAATTATGCCACGCAAAAACGAATACACAATCACTCGTTGCCGCTTTGTGCCAACCACTCTACAACGAACACTCGGTAATGATAATGGACACATTGCAGCAACGACTTCGCTATCGCATATCGAGCACTTCTTGAAACGAAACAATGCACCAAAAAAACGGAACTATTTATGCACACAACATTTATCCTCGACTACGGCGGCCAGGATGGCATTCAAATGGGCTTGGCGGCTTAAAGGAATGATTCACTGAGCACTGAACACAACACCAAAAGCCGAACGATCGCCGGGGAAAATTCAAAAGGAAAACCTCTTCAAACTCGTAGCTGCGCCTCATGCGTTTGGTGCGAAAACATAAACACGTAAGTACGCACATGAAGTGTTTGGCACATATTTTACAATTAACGAGCAAACTGACACAGCAAACCCCCACCACCGATACGGCGGCACCGGCACTTATTTTGCGCATTTCACCGTTGTTACCGGGCACTTCTAATCCGCCCGCCCGGTTTTATGTACTCCACATGTGCTTCCGAGTCGATGCCATTCTTTTGGCTTCACTGTTGTTGGTGGCCGGCTGGCAAACAGGCAGACAGGGGCCAGACAGATTGAAGATCCGTAAAACCGTCACAAACGCGATCGATGATGCGTGGATGGTGCCGGCAGAGCCAGCGCACCAGCAGATGGCATACATACATCCGGGATTAGCCGCAGGCAGGAAAATTTGTTACGACTCAAACAGATCACTCTTTACGGTGAGGAGCACACAGTTTAAATTTTCTTTTTACAACCGCACGAAGGTGACGATCACAACGAGGGTAAATCAGCAGAAACGCACGTGTGATCAAAGAGCTCGTTTCTTCTTACTCTGCGGGAAGGATAGCGAAGAGATTACTGAAGAAGATCGTGAAGGAGACCGCGATCGAACGACGGTGGAGCACAAAACGACCGCGATACACACAACCGCACCACACGACAACCGAAGGCAGATTGCGCGAGCGTTCCCGCGAGAGATCGCGCTGAGCCGAGAAAGAAGCGAACGACTTTATTGAGAGAGCAGAAGCAGAGGTGGTTTTGAGCCGCTTTTGCTTTAGTCAACAATTGGTTCAACAATTAACGGCTAATTTAAGATGCAGGCTTGATTGTTAGTTGACTTATTCCTAAAATATTTAATTTTTTTATTGTAATATAGCCGTACTTTGCTGTAAGATATTTATTCGCTGTAAAATATTTATTTCGTTTATGCAATATTTTTTTCTTTTGTATTGTAAAGTAGAGCTGGATTTATACTTTCTACCAACCAATGTTAGCCTTTTATACAGCGGGACGCTTAGAGTAGCGGCATGTTCAAAAGTAACGGAAGGTAATCCTATTTTCAGCAGCGACTACTACACGATCTTCTGGTGGTTTGTGTTCTCACAAAAATCGAGTTAGCGATCGCAACTGGTGCGCCTAATCCACGTGGGGGAGTGATAGTGGAACCGAAAACAATCTAACGAAGCGATCTCCCAAGGCAAACCGCAGTGACGGTGCAGGAGATGCTTTTATCAGTAGGAAAATTAGCTGGTAATATTAGATGAATGAAATGTATCTCTCCCAACGAACTCCCAATTTGGTTTTATGATAATGTACTCGGGGATACTCCTCTACTAAAAGCGACTCCCTATTCGTAAGAGTCATCCAACGAAACTAAACCAATGAGGGTCATTATCTCGCCCGAAATTCTATGGTTCCTTCAGCACAGGATGGATCATCGAGGGTGTGTGGAGTGCAAGAAGTGTCCGTCGCCATGTAAAAGCCCAAAACAAGCTGTAAGATAGGTCGTGCGTCGTCAGTACGATCAGGTCCAGGACCACTGGTCAGATGAATCAGAACATAATGATGACCAGCGCAAGGAGAATTGTATGTTTGGCGGGAGAATAGGCTGGTTCGGATCATTTTGGATTATTGTATCGAAACCGAAAAGATGCACCATCATAGCGTAACGATCACGATCGGTACCCACAGGCTATCAGCATCAGGAGATCGCCCATGGCGGGATGGAGAGGTATATGCTTGCGCTTACTTTTGTAGCTGCGCGCGCATCAGGCGTTGAAGGGTGCACACACACGCACGCCGCATTATGCCACACGCAATGCTCTTCGGCGGTGCATCCGACGGTGTTGCTCTCGCTGCTGCTCTCGATTCTCGTGATTAAGAAGAGAAGTGTTCTCTTTTTGGGGGATCCAACGCCCCCTCTCCCCCCCCCCCCCCTTCCCTTTATGCTGTGGTATCGCGGCGTTGATTGGATTTTTGTATTTTGCCCACTCACCGTGTCTCATGTTCGGCGTTTATGTTGATGGAAAATTGGGCAGCTATCTCAGAAAGATGGTAAAGGGTTTTTAGGGTGAAGCCGGCCCAACAATAGACTTTTCATGATGAATTTGTAAGCCAAACTTGTCGATTGTTCTCTTGAATAGTAACAACTTAAGCAGCTATGGTTCAACATTTTAATCCTTTTGGAAGAAGTTGTATTGTTAAACAATTAGCATCCACTTTGAAATCATGATGTAATGCAATTCGAAGTTTTGAATGCTAAAGGATTCAAACAGGAATGTACGAATAATTCTTTGCATGTTTAAAACAGTTTAAAGGGAGTGTACCAAAATCATTTGAATAGAACAATAAAATTTTATAATTGAAATAAAATATTCAAAACGAATGAGAAAAAATATCATGTAAAAAACACAAAAGAATGACCCCGACGTGATTTGAACACGCAACCTTCTGATCTGGAGTCAGACGCGCTACCGTTGCGCCACGGAGTCTGGTATCCACCGTGTCGACAGAAATCGAACATGGCCGTCAAAATATCGAGCTATCCTTCCCTTTCCTTCCCAATTAAATTTTAACCGGCACCTCTATTGGATTGACCCACGTAACCAAACGTGGAAACGTGCACAATGGGCACAGCTCTTTCGTCAGCGCTTGTTACTAAAAGTTTTCTCTAATCTTTTGTAACCGTAAGTAATGTAAAATCGTAGCATGTATTGCACTTTGTAGCGAAAACGGAGAAGGATTTGATCGAAAAACCCCAGATATATCTGAAAAACAAGTGGGCAACCGTGTTTTCGACCTTCATGTCGAAAAATTCAGTTAACTACAGGAAGGATGCTCGGAATGGAGCAATCAGAATTTGATGTGAAAAGTGATAAAATTACCTTCCAAATGCAATTTTAGATCTCAATTATCTATCTTATTTTTTTTTCTTATCCCAATTCAAATTTTGTCTCTTTTTTTAATCCAAACTTTATTACATAAACGAACAACTTTTTGGGAATCTGGATGGTACACTTTTGTAATTTTATACAAATCTACTGGACGCAAGTATTCGCATCCGTTGTGCCCGGATGCTTGTGTGTGCGCGTTATTCCTCTGTGAAATCCGCGAATACCAATCCGTAAACCGTAAACATGCACGACGAGTTTCTCTTTGGCAACATGGACTTTGACCGCGTGTGCAATAGTGTGTGTGGCCAGTGCACGCACGACGCACAGCACGCCCCGAAGCCGCTGGTGTCTTCTTCTTGCTACGCATGTTTTGATATTCTCATCACAGCGCATCTAGACGATCATGAGAATGACGAGAATGAGAAAGGTGAGAATTTTTATCAAGCGAATTGAGCAATTCTCTATTTGAAAACGAGTTATTCTCGGTACCACCGCTCGGAGCGCTATCAAATGATACCGTCTTCTTTTTTTTTTTTGATAAAAACGACTGTAATACAATTGCCAATACAAAAAAACGCAAACTTCGTTATTTCATAGATAGTTTGATCGGTAGTTCAATTCTCTATTCTCCATTCAATTTTATTCATTCACGCGATTCTCATGACTGTCTAGATGCGCTGTAAGGAGGAAGCTGCAGAGCTAAAACACCCTATAAACCGAACAGCACCCGTTCTGCATTTACTTTGCTTTTCCATTGCCTGCGGATCAACAATACCTCAACCGGAGCCGGAGCAACATGATCAACACGGGGTAAGTGGGAATCCGGACATTTCAGCACCAAAGCCAACCAGCCGATTGTTAATTATGCTGTCCAAAGTGCCTTTATCGGATGGGTTGCCACCGGCCTGCAGATAACGGAGTATCTTGCGAGTCCGAAGGTCACCATCGCATCGCTGGCTCGGGCGTGGGGTGTAGGCGAATGTATGATTAGCCAGAGTGACCTACGATGAAGTCAATAACCGGTAATTAGTTGATTTCACGTGAAATATATGCGAAATTCCAGAAAATCTGCAGAAAGTAGTGCCTGACACGTCACACATCGTTCGGGAGGATCATCGTGTTGTTTCGTGAGGAGATTTAAGTTCCCCCTCCCTTTTACAATTTCAGAAAACTTGCTGGCCGTACCCTATTCATCACCGGAGCCTCCAGAGGTATCGGTAAAGCGATCGCTCTGCGAGCTGCCCAGGATGGAGCGAACGTAGTGATCGCAGCCAAGACCGCCGAACCGCATCCAAAGCTGCCCGGCACGATCTACACAGCGGCGAAGGAGAGTAAGTAGAGCTGAAGGTGGATAGCGTAATTAACAGGGTCTGATCGTTAATCGTTTTTTTTTCTTCTTTCAGTTGAAGCAGCCGGTGGTAAGGCACTGCCATGCGTCGTTGATGTTCGCGATGAGGGTGCGGTGCGAACGGCTGTCCAGAATGCGGTCGCCCAGTTTGGCGGCATCGATATTCTGATTAATAATGCCAGTGCAATCTCGCTGACACCCACCGAACAGACGGACATGAAGCGATACGATCTGATGCACAGCATCAACACGCGTGGCACGTTCCTTGTGTAGGTAGAGCGGTACCAGATAGACTAGAAAACTATCTTCTGTGCAGACCATCGCTCCGAATTCAATGGTCCTTTTGTTTGCTTTCCAGCTCGAAAGAATGCATTCCCTACCTCCGCAAGAGCAACCACGCACATATCCTGAACATCTCGCCACCGCTCAACATGGCACCGCACTGGTTCAGCAATCACGTTGCGTACACGATGGCCAAGTACGGCATGTCGATGTGTGTGCTCGGTATGGCGAAGGAGTTCGAGAGTGCAAACATCGCCGTCAATGCACTGTGGCCCCGCACGGCCATTCATACCGCTGCCATGGAGATGCTCACGGGCAAGGAGAGCGATCAGTACTCGCGCAAACCGGAAATTATGGCCGACGCAGCGTACGCCATCCTGTCCAAAGAACCGCGCCTTCAGACGGGTAAATTCCTGATCGATGACGAGGTACTGAAGGCGGAAGGCATCACCGATATGCGGCAGTACGCGTGTATCCCCGAGAACGCCGACAAGCTGATGCCGGACTTCTTCCTCGATGTCGAGCCCGAGAAGTTGATCGAGTTTGCGGCCGAGGGTAGCCATGCGGCTTCGCTGAAGAAACCGGCCGCTCAGCAGGGCCAGGGTGGCCAAATCGAGGGACTCTTCCTGAAGATCGAAAGTTTGCTGAGCGAAGAGATCGTCAAGAAGACGGGAGCAGTGTACGAGTTCAAAGTGAAAGGCAATGAGGCCGGCACATGGTTTGCCGATCTAAAGTCGGGCACGGGCAAGGTGGGCAAGGGTAGTCCACCGGTGACGGCCGATGCCGTGCTGACGATGGATTCGAAGCACTTCTTCGATATGTTCACCGGTAAGTTGAAGCCGGCCAGTGCGTTCATGACGGGCAAGCTGAAGATCTCCGGTGATCTGCAGAAAGCAATGAAGCTAGAGAAGCTGATGGGTAGTCTGAAGTCGAAACTGTGAAACACAGGTTGGGATGCGGGGGATGATTGATTGTGTTGGGAACCAGAGACTCTTTTGTATATCTATACTTTGTTACGTCGGAACGGGAGATGCTGAAAGTGAGTTCTAAATAAATTTTTACTTATTTCACCAAACATTCACACACAGATACAATCAAAGACATCACAATAGAGTGCTAGTCCCTTGAATCATAAATGATACGACTGATAATTACCGAAATGTCCCCAAAAAGAGCACAGCTTCGCCACAAAAGGGGCACGCATACCAGTCCAACGGTGGCGCGTGTATGTTCCCTTAATCTCACGCAATCACGCGTCGCTATCATCTGCTTCCTCTGCTAGACGGTGCAAAGATAACGCAGTTCCAAGTCATTCTTCGTCCGTCAACCGTGCGGTAAGCACTACAAACAGGTTTAAAGGTCATCGACGCAACTTCGCGATGCAAAACACAGGGTAAGTAAAATTCTGTACTACGGCCAAGTACCGATCGTTCGACGATCAATTCCTTCGATTTTACAGGAAACTAGCAGGGCTAACGCTCTTT
>NC_064874.1:25306902-25331902 GCF_943734745.1 Anopheles darlingi | reverse complement strand
CTGCTCAAACAACAAGCGTCGAAGATCAAGAAGAACGATTTCTCCATCTGCCGCTACATCCAGACGACGATCCGGTTCCTCTGGGATGCGTACAATATCGATGAATCGAACGATCCGCAAGCGCTGGTCGTTTCGCTCGCCTACAAGGAGCACTGGTTCGAGATTATGGAGCTGTGGTTCTTGGGCATGCAGACGATGAGTGGCATCCTGAAGCTGATTCCCTGGATTTCGGAATTCGCGATCGAGAGTGGCTGGGCGGAAGGTATCGTCGAGACGCTGCGCAAAGTGAAGATCGGTACGCTACCACCGAACGTGAAGCTCGCGTACGAGGACTTCCTGTCGCAGTTGGTTGATGCGAATCCGGCCGTAGCTGCTGTACTTAAAAAGGCGGACGCCCTGAAGGTGTGCCGCAACCACCGAATGATGGATCTCGGCAAGAAGCTTTTTGGCGACTAGGCGCTCCACACACCGCCACACCCTCGTGGATCGTCTATCATATCCAGTCCCTCATCAGTGTCGATCACTTCATCCGCTGGTCATCATATCCTTTTGTATTGCTGCATTTTAGGTTTCTTTAATTTCTTTGCCGAAACAATCATCCACCGTTGTGTTGGAGTGCGCTTTATATGTACGATATACGATCGGTCGAAGATCGATCTGTCGTTCGAGGAAAAATGAAATGAAGAATGTTTGTATGAGTGTTGAAAAGAAGAGCCTGAGAAGCACAAATAATTTGAAAACTAATTTGCAAAATAAAGTTAATGTTTTGTACGGTTTTATGTCTTGTTTTTTTGCATCGCAACGGCATTGCTTAGTTCTGCTTCGTCTGCGGTCTCAGTGTGCGAGACCAGTGACCAGCGGCCTACTTTCCATGACTCGCTTCATCATTGCTACTATCGGTTTCCTACCAGTTGCCACCAGCCGTGCCAGCTAGATTTGAAGAACAAATCATTTGTATCGAAATGAAGGCGCTCCCGATCTGTGGTGCGTGTGCCGGAGAGAAGACTTCACGAAACGGTGAGATCACGAAAGGCACCCTCCACGTTCTACCGATCACCACACCACATTAGTTCGGAAAGCAGCAAAGTTTTCGTGCGATTAAAAATAGAACATTCCTTGCCCGCGCACATCCGCGGGCGTGTGCACAGCACAGCAGCGCAAACCGGCACATCGTGTCTCGCGCCTGCTCTTCGTTGGAATCACTCCGTTGGAAGTCGATGGAAGAGAAAGCAAAAGAAGTAAATCTGAGTCAGCTCCCAAGTTTCCCCTTTTTCGTTCCCCTCGCAAGGGACCGTTTGTCGTCCTTTCGCGTAGACACGCGAGGCAGATAAAACTAAGAATGTACACGTAGATGAGACAAACCGTGCCTCTAGCTGGAGGGCTAGGAGATGGGATGAAATGGATGCCCGTTCGCCGTCATGGCAGGGCGGACGGCGGTGGACTATAGCTGGGTTATTAATAAATTATTTTGGAGAAAACCCTAGGCAGTTGGACGTCGTTTTCGTTGACAGGTTGTTGCCATCGGGTGTGCGATACTCGGTCTGTGGCAACGGTGCCAACAACGCCCACAAATCTGGTAGCGAGTGCCGGATCATTTGCTCTCACGGGTTTGGGTGAGGGACAAACTCAAATTGAATAACAACCCTCTATATTTGTGTAGCTCGTGTTGCTTGTCCCATCCGGCGATTCGACTATTCATCCATCAATACTTTTCCCCTTCTCCACAAAGGCCAGGTCACGCTCCAAGGAAAGAACACTTGCTGCCTACCGTGTTGACCCATTTGCCGTGTGCTGCACCAAAGTGCATTCATGTTCACCTCGTTTGGGCTTGCTCTACGGCCAAGAAGAAAGAAAGTAGTCGAAAGATACACTCATTGCGGTGCTACGCAGGTTCTTTTCTAAGGGATGAAGGTAGTAGCAGATCCCAAAATAGTCACGAATTTTCTTCGTACGACTACGGTCCGGTTGGTGCTGGCAGCGCTCTCTTTCTCTCTCTTTCTATGGATCTCGTATGGACATTTGTTGCATTGGGATTGTGGGACGTGACTGATTTGCGCGTTAGTAAAACGTTGCGTCGTAGGACTTACTTTTACACACTGCTTATGGTGTCCTTTTCCACCATGATCCATTTCCGTGGCCAGGACCTTGACCGGCAAAACATTTCAATCATGGTAAACCGATCTTCACGCTGAAGGTCCAACTGTTGCACCATCCTAGTAACCATCGCAATTTTTCGATAGCCAAATGAAGCTCAGTGCACGCTTGGCTACTAAAACAAAAAAAAAGATTCATAAATTCGATTAGCTGTTGGTAATAGAACAATTTATGAAAGTTACCGTTGCCTTTATAAAAACGGTCATACCTGGCGCTTCTAGAAGCCTTTTTTATCTCGATTGAGCGCCTTCATCTTCCCCAGTTCATCAATATTACACCTCGCGAGATCTGCCCCTCCGAAAGGACTTAGAAGACTTTACAGGTCGGGTCGTCGTTGTCATTCTCATGAAATGCACCGACCACACGATTGCTTCGATCGATTGAACGATGAGTGTGTGTTGGCGATAGAAGAAATTATTCGCATTCCATTGCTTGTGCCTGTTGCATACTGCTTCTACTTATAACTCGTAGCCATAAACACTCTCCGCCACTCCCTTCGCCCCCTACAATAAACAAACTCTACGTCTTTGGAATTTCAACACCAAACCATCGGGAGATCATCGTGATCATCAATGTGTTTCTGTTGCTAAATCTAACGCCTAGCATTCCATTCGTCCATCTAGGTGGCAGACCTTCTGCACCGTGAGCATGGTTTCGGGCGTGAGCTAGCCAACGAGACGGCCACCAACTATCTCGCGGCGTTTCGCCGCTGCCCGGACAACCCGGACATGGCGCTAGTGCAGTGGCGCTCCCAGCTCTGGTATGACGTGCTGCCCGCCACGCACCAGCACCTGGCGACCGAACTGTACGGCCGGTGGCTCGAATGGCGCTACCGCTACCTCGCGCTACCGGACGAGGTGCACACGATGCTGCAAACGCTCCGGCTCCAGTACCTGCTTGGCATCATCACCAACGGACCGACGGCCGCCCAGTGGGAGAAGATTGACAGACTAGCGTTGAATAAATACTTTGATTGTATTTTGGTATCCTCTGACTTACCGTGGGCCAAGCCCGATAGAAATATCTTTTACGCAGCTTGCCACTATCTAGGTGTCCCACCCGGTCAGTGTGTGATGATTGGTGACAAGCTCGAAACCGACATTCAGGTGAGTCAATACATGACCAGCGCCGTCGCTATTACTATTGTTTTGTCTCGATTCCCCAAAAACGTATCCCTCTCCCAACAAACGAAAAACACTCCGTCATATCGTCCCTCTGGCTCGTCTGGCTGGCTCGCTATGAATACTGAGCCGTTTGCTGGCAACGGCAACGACTGTAGCAGCACCATCTCGAGGGGCCGGTGGGATACTGCGCTGCAGCCTGATAACGTACGGCACCTTCTAAATCCGTCCTGAAAAACACATCAGAAAAGAAGCGTTATTTCAATCTAACATACATATTGTGTGCGCCACATTGCACGTGCCGCGAGTCGCGGATCGATTCATCCTGTTCGCTCACGGTTTGCTCTAACGTAGAGCGGCGCCACGTGACCTAGGCAAGCATGTACCAACCATCATCCATTGATCATCCATCGTCGTCGTTGTCACCGTCGTCGTCGTAGTAGTACCATCAGTCCCCGTTTGGGAGAGTGAGGTTCAAAGTTGCCAAGAGTCCTGTGCAAGAAAAGGCACGTCAAAACAGTTAAATATCATAATCACAAATGCTCGTCTTGTATAAGAATTTCGTTTTGTTTCGTCCTTTTTTGTTTTCCCGTTTTTTTTTCTTATTCCCCATAAACACATCCATACGTCATATACTCATCGTACCGACCCCCACCGCGTACTACAAATGAACAGTAAGGCGTTTTTGTAGTATCTGTAGTAGTTGTTGTAAACCCTTAAAAAGCCATACATCAAACCAACAACAAATAATGGTTGCTCTCTATCTCTCGCAAACTAAAAAAAGCGTAACGGTAAGTTATACTCCCATTTTGTGCTGAATATTCCTCCATTTTTCTCCCGTTTCCTGTTCATCACATTCTCTCACACTCGTTAGCCATATCAGCTTTCAAACCATTTAAAAATCATCCAGCGACCAGTCGAATCCTTTCGGTACCCTTAGGGCTATGTATCATGCTAACCCCTGTTACATTGCGATTGTTCATTTTCTATATACTGCTACCCGAAAGTGGTGTTAATTCAGGAGCTATAGAGTCGTGAGCAACTTTTTGAATTTGCATAGGCAAGTTCATTACCTTGCATTACCTTGAAAAATGATCACAATTTAACGAGTATCTTTCGCGATTTGCAATTCCACCAAAAACGTCTTCACTACAAAAACGTCTTCACTACCTATTGCTCTTCGTCTTAACCAATTAAAGAAATTGTATACCATTGCAAAACTTTCAGCAATATAAAATCTAACCAATCGTTGTGTTTCAGCAATCATTCATACAGCCTATTCAATAAATTTACACTTATACTTATATATCTATAAAAATATATTTATATGAACAAATAGATGTCCTTGATAAAACATGTTCTATACCCATCATACCGTGGTGGACATGCTCAATGAGCCCATTTGATTGAAGTTTAACTTTCCTTCCCATTTCCCGTGGTTCCCGGCGCGTTTCAAACGACCGTTTCCCGATTTTTTCAATGGCTACAAACAAAATTCAATTTTGAAACCGAAAACCAAAAAAAAAACGAATGGAATTGCATCATCAACCGCAACCACCACCACCGCCACTACGTCATGATGATGCTGCGCGTCGCCGTTTTCTTGTCACCTTCGCAACCCTCGACGCGTGCACAACGATCTACTACGCCGATCCAACACAACGACTGTGCCCTCCAACGACCAACCGGATACCAACGATGTTGCTGATTACCTGGGGATTACCCTTGATTTGTAATTTGCTAATAATGCAATACGTGTTTCTTCTAAACACAAAACGCACGCTTTTATACGTTGATCACGCTGATCGAAATAATCTTTTAATGATTGGACGATTCCCTCTGTGACCTATTATTGCCATTGGTCGTGCGGGGTGTCTTGTGCCTTGGATCCTTCTGATCGGCTGGTTCCTTTTTTATTAATGTATGTCACGATCCTTTCGATCGAATGCGTGTGTCCCTCTTCGCTGCAATACGATTGATCCTCAACAATCCGATCATTAAAACAAAACAAAACATCTATATAAAAAACAAAAGGGAGGCATTGAGGCGGGTTTGGGGGCAACAGTTTGGTTACCGCTACCGATGGAACAACGCCTTCCGGCTGACCGCACAATGGAGGACGTACCAGAACACGTGCGACCGGATGCAACGGTTGACAATGTGCTGAAGCTACCGGCGTTGCTACCACCGTCGACTTCGTTCCGGGCACGGGGTAACGGTGCAGCAGGAGTCACGACGATGGACGAGCGAATGCGCCAGCAGAAGACAACACGTAATCGGGCGGCTCAGTACAACCGTATCCTGCCGGAGATTCCCGATCTGTACAGTTCGTACAGCAGCTCGAGCAACGATTGCAGCCAGCACAGCATCGCCAGTTCCGTCAGCAGCAGTAGTAGCAGCAACGGGGACCATGGTACGAGCAGCTGAATCCTATGGCAGCCAGCGAGCGCTGGCCTATACGGGGATGTCGGCGATCATTTGCCATACTAGGAGCACGAAATGATGTTGGTGTAAGTGCGTTGTGTTTTGATTAGTTTTTCCTATAAAATACAGGTACCACATAATTTCAATCCTTTGTAAGTGGAATGACCACCGAGAAAGAGAGACAGAGAGAATTAGAGACGATCTGCTTTTTACTGTAACTTTGCAACCGCGTACAACATACTTTCTTCTCGAATAGCGATAAGTCATATTTCGACAGCTGCTGCGTGTCGCTCGCTGTTGGAGGGTAGATAGTTGCAACAACAATGTGAAACAATCTAGATCCGCTATTGTCGAGATAGTTATGACTGTCCATTCATCCCTATCGTCATATGCGCACAGCGCAGCGTTAGCTGCGGCATCATCGACACGGTAATAACAGTCAGGTTTACTTCTTGATCGGCTGTGCTATGTCCATGTATCGAATATGTAATTCATCTTCCACACTGTAAGAACATATTGTATGAGGAAAGGAGCAATGGAGCCGTAATCGTACAGAAGGTGTTTCTATAATGTAGGCAAGTACCTGAATCTGAATCTGATTGAAAACTAGAACAGAACAGCAACAAGAAGCGATTTTGTCTAATGAGGATAATAGTGAGCTAACCGAGTCGTTAAAGGACGCGATGGCACAGAGAATAGTGTTAGGGCAACAAATGGAGGCAAAGTATTTTTTGAGCTACACTTTTCTCACCAATCCTCTGCCGGCCAGAAGACACACACAAATCCAAGTACCGAAACTAACGAAGACAAGATACCCATTTGACACATACACGCACACGCACGAGACATAACTAACGATAAAGCAATTCCAATTTGCAAAGTAACGGTGCATCCAGAAGGGCAAATGAGTCATTTTTGTAAAATACACAAAACACGAAATTAATTGCATTGTACCACAGATAAACCGAGATAGAAATGGTGAAGGGGAGAAGAGCGCAAAAGGAATGATCATTTAACTTCGAAGATCGGAACAAACAAAATAGCAAATAAAGATTTTTCAATCAAAAACTACAAAACCGCAATTTTCTAACTTCTCTCTCATGAAAAGCTAAATTATGTATGGAACTTTTAAACATTATTTCTTATACATCCTTTTCTTTCCGACTAAGCTACATCCGATCCGCTGAAAATGATCGATCGACACTATGAAAGGGCTACTACACGATCATACAATAGTTGGGTGTAGGTTGCAATGACTGAGTTTGTTTTTATTGCGACTGTATTTGCTACGATTTAACAATTTGACATGCGATATAGCTAGCCGCAGAAGGTTGCACTACCGTAGGTGTCGTCGTCGTTTTCGTTTGCTCTTGTTGTTGGTCGCTGTCAGCATCGGTTGCTGCTGCCGGTGCCGCCGTCGCTGTCTGTTCAGGAGGATAGACTACAAGTCGAGCGTAAGAACCGGACCCATCCGTCTCGTGACAATCGAGAAACCCCGGATTAATGCAAACACATCCATTGATTTCCTGTCAAAATTTCCAAGTCAAGTGACCCAGACCAGAGATCATAGAAAAATGAAAAAAAAAGTTAGATTCAGCTATCACTAAAGAAATTACAAGTTTACTATATCAAACGACTATTGCAGGCGAATGCGAAACTTACCCTCACGAAACGGTTCAAGGAACTCGGACACACCATTACATTTGGGACGCGCGTTAAGCGCCCAAACTCATTCAGCATATCGACGTCGACGGGCATATCTTCCGGCGGTGGATTCAATGGATAAAATGAAGCTTGATGAAAGATATGTCCAAAAGCGCGCTTGATCTTATCACCCGCATCGGCCGAGCAACACTCGCCGTCGAGCAGATGCCGAACCGTGTCCACCGTAGTAACGCCAATCTCTAGTCCCTCGATACTGAACAGACACGGGTCAGGTAGGAAATGAAGGTTTTTGTAGAAGTTTGCCACCCGGTACGGGGGTGTTGGATAGACGAATGAACCGGTCACCTCGTCGTGGTTAGCAACGATGAACACTTCCGTGCGCGTTGATCCAACGGCGCCCATGATTGTACCGACGATCTTCTCGAAATACTCCTGAAACGTTTCGGCCACCTCGCTATAGAGCGAACAGCTGGCATCAGCAAATGGTCCACACAGCAACAGCACATCCGGCGGATCAGTGGCGCAGTATTGTAGCAGCCCGGTCAGTCGTTCATAAAGCAGATCGTCACGTCCGGTAAATGGTGCACTTGCGATCACCATCGTTAGGGGACGTTCCAAAGTATACGGTGGACGGGGTAGGGCGAGTATCCGCTCATGGTGTACCCGCTGCACGGTGAAAAGGGTGCCCCTGGGATTGATTCCTTCAAGCAGCACCGTCTGGCCGGGAAACAGGGACCATGGCCCGCGCAGCTGACTGAGATCTAGCTGCGTGTAACGAAGTGTTTGCTCATCGAAGTCAACTATCGAGAGTTGATTAACAGCTTTCCCTCCTGCTCCAGAAGTGCCAGTTTCGGATTGCGTATCAATGATCACCCTTCCAAGCACCCGGATTGTCTCTGAGCTCGGATAGTCCACGTGATGCACCTTAATGCCATCGAACCAATCGGCTGCCATTTTACGTCCTCCATCAAGATCATCCATCTCTAAGCCCGCCACCTGTTCGTCTTCGGTTCCTGCTGTCATCTCACCATTTCCTTCATTTCCATTCTTTGGTGCCTTCGTGCCATTGGCTGCTGTTGTGACATTTGAAACAGCGGCAAGCTCCTGTGCTAATCGATAGCAAATGGCTGAACCGTTTTCGTAGATCCGATCGCTCAGTATCATCACACGATCGTAGCTCGAGTCGAACATGTACTTGCTGGTGTCATTCGCAAACTGCGACACCTGCAAGCCAACACTTAGTGCACGATTCCCAACTAACGCTGCATCCCTCCTTCCATGATGATGCTTGGCATTTGTCTCCTTTGCAGAAGACTCCTGCTGATCAATACTGGTTTCCGTCGAGGGCAGCCAATTGATATGCTTCAGCAGATGCGCCTTTCCATATGTGTAGACGATTTGACCAGATTTGCTTTTGGTGTTGCTACCGATCGTTGATGATGGTTCGGATTCTTTCTTCGAAGATCTATGGATCAGAACACAAGATGCAAAACGAATTAGTTTATAGTTCAGATAGAGTAAATCGTTTCGGATCTTTATGCTTACAATGGCGAATATGTTACGGTAGCGAAAGGACTGCCACGCACGGAATCTGGTGTATTCTTGGAATGGTGCAATCGGGAGACCGACTTGTTTGCCTGATAGAAACAGAAACGAAAAAATTAAATTAAATATGTGGCATATACCATGCTATGTATATCAGGGTACAGTGGCAGTAGTTTTTCGTAAAATATCGTTAAAGCATGATACAAGACATAATACGAAATGTAGACTAAAAAGTTTAGTATGATTGAGCTCTAAAGGCGAAACATTCCTACACTGTTATATAAAATCAATTTCGTAATTCAGAGCGATCCCCCTAGAAAAAGTATATTCCCACGAATACAAGACATCAACAGGCACAGGCACAGACACACAGTAGACACTCGGGAACACACAGAGATCCTTCACTGCTCTCCTGGTGAGGGCAGAATAGGGGCAACATTTTCGTCTGATCTCAACTTAATAGACGAGCATGTAATCTAGTCACGAAGCTTCAAATAAAAACCGTGCACTAGAAACATGTTCGCCGACAAAGTAGAGAAAAATGTTCCACCGATCACAGTCGTCGTCAAAAGACATGGGCTGGTGGTTGTTGGAGGCCTGCGCGGCTGGACTGCTCCTCTTGGGCTTATGGCTTTACACTCACTCCTTCCTCTTTGTGCGCCTTCTTTTATGCTCGCTCTTTCTTCCCGTTTGCCGCGTCGCGATGACGGTAATGACGATGATGATGATCACGAACCATAGGCCGACGACGACGACGATGGTCGGGGTTTACTCGACGTACTTGTACTGTGCGCGCGCAGCATGATGAGACAAAGAAGAAATTATTGGAGATACAGCATCATGACCGAGGGGCGACGGGAAACCGAAACATAAAAGGGATACCACTGGCGCACAACGCAAAGGTTGATCTGGAGTGTTGTGTACTGTACTTACTACCTACTCTTGGCACGATGTAACTCATTTTCACAATGCGCTCAAGATTTTGTTTACCGTCGATCGGCCGGATGGCGCTTTTAATATATATCTGATCTGTCACGCTTTGTGTGCAGTGTACTTTGCACTTTGCAAATACAGAAACTACGATGAATGAAACGATTCCATCTCTTATGAAGAAAAGTAAGTACGACTTTCTCTATACTAAGGATTCAAGTGATCGTATCCCTCGTGATAAGAGATGACATTCCATTGACGCGCAGACATTCTGCAGACATTGTGCAGACAACATTGTGCATACATTGTTTTGACCGACCTAAGACGAATGGTTGACGACGAATTCGGGGCAGCAGGACGCGTGCATTGATTCTCCTTCTCTCTCTCTCTCTCTCGCGTCGCTTGCTTTGAATGAAATTTGATTGTTTTGACATCGAGTTTAATTGGACGAATACACTTATTAACATGGCATCGGAAAGCTGGCGAAAGACGCACATCACACGATTGGTTATGCTTTAATGTCCAGAAACGGTGTTCATAGTACTCTCAGGTAAAATTATTTAAAATTTAAACAACACCCTCATAGCGAGCGCACCTATTGCTTGTTCTTTTATCACATCATCTGTTTAACACTTTTTTAAAACTAATTACTACACTTCACACGACCACGAATATACCGTTTCTTTATGTTTGATTCGAGCCATCGTTAATGAGTGTGGATCTAGTCACAGTAGCAAAAACATGTGAAGCACTAGATTCACACCCATTGTCGATAGTGGAATAAAAAATGAAGACGGAGCAAGCAACGGTTCGTATACAAGATATATGCTGGTGGTTCTCTCTCTTCGTTAATGCTACAACCCCCATACAGTCGGACAGTAATCACTTATCACTCGCGGGCCTATCTACAGAGCGTTAGAACATCATGTGACTGTTGTGCTCTTATGCTGGCTGTATATATCTAATATCTCCTGCCATCAGAAAGACTCGATACACCATTTTCTTCACCAAAAACGATGTAATTTATGGGTTTTCGCTATTGATCATTAGTCGCGTAAGTTTATGATGTTTCAGCGTTCAGAAAACAACGCCTGCTGCTCGAGTTTTAAAAAAATCAACCTAGATGAAAAATTAAATTTATAATTTAAAAATAATCATGTTTTACTGTGGAAGGGAATCTCGTTCAACATTGCCACTCTCCTTCGGTCCCGCAATCTTGCACGGGGTATTAAACTTAGGAAACGACATAAAATCCAACCCATCCATATCATAAGTTACTGAGGAGATAATGGGAATAGCGTGGCTAGTAGTGGAATCAGTCTAACCACCCCCACCGGTCAACTGATCATAATTCAACGAATCAGTCTCCATGAACCCGCATTTTCGCGAGTAACCACTCCTTACTAATGGGAGCCATCGGAAGCCTGAATCTCATCGTAAGAATGTTAGGTGTAAAATACACAAGAAAGGGTGGTGGTAGCGTTGAAAATACCATTTTCACGATATCCAGAACTCGCAGAGACAGATTGCACAGCGTGCCCATTTCTCTCTCAATCTCTTCTCTCTCTCTGTCTCTCATCAATTCCTGCTTGATACACGACGGCTCCGCGCGCGCATCATGATGATCGAGCCGCCGGTTCTCCGGTGCGGAAGAAGGTTGACGACCTTTAACGATGGCGGCAAGGGGTAGAGTGTGTATCCACTAAAAGGCCTCCTCGCTCTCTGGCTCCTCTTGTACAACAGAGCAGCATCACAAATGTAGTAGGAAAGAAATCGATCAAAAATCATCTTATTCTTCGTTCCATTCCACTCTGCCTTTCGCAGCAACGGTGACTTTGACGAAAGGAGATCGACAACAATGATGATAATGGTGGTGGAGAAGATGATGGCCGATGGCTGTGTATAAGCTCCTACACTACACCAATTTTCAGAAGAAACATGATGATGATGATGATGATTGGTAGTGGTGGTGTTGTGATGATGATGTGGTCTCTTTTTACCTTCTTCTCTATATTATTCTTCTTTGATTATCGTAAGCGTCATAACCTACCAACCAAAAAAAACCAAAAAAGAATTGAGCAATACACAAAAAAATTAAAATAGACGAAATACGCAAGGATGTAACACCATGTAAGACGCTCCTCCTCTCATCAGAAAGAAGATCCGAGGATCATGTTTTTAAGGATTTTTTTATATCATAAAGGCAGTTTAAACATTGCAAACATCAATTCATAAATTAAACTAGCCAATCTTATTACATTTCTCCGACAGCTTATCAACCAACTGTGTACATAGCCAGAATATGGGTATATGCGAGTAAAAGATTTAAAAACATACTTGAGGTCGTTGCGCAGCATACATCAGCAAAGACGCGCAATGGCGTCACACGCTACACTAAAGCCCTTGACTTGATTTGTGTTTACAGCAAAAGCCAGCATAAAAGGGACCCGCCATCACACTCTTACAGTTGATGATAGGAGGGATGCAAGGGGACAAGCGATGCCTTTCTTCATTTCCGCTGGGCATCATATCTTGTGATGAGAGCGGTTCGTCCAGCCAGCCAGTCGGAAAGAGCACGAAGAACAGAGAAAAGCCATCGCCATTTTACAATTCACAGCAGCAGAGGCCAATGGCAGCAGGCTGCGCGTCCCGGCCTTTGAGATTCGACCAAGCCACGGGAAGTGATGTGCGCGTGTGTATGTTGTTGTTTGTACGGACGGCCGGGCCGGCGTCGGTCAATGGTAGTAATCGCCTGTTCATGGTCCACGATCTCTGCTGGCTGGCTAAGCGCCACGCGTGGTTTTGTCTTATTGCTGTTTGTACCCTTTTTCTATCATTTTTTCTTCACCCAACCAAGGAAACCAAATCCCCCATTTTACTATGAGTTTTCTTTTAAACCTTTCCCCTTCTTTCCCCTTCTTTTCAATCACGTTTTCCGTGAGAATTTACGCTAGAGTAAACCTGATGGCCCGGTTCTATCCACCACACAAAGAAACGAACAAATGTAACAAAGTCGTTAGCTCTTTAAAAAGGGAATACAAATTTTCTACAGAAGAATTATCCATAAAACGAACTTTGACTTTAAATTTAAAAAAGCGCAAAAATACTAATCCAAATAAAAATTGACCTTTGGTCAGTCTTGCCGTTGGTGAGTAGAGTAGATAAGGTAATTTACAATACTATTTCCTCCCATCACTACATTCATCACCAGGAAAATAAAAAACGGCGAACTATGCAATCAGAGGGCACGGCATATCACAATACAAAATGGCCGCGAAAGAGAGGTGGCGGCAGCAGATGATGACGAGATGATACGCGCGTTACGGGAAGTAAGAAGTCGGCGACTTGTTGCTCTCTCCTCATCCGCTCCCTCCCTCCGTAGAGTTCCTTCGTCTCGCGCGCCCAAGAAGCATGGTTGGGAAGGGAGAAGGAAAGGTGGTTCAAGCTTCCATCCAACCCCAAGTGCTGCATGATAGTCACTTTTGCTCCAACCCTATTATTACAGATTCCACCTCAGTGGCATTACACTACACAAGGGGGTCCCCTCCCGTCCTGGGATCGTCGACGTCGTCTTCGCGTCGTGCGTGAATGCGATTCTCACTGCTGGATCCAATCCGCTTGGTCTGTTTGCTGCTGCTGATGTAGCGAATCGATTTTCCGCTTCCTGTGTGCGCGCGCACGTTTAGCTTGGTGTGTGTGTAAGAAGCAGTTCTTAGCTCGGTTTAAATATGCCCCCGCTTCTTAAATTCTGTTTCTCTCACACATCTACAGAAATCATGCCGTCACACACAGCTACACAATGAAATCCATTCTCAGGCTCTTAAGAATACCCTAAGAAATGTAAGGCTCATTATGAAAGAAATTTTAAAAAATAAATTCTTCATCCAAATGTACATACACATTGCCTGCCTCTTTGGTGCCGGGCCTATTGCCTAAGAAATGAGACACCAGCAACGACAAATCCATAGGTACTTGGGTCCCAATCAGCATCAAAACAAATTCCATGATTATAAGCTACTGATAACGGCTACAGTGAAATCAGAAATAATATCAACACAACCTTCTAGTAACTACATAAGCCGTCGAGAGTCAATCGAAGGTAAATTGTAACGTATCCCGTGACGGTTGCCTTCTAAAGCTCTCTCTCTCCGTCATCCTCTTAAATTAATTTGTATCAAGCCATACAGTACATAAAAGACGTTATGAGCACGATCAGCAAAGATCTTCTCTGAACTTTCTCTCACGATTCTCCTATCGGAGTCATCTATACCGCCAACGGGAGGTCAAACTTGCCATGAAACGTTTCGCAGCATCTTATCTCTAGTATTTTCTAAATGCAATAATCTTCTAACCGAAGCAGCAAAAGTCCACAAATGGTGTCTTTGCTTTTCAGTGACTGCTTAAAGGGAGGAATAAAAGTTCGAAAGGAGTAGTAGCGGTTATGTGATTTTCGTACCTTGTTTCTTCTGCCTTTGCCATTTGCTGCTGCTTGAAAATTCCATTTTTTGCCGGCGTTCCTTGGTTCCCGGCCGTCGGTTCAAATTAATTTTTCTTTTTCCTACATCTCTCTTTCACGACGGAACAGTTCAAGAAAAGATGACCACGGCGTGATTGTCCGACACTCGTACGATCATCATCAGCTTAGTTGCTCTCTCCAGCAGCTGCTGCTGGTCCGTCATGTCATGTCTAGGCGTGATGGCGATAGTTCTCGCTCTTAAATCGCTAAGAGCTGCGCGCGCGCGCGCACGGGGAAATTTCTGCTGGTGTGCGCGCGATGAATTTGTGCTTTGTTTCCATGAGCATGTGTGTGTGTGTGTGTGCTGCTTCGTTTGGGGTCATCCACCGAGTGTGCACACGTACAGCACACCACCAGCTGCCGTTGGCGGTCGTTCCAATCGAATCTTCTCTTATCCGGTCCATCCGTCACACGATAGAGTGCCCGGCCCGTATGGTTGAAGGGCGTACACGCACGTGCCGTATACTTTGCTCTCGCTTCACCGTGGGATCGTCTTCGGTCTGTCCTGCTCGTTCTTGTCTCTCAAAAGCGAACGTTGATAGCATGTTTGTACTCCAGATGCGCGAGCGAGCACACACACACACACACACAACACAGAAATTGATATACGCACACATCACGTCTTATGAGAAATATGCAGACCATGCATGTTGTTCTGTTGTCGCCAACGAAGTTCTTCCGAGTATATGCCAGCCCGCGCAAATGTTGAACGCAAACGATTTCACTAAAAATCTTTCAGCAGCTTATGCGCATCATTTTTTTAACACACCGTGAATTGCGCAATTGAAGGGAATGAAGGCAAGAAACAATCTTTGTCGCAGTGCGTTTGGACTGTGAGTCGTGTCGTCACTCGCTGATGTTGAGAACGCGCGAATAGCAGCTCTGAACTCTCCGGTGTGTGCGCGCGCACCAGGCGCCGTATTTCGTGTCGTTCGTCTTGCGCGCGGCGACTCTGGATCACGTTCTGTTGTATGTTTCGACTCCGCTTCGCTAGTGTGCGATCGCTTATCATTATCATGTGTGCTCTTCTGTTGGTGCCACCGTCACTTCCGCGCCTACTTTATGTTATGGCAAATGGGTTCTTCCTCAAACACAACGCTATTCCGGCTGAATCGTGTGTTTGCTCGATGTACTGCCGCCAAACATGAAGAGTTGATACCGGACAGGAAATCACAACGAAACTCATACCAGCATTACCGCTACCGTCGGCCGAATACGTGGAGATGTTTCTAATTTTCTGGAAATTCGTTGAAGCATGCAAAAGCCGGCTTACGGGATGTGATCGTCCGACTACCAAGTCTGTGCCGTCGACAGTTCTTCGTGTCAATTCCCGCTATCCAAGAAAAGCTATCGTGCAGCAGAAGGTAGTTTTTCTGATATTCTGGTTTATGATTTAACCAGCCCATCAATTATAAATCACCGTTCAATTGCTCAGAATCGACAGCGAATAATGAACCCCTTCTTTTCATTGCTGGAATCCATATCCACTTCACGGCAGCAATACACCACTTTCAACATTCTTCCAAGAAACGATAGCTTTACTGAGTAGACCCCTTCGACCACAGCCGCCACCAGCCGCCACGACCAACGTCCTGGAGAAGCGAGGCGCGGTGAAGCGATGGCTGCGTAAAAAAGATCGTTGGCCGGCCGCATACACGCTTCGCTTTTGTTGCTTCTTTCTTTTCACTTAGCGTGCCGTACGCGGCGCTTGCTTCCTCATGTCGTAGTATGCGTGTGTGTATATTCGAATAAATCTGAACAGACACTTTTTTTCATTTGCAAATTAACGGCACCATGTTATGCCCATGGATTGCGTGTGTTCTGGAGTAAGCACAAAGGGAAGAATGACGGGAAAGCCGCGCGCTTCACTCTTCCCGCTACGCACAGCACGCCACACTTCACAGGTCGTGAGGTTAGCGGATCTACCGACGCACGTTTCAAACCGCAAAATGGCAGCCATTTTTTCCCTGCTTATTCGGCTCACAGTTCTGCTGGCCATACACGAGCAGTTATCACATTTAATTCAAGCGTGAGGAGGCACATCCTTCACGTACAGTTCACGTACAATTGTCACCCTCCGGGGAGCACGAAACGAGCTTCTTCCAATGGATCAGATAGCACAACCGGATGGAAATGCCGGCACATTGCAGATCGTCCTTCACTTCCGCCACTATCCGCAGACCAACGCTTCAGTACTAGCGGCCGGAGCAAAACCGCCATCTTCATCATCACTCACGAACCGACGCCAAAAAACTGACCAAAATTCAATAGGAAGCCGCCGTGGAGCTACAAGCGCGTTCCACCACACTCGCAACGATCCAGAGGCTCCTTTCACCAACACCAACGACGGGCTTATGTAGAAGCGTGCTGCGATCGTGCTCGTTATTCCTCCAACCAACCATTGTTCCATCTCCCTCTGGCGCCCTCTAATTTGGCACGCTGAGTGAAAGAGAATCCCATTTTTTTGCAACAGAACAATTCCAAGAACCGTAGCAATGTTCTAAACACCACTGCACTGGTATTATCCAGGTAAAAGTATAATTCGAGTCATGATTTAAATGTTTCTCTTTCGAACAAGAAGATATACGGCAATGAAATAAGATTAACCCGCGGTACTTGGAAAACAGCATCTACAGCGACAAATCAGATATAATTGCTTCGTACACACGCCACATCAAAGTGTGTGCGTGTGTTCCGTGCCGAATTGGTGGTGATGGTGTAAGTGCGTAAGCTACTTTGATCCAGCGTGCTTTCTTTGTGTGCGAGGCGGCATCTTGAGCTCAACTCGCACATAAGCACAGGGTGACCGCGCGCAGCCGTTGGTTGAAGCCGTCGTGGGTCGCGGTCCAAGTTAAACGTCCGCCTGAACCTCGGGAACCCCGGCCGTTTGCTTTGCAGGTGTGCGATGATCAACTTTTGCGCCCTTTTTTCATCCAGCGCAGGAAAAAGGGGATTTGTTTTCACCATTCTACCAAGTCCGCCACCAGGACGAATGAGAAACAAGGAGGGCGCAACATACTGCGAAAGAGACTGACAAAGGCAGCTAGCCAGCGGCAACCGCTAGGGTCCCAGGAACAATTATAGCGAAGGCAGAAAAGACATGGCGCGGTGTGTAAGAAATCGTTATTTCTCTCGGCTGCAGGTTCCGTAGCAGCGATGACTTTAGAAGGAAATGTGAAATGTTGGGCAATAAGAATCGAAACGCACTAAAATTTAGCGTAAGATTCGCTATTACGGCTTAATGCTATCCATATAATAATTTTCATGTAAAAGGCTATTAAATGGACAGAGACCTAAAGCTGTACTAGAATGTCTTTTAAAAACCCTTCGTCACAAACAGCGCAATATCTGGTTAAAAAAAACTGGCTATATCAGTAAATCCATAAAAAGAGATCAACAAAACACATCTTTTCACAGATAGTGCAGGCCAGAAGGCCCAAGAAAAAACATTCCCATTGCTATTTCGCGATCGTCTGGCGGCAGCGAATTGCAAGATAAGCATAACAAAGCAATGACCGGTGCATGGCGAAAGCGAAAGAACGAGCACGAGCGAAACCAAAATGCAACATTAACCTAAACTCCTTCGGGCCTGAAACAAACACTTCCTTACTGGTGTGGTGGTTGGTTATCCTTTGGCGACATACAAGCGATGCCAGCAACACAATTGCACAGGTTCTGCAAATGCAAGAGGTTTAAGAAAATAATGACGACTTGGGCCGCATCTCCAAAGAAAGCAATGAGTAAGAGAGATGCAGCGTGGAGACGGCGGAACCGGTACAAGTTGGCAGCATCATCAGCAGCAGCACTAAAACGACGCGTTGGTTTGGTTGATCATCTTGGATCTACGTTGTACACTCTACTGGTGGTCAGGGTATGCGGACAAGAACACAACATACTTGCGACCGCCGCAGCCGCAGGCTTTCTCTCTTACCAATGGAGACCAGGTAGTTACGACCGTATGGCTGTTGCGGACAGGAAGGTTGTTTCGAGACAGGAAGTCCTTGAAGGTGTGCTGCGCGAGATCAGCTCAAGGTTTACCTGTTTTCCTTTTTGCTCGCAGCTCTTACATCAGTATCGTCCGTATGTCGGTCGGATAGAGCGATAAGTATGGTTACAAACCTACACGTCGACGTTAAGTCAAAATTAATACCCTCAAAATAGTCGCTCCTCCAATAGCATGGCCAATTAGTCTCTCTTGGGTAAGCCAACGTGAATTAATAATTGTAATAACTCCTCCCTCGTACTCCGTTTGCTGACGTCAAAGAATCGGAAATGCGGGCTAGAGACGAAAAGGTAACAGAATCTTCTTTCTGCTAATACTAGAATCGCCGCTTTGTCCCATTGCCTCAGAAACATGGAATAGGAGTTGGAAAATGAAAAACCTCACCACACAAAACACTCCTCTCGCTACCTCTACGCTCACGTACCGGACACCAAGCGCAAGGAAAGATAAAAAACAAAAACTCCGGATGAGACGCACGCGCAGTGGCTCTTTGACCGAATCGATCGCCCAACAGCCCCCAACAACTATGGCGGCAGCGGCGACGACGATGGTATGACATGGTGGTGGTACTCGATAGACCCAACGAATCTTTGATTAGCTACCGAAATCCAGCCAACTCATGCAACTAAATCGAGATTTTCGATTTTTTTGCTCTCATCATCGCTGGATGTTACATCCGCCACTTTGCCGCTCCAACTGACCACCATCAGCCGTAGCCGATTAGTCGGGAGGCTTGGGAGGAAACAGCGTCTCACAACAGAAGCGCTAGTGCTAGAGCCACACATAAATCGTAGTGCCAGGGAGGTGCGGTGCTTTAGAACGGTAAGGTTGGATCTTCTTCTTCTGTTAGCCAGTTTCTTTTCTTTTCTTTTCTTATTGGCGTTTTTTCCTATTTTTATGTAATAGCAAGGTTCTAATACACATTCTGACCAGTCGACCCGCGGTTGTAGTAACGTATTGTTAACATCCACCGCTTCTGCTCAACGCAAGACATGCCGTTTTAAACTGGGCATAGTTTGTCCATCGCAAACCATCGACCCAATAATCTCTTATAACCTTCGATACTCAAGGTGCCTATAGTAAACAAAAATAGGCTCAAAATCGTTTTGTTCTTTTCAAACAGGTAAACTAATGACCAGCAACAGTTTTATCAAACAGCTTTCTGCTGTCCAATAATCTAACCATTTCCGTACTATTCTATGAAACATCATGCCTCTTTAATGAAGAATTTTTAAAATAGCTTACATTTGTTCCTGTTTCTTAGGAATTTGAAAAGCATCACCAGCAAACTGTTCGTTCTCCTGTCGCTAGCAGCATCCAACGAGTCCAACGAATCCAAGCAAAAACTTTCCACAGAAGCCAGTCAATGCTTTAGACATGCTCAAGCCCAGCTACATCGCACACTCACCTGGCCCGGCTCAAAAAGAATTTAAATTTAACGCTTTTTCGCCGATCTGGCCACCAGTCTTCTACACGTTTCTCTAGCTCCACGGCATCATTATGATCATGAAGCTTAAGCGTCCGTGTGTTGTGGTCGCTGCTGGGGCTTGTCTTGGGATTGGGGTCGGGGTCGGGGTTGGGGTTGGAGTTGGAAGACTCTGAATGATGGATTCCTCTGTCTTATGATCAACCTCTCTCGCTCTCGTCGTGCTACTTGGAGTAAGAAAAAAAGATCAATCCCGTAAACTACAACACACCACCATCTTTGAGGATGTGTTGAATATCCCCTGTTTTTGCCAGACCGGTCAGAATCTGATGACGCTAAACAGTGTTCCAGCGCAAATTAGAACTGGAAAAAACATGTTTACATTCTAGATAAAAAGTTACAAAACACACGTTGCGCAGAGCTTAGCACACATTAGACAAGAGCGAGCGCATCAGAACAAGAATGGTTCTTTCTGTGTGTGGTAGCTGATATAACTAAACCCATTGTGGAGCGCTTCATTTGTTGTCACTTCCACTACGCCAAACATGCAAATCTCGCAGAATTAGCCCGGAAAAGAAGGTTACCGGATCTGGCTTGCAAATCTCGAGCGACAAACGTCGTGCGGCGACCAAGATCCGTGATTATTTTTCTCTCCTTATTCCTGCTCTGCTGCAATATCTTTTTACCGCGGCCGTTATGAATCGAACATGATGCACGTGTCGAGGAAGGCGGACCACCACCACATAGGCATTGGTGTCAGCGAAAACACACCAATAAAAAGGTAAAAAGCTAAAAGATGTAAGAGAACACACATCTCAACTTCTTCTCACCATCATCATCATCATCATTGGCATGAGAGAAGAAGGGAAAAGAGACAAGCACCGCAAGCAGAACTCGTGAGGTTAAGACGAAAACAAGTCAAGAGGCCAGCAGCAGCATAAGGCCGTGAGTAAATTACGCCACACCACGAAAAATAATTACATCCCCATCCACGTAAAGGCACAGGGCGGGAGGACCCCAGAGCAAAAGTAGTGGCGGCGGCGAAACGATTACAATTGCTCTTCCAACATCATATATACAGCAAAACAACGCCGAAAATAGAGAGTATGATTTGCTTTACAATAAAACATTGTTTTTAAAAAGCAACAAAAACGGAAGCGACCAGCAACTTACTTGAAAATATTAGGAGTGTAATGTAAAGCTTAACACCTTTTTTCTGGAGCCTCTTTATGATTCCTTAAAAGACACAGCAGTACAAGATAAATCAGAAACGTTGGATCTTTGCGTCAATGGAATGAAATGGAATTCCAATGACTGAAAGAAAACGAAGTATCACCATCTTCCATATACGATACGAGAGAACCACCATAAGCGTAAACATCGGTTGTGCCTTTAGGTCCGCGCTCGCTCAAATTGCGAATTCAGCAGCTTCTCGTCGTTGAATAATGTTACTCCGATGGAACATTGCTACATCGGAAGATTTCTTCATGACGACGCTGCTCATTGCCGAGACTCCGTGACTCAAATCGCTAACGGACACTACACACCACCATCATTCTGAGCCGGAGGGGGATATCGTATGCTCTCGTAAACAACGGGCCCGGCTCGCTGCTGCTGGCTGGCTGCTGATGATGATGGTGTGCTGGAACCGACCGGCCAGGTTGCAGAAGTAAAAGGGATTTTAACAAATCAGGGACCAACGGGGTATAACACCTCGGGGAAGGAAATCGGTGGTGTTGGGAAGGGTAGACAGGTCGGGGCGAGTGATGTCTATCTGTGGGCATCTTGGAAGTCGTGTGTTCAGTCTTTCCTGAAGGCGAATATGTGTGCGTGTATCTCTCCTCTTCCGTACATAAGATTCTTGTATTCTCGACATAAATCTATAGAAAAAGCGTTTATCACGTTTATGTACTGTTCTGGTGCTCGTGGCCTGAACGGACCACAGCGTCCCGCAGCGCTCAAGAAGGCTCATCGCAACGAGTCTCGGCCAACGAACCACAAACACCATCAGCCACTTCTTAAGGGGGTTCCTCCTTACCCTTTACTGTATAGGTAAAGACAGCGTTTTTTTGGATCGTCTCCATTGTTTGCGTGAGCTCTAGGTGCTTCCGTTCCGTCAACCATCGTGCTAATGTGGCTGTAAAATATAGACGGCGACGGCGGCGCTGGCCAACCGTTTTTCAGCAACATCATATCCTTCGAACGCATCACTAACACACATGTAACGGCTATGCCTCACTAGCGAAGATCCAATTTGGGGTAAATCAAAAGATTTTTCCAGTACCTTCTCTTGGTGACATTAATTGGCAACATACATTTTCGATAGTTAGATTAAAAGGATCACGGATACGCTCAACACCATGTATTCTAATGAGTGATGAGGGAAGAAGGCTCAAGACAAACTCAAACTCAACCCCTCGCGCATTGATGCCTGTTCTCCACGTAATGCGTACTCAAGCGCGGCACTTTCCCGCCACTTCTTTTACTGGTCAGTGTGTACCACCTTCCGCAAACAGCGATACAAAGGTGTGGAAGGAGCGCGATCGTTGACCGCCGTGTTCTGGAGGGAAGAAGCTCTGACAGCGTTCGTTAGCTTCGCTGGAAAAGATGGTGTGCGTGAATATCCGTGTACGAAGCCATCGTTCTGTTCTAACAAAACATCATTTCGTTACTTTAAGGGCCCCTCTTCCGCCGATGCTGTGGTGAGTGTGCGATCGCTGTCGGTGCTACTTGAGCAACAGGTTCTATCTAGAACACCAGAGGAGCTCGCTACACAGCACAAAAGTGACCCTCATCATCACAGGTATCTCGACGGTACATAAGGGCACACTAAATCGGCCTTAGGCAACACACACACACACATCTGTTCGATGATAGGTGGAAGATAGGAAAGAGTAGAAACGCGATTTTTTGCGTGAAAATGAGTCGACAGAAAGATGAGGGAAACACAGGCAGGCCAGGCAGGCCAGGGAGGCGATGAGGTCGCCCTTTCCCGGTAAATTGTTACTTGACGAAACGCGAAAACACATTCCCCTGAACAGAAGAAGCAAAGCGTGTATTTTTCTAGACGACACGTACTACCCAACCGTGGCATCGGGAAAAATAAAAGCAATGGGTTCCACACCTTTAGTGTTTGAACCCATTTGCAAAGTACGTCCCTACTTGTTTTAATATTATTAAAGTTAGGAACCGCATCGTTCTGATATGGGAATTTACTCCCTTGTTGAACAGTTATTCTTAGGACGCGCCATTGTAATCCTTTTCCTTTTGATTTAACCTTGTTATAAAAGAATGCAATAAAGATACTTTTCTTTCAATCTATATTGCTATCTATATTGAAAAAATATCTTTATTGGATGTTTTTTCTGAACAAATATCAATCCAAAATTCGGTTAGCCAAAGGATTTTTATCTTCGAAAGAAGCGATAGAAACATAAAGTTCGATGGATTTAGTCTCGAGATTACTATTTTCTATTTTTCAAGATTACGAGATTGAATTTAAAAAGATTGAGACTTATTGCTCTTCTCTTTTAAATTCGTTTTAAAACCAAATGAATTCCTACAGGATCTGTTCCGCTATCACAAGCAAATGACGCGATGCAAACAAGAGAGTTGAACGCCCCGATAGACAAGAAACCTCCTGCTTGCAAGAAGCTTGTCTTAATAAAACCACATTTCAGACATCTCGTTGCGCGTCAGTAACGCTTACACCTTTCATACTCTGCCAATCACGCCAAACTTGAACGAATCAGAGGGTGAAGAGGAAATCGGAGCGGGGGCCAAAATGTGGTGCTTCCCGCCTGTGCCTTTAAAACAGACCGCGAACGAGAGCAAAAGGAGCAAGTCTCGCTTGCGATGATTGTGGCGGTGTTGCTGCTCGCGGCGGCAGAACGTTCTGCGACTTTATTTTGTCTCCACCAAAAGAGGGCATTGATCCGAAGTTGATGACCGCTCGAAAAGAGAAGGTTTTGGGAAGGAGAGATACGCTATGTAGTTGGTAGAAAACACACGAGGCTCTACGCGACAAAGGTTCTGTCTTTGGCGCTCCTTCGATTAAACTAAAGAGTTTGTGCATATTATGGTATAACAGCCTAGACCAGCATTCATAGAATGAACCATATCATAAATACGATTGTTCCTTTGTTTAGCCTCATTTCAATACTACGAGGAACGGTCCGTTCATGTATGGTCGAAGAATTTGCATTGCTTTCGCCCGGTTTCTTCCTCCCGCTATAACATTCAATGGGTCTCGTGGGTTTACCGCCTCAGGCCGCGCAAGTTACAACAGAGATTCAATAAAAACCACGACGATGGCAACACAGTGAATCGCTAAGGATAGAAGATGTACTTTGGCTAGCTGGGTAACGGAGTTGCCGTACCGGTGTGATCACGAAAGAGAATGTATTTCTGTGCAATGGCCGTCCGTAGTAGAGAGGCTATACTGCAGGCCACCACCATCATCATCATCATCGTCGTCGTCGTTATCCCTTTTCGTGCTCGTGGTTTTCACCACGGCGCACCACCATCACCCCCTGCCACCGATAAGATACTGGTGGCGTTGTTTTGGTTTTGTAACCACATTCGCAGTGCCCGCGGGTGGGGATTCTTTATTGCATCTTGGCCAAAGCTATCTTTGCTTCGGTTGTTCCGCTTCGCGCAATGCAATGTACCCCACACTCTAGGTTAAACAGCTTCAGTTCCAACCGGAGAGTTCGTATTCGTGTTCTTTCTCCTTCGCTTCGAGATCGTTGATGACCTCTTTGTTGCATGAGTTTGCGAAAGGCTCGGCAATGCCGTTGAGGGAGCATGATGCAGTGCATAGCCCTTGTGGGGAAGATAGCTTCTTTGTTTTGATTCCCTTTTGAGCCCTTGCACCGTGATTCGCTTTGTGCCCAACAGTGCATTGCTGCCCATTATGCTACGGGTTATGATTCGGTTGAAAGCAACAATTTCAATCGTTTCGCAGAAGCACTAACAAAAGTTATGTTGATTATTTAAATTCAGCTGGTAAACACTTAAGCGGAGTCGAGAAAGAAGCTCAAGCGATTGTTACTTGGGTGCAGTGACGCTTAAAAAGATGTTGTAATTTCAAAATTCTAGAACAAAAATCAAGCTAGCGGAATCGATTCGAGGTAAATGTGACCGAATGCCAGTTTAGTTAGGTGAAATATTAAAAAAAATATTGGCATTCTAACGCCCAGGTGTGATATTTGAGC
>NC_064874.1:25294402-25296902 GCF_943734745.1 Anopheles darlingi | reverse complement strand
ATCGTACAGCTTCTTCGTACCGATCAGGAACGAACCGACGATGCGGCCCCGGTGGAACGTTTTCTTGTCGTTCGTCACGCAGCCCTTGCGCACCAGATCGACCACACCGCCGGCGAACATCTCCGAGTGGATGCCCAGATCCTTGTGGTTGTGCAGCGCGTTCAGCACCGCGTCCGGGATGTTACCGATACCCATCTGCAGTGTCGCCCCATCCTCGACTAGATTCTCCGCGATCAGCTTGCCGATCTTCGTCTCGACATCTGACATCGCGTGCCCACCGTGCTCGGGCAGCGGAATATCCACGTTGACGGCAAAGTCAAAGTGCGACTCGTGGATGATACTGTCACCGAACGTACGCGGCATCTGCTTGTTGACCTGGGCGATGATCACCTTCGAGTTTTCGAGAGCTGCCCGCACACAGTCGACACTGGTACCGAGCGTGCAGTAGCCGTGGTTGTCCGGGGGCGAAACCGAGACGATCGCGACATCCGGTTGGATGAGCTTGCGTCGGAACAGGAGCGGAATTTCGTGCAGAAAGATCGGCACGGCATCACCGCGACCGTCAGCAACGGCTTTGCGCACGTTGCCTCCCATAAACAGCGATTTGGAGCGGAAGATGTCCTTACAGTCGGGCTGACAGTAGGAGGCCGGCCCTTCGGTGTGCATGTGCGTTACGGTGATGTCGCGCAGATTGTTCTCCTTGCCGTGTTTCGTCATCGCATCGAGCAGATGGATCGGTGTGGCGGCGGCACCCTGAGCGAACACCACATCACCTGGAACGAGAAATGCACACCGTGTGATGAATATTTTAGTTACATGAGCAGTCCTCTTTTTCGCATTGTTTAATACAATGTTCCCTACCATACGCATGGGTTATGGTAAGCTGGAAGCAACATATTAGGTAGATAAACGGTGGGTTGTTTGGGCTCAGCGATACCAACAATCTTATCTTGTCTGCCTGGTCGCCATCGAGGCAGGCAAACCAACAATACCAGGAAGAACTAAATCGCGATTGCGAGGAAAATAAGAAACTTAAAGGTCGAACAAGACGTTAGCGTGGATTTGCGGGATTTATCTCACACCATAGTCAAGTGTGGAAGTGTTAAAATCAATATCAAACCTTAAGACACACGCGTCATAATCTGGCCCTGCTTGGTTCAAATTGTTACCTCATGCTTGGCCGTGAAATGCCGAAGCCAGACGATCCCGTGAGGGACCAAGTATTTGGGACGCAGGAAGGCACGTGCAGTTAGTAGCGAAAGGCGTTAATTGGAAGCGGTTGGCCAGGTGATCTTTAGCAACGGTCAGGTGTGGATAGTTTGGAATTGAAAACGCCATGTTTTCGAGATAAAATTCTGTTCCATGTCTGAGCGAGAAGGAACCCACCATAAAACGAGCAATTTCGGTTATCTTTTGATGGGCACTGGCAGGTTGACACTGCAATGGCGACTCTCTCTTCTCTGTACATTCTATGATGTTCCGTAAAATTAAACTTGCGGGCACGCACAGCACGTAACGTTGGCAACCATAAACGTCGTTTTTTATGTGCGCAATCCATGATGACTAGGCTTTTGATTTGAAAGTTTAGATTGAAATTTGAATTCAGATAAAGGAACTCGCTTAAAACATTTTCAAAGCTTCATGCAAGGGACGACTAAACAACGGACAACGGCGAGTAGTAGCGACGTTACATGTAAGGCAATTAGGCAATTGTTTTTGATTGAAAGCGTATGTGTCGTCGTGACGGTCGGAGCGATGGTCACTTGCTGTACATGTTTGCCTTGTTCTCGAAAGTGTCGTGCACGCGATCAAGCGAAGTCTATCCATTCATCCTCAACCTAGAGATCGCATGTTAGTCGATCCTTTTTTATTTCATGATTTCCATGGTTATGTTCTGGCCAATATGTGAAATCGGTTGCTTCGATAGAGTATGTTTGAGCAATGAATGTGTTGCGCCATGCTCCAGAGCATTATATTCTAATTCCAAGACGCATAACTCCAACCGTTGGCAACGATCGGTTGAAAGATTCTCGACACTAGTAGTGGGGAACTGGTTTCGTTTTTTTTTCTGTGAGAATCTTATTTTAGTATTCAAAACAAGAAACCGGATTGCGCCGCTGAGCTGTGCAGGGGTGGTACAACGAAAACATCGGTGTAGTATAGGTTGGAGCTACCATAAGTCAGCCTCCCTTCCGTTTAGTCGTTCTATTCCTGTACCACCGCCACACGCCGTGACGACCTACTGTGATACGAACCAGCACAAGGGCGCAAGGGACGTGTTTGACCTAGAAACTAGCCTCGAACCCTCAAAGACCTTCCCCAAATTTTATCACAGTAGGAACTCGCTAGATTACGTCACGTGACATTGACATTCGAACGATGATTCCGTGCTGGCGGTGGATGTGCTTATTGGTTCCGTGTACAGTGACTCCCCCGCAACTTCCAATGATGAAGGTGATGTGGGAAGGATGCCGCTCGGGATCCTTTATTGAGTTATCGC
>NC_064874.1:25286902-25289402 GCF_943734745.1 Anopheles darlingi | reverse complement strand
AACACTTCACATCGGTTCAATGTCGGTGCAGGAAATGAAATGAGCGTCCCGGGGACCAGGCCGCGGCAAGCAGAAAACGATGCAAAATAGTGGTAGTGGTAATGGTGATGTTGAATGAAAATGCTTCAGTCCGGGGGTGCTATGAATGCTTCGTGCAAAATGAATATGCAATCTCTTTACGGTTGTTATGGAGTCCTATGAAACGACGTGCAATTGCTGGACGGCATTCATACATTCGTGCCTACATCCGGTACGGGATACCGAATACGTTTGTATGTGTATGTATCAGTGAGGTTGGTGTGATGGGTAATTGAATATCCCTAGCAGTGAAATTGATGCACGCAAATACTAGCAGCAGAGATGTGCTTGCGAATTGCAAATTGTAATTGATTTGCGCCAATGCTCTAGCCAGCGGTTAACCCAGCAGAATCGGTTGAAAGCCTCCAATTGCATGCGTGTAACGCACGCCATTCGTCGCTATGCAAACGTAATTCCTGGCGAGATATTACTCCAACACGATAACACTTGCACATGCAGCCAAACCGCACCCGATGTCTTGCTCAAGTGGTTTATGGTTTTAAACCGTCCGATGAATCCGTGTACTGGTTGGCAAATTGATTGGCGGCCAATGTAGCAAGATAGTGAGCATTGAATGTCACAATAAATAAGCACCCCTCGTCCTGCAGTTCCTACTGTGGGTAGTTTGCTTTAGAAAGGAACAGTCGGCGGTCTGTCGTTTCAATGGAGGCGCATGGTGGTCGTTATTTTATAGTCTTTTTTTTTCAATATATTCGTTTCGTAATACATTCGAACAAACCATTGGATCTGGTTGCGTTTTAAGGGTAGCCGTTTTTCCAGTCGACGATTCATTTAAAGCAATATTGTTTTATTGCCTTTCGGGTGAGATCAAAAGGGATTTCAAATGGTTGCAATCGCAATCAGCAATGATGGTACGGCAAAAGAAATATAGCTGCTAGTATGGCACCGTCGCAATCAATGGGCAAACGTTCATTAACTGGCCTGCCAGTCAGCCAGTCTACCGAGCAAGAAAAATAATTGCAATAGTTAACTTGAAAGCATTCATTAGCAGCGCACGGTGTCCGTGTACAGCTGTCAAAATAAGGGCTTGCTTTAAACAAATCATAGATACCTGTAAAAATTTTCAAGCATCTCACAGTAGATTACCAACACAATAATTAAATATCACAATTTCATCAGCACGCCATTGATGTGTACCATACGTGCACGTCATAAATGGCATTGGTTTAGCCAAAAACAAAGGGTAGGAAGGAGGGTTTGAGCTTGGGTGGTAGTAATAGTAGTAGTAGTATCAATTGAAAGCTGTTCTGACTGTGGTAGTAGCATAATTAAGAATAACAACAAGGATAACAAGAAGAAGAGGAAGAAGAAGTATAGGAAGAAGGGGTAGTAGTATGGTTGCCATATTGATGGCGCTACCTTCTGATAGATCGAGTACAGTGTCGGTAACACCTGGTAGCCCCACTGTGACTGGGACGCGGACTTCTCCGTAGTGACCTGCGTTTGCTGCGATGCTTGATCCTCCAGCTTGTGCTGCTGATGATGCTGGTGTTGCTGTTGTTGTTGCTGCTGCTGCTGCTGTTGACGTTGCTGTTTCTGGAACAGTTGCTGCTGGAGCTTCTGCTGTTGTTGAAGCTGGCGCTGTTGCTGTTGCTGTTGAAGCTGGCGCTGTTGTTGCAGGAGCTTCTGCTGCTGTTGATGCTGCAGCGGGCGTCGGCCATAATGGTGCACAAGATAATCGTAAGGATCGGTCAGTATACCGGTGTGCGTGTCTCGATCAAACCCAACCGAAATTCCTCGAGACCCCTCGGACCATGTGACGGCAGGGTCGTGTTCGTGGTCGGATCTTTGATCCCGATCCCCGTTCGAGGTGATTCGGAATACGGTGGAGCTATCTAAGCGCTGATCGAGCAACGTGCTAACATCGATCGATGGTGCGGCACGGCTAGTACGATAGTGTCGCCGTGCCGACGCCTCACTGGAAAGTGCACCATAAGATGCACCAAAGGAGGAGTACGCCCTACGCCCCGGGGCATCTTTAGCCGGCCGCATTTTGCCTCTTACCCCACCGTACACGCCATGCGCATAGTACTGTTTCGGCACATTCAAGCGATTTCGATAGCAGATGAGAGCGAGATCACGGTGAGGATGAAGATGGCGATGATGATGATGATGATGATAGTGAAGACGACGGATGATCGTGGTGTTGGTGGATGAGCATGAGGATGAAAATAGTTCGTACATTAAATAGAGCAAGGTTAATGTCTGTTGAGCCCTGTTTGTACAGTAGAAGAGGTATGCGCGTGTGACGTTGGGTGTAATGTAGCATTGTGTGTTTATGTGATGGGTGATCCATAGTGACAGTTAACCGTGTGGAATATGACAAGACGATCAACGAAAAACCAAATGTACATTCAATCACAGCAAGTTTAGGTTTGGTTCCGATTTCACTTTGTAGATG
>NC_064874.1:25256902-25276902 GCF_943734745.1 Anopheles darlingi | reverse complement strand
GAAAGTTGAAGGCATGGCAAGAAACAGTTTCATCCATCCACCGGGTTCGGTCCCACACCGGTGCGAAAGTAATGAACGAAAGCAGGGAAACCCAACCGGAAAAGCGTAACTGTGCTCGCATTCGCTGATAAAGGCCCGTAAGCGATAAAGTTTTGCGCTTAAAATATTCATCGCGCGAAACGCGGAAACATCTGCCAGACATTCTATTCGATTGGCGAGGAACAACTCGCAGCAGGGATTCCAGTCCCAGTCCTGATGTACCATGAGCGAACGGAGAGATATATTCGCCCCAGGAAGGGAGACCCAGGATTGAAGCAACATTAAAGCGGCCATTACTACTGGTGAGCTTTCACTAACTGTATCCATGTCAGCACATCAGGAGCGAAGGTGTGAGACCCTGCACCCCGCACTAGTCACCCGGGTGTACCGGTGTGCTGAAGGATGTTTAATATTTAATTAAACGGTAACGGGTGTTGGCCTCGAGCCTGTAGCGCACGGTACACAGCCACTTCACTACGGGGGCTGTGCTAGTGGGCTGTGACGTGCGGGAATGGAAATGTTTACAATATTACATCAATATTAGCAGCTACTTCCGTCGAGCGAGGGGGAGGGTCTAGGGTTGTTATCGTTCCAAAAAACCGATGATACCGCTACCAAGGGCCATCCAAGAAGAACTTTTCAACTGAATAATGAAACCGGGCACCTCCCCAACCCCGGCGGCATTCACATGACCCCTCATTGGGACTGGGGATGTCATAAAATCGGAATCGTTTCCAACATCTCTCGATCATTTGCTTGAGATGAGCTCGGGTGCGCCGGGAGCCGGGCCGGACCGGGCCGGTAGGACGTGCATCAGGGACGTGCTAATAAATTCCATTCCATACCGTGGGTTGCGTTGCGGGATTTGCCGGTCAAATATTTATGAAATACCGGTGGCACCATCTGCAGGATCGCTGCCGTCGAATAGTTGGTGCTGTCGCTCGGTCCACTGTCGGAGGAGTCTGGAGAAGAAGCAGAAACACAGAAGCAGTTTTAGGGGTTTAAATTGTAGTTGTTTGCTGTAGCTTGTTTGACGGGCACTAATCGTTTGATGGTACACACTACATGGTGCTGCTGCAACTTACCATAGTTTATCACGTGAAATTGCAGAAATGCAAACAAGATGAATACAATGATGGCAGACCGGATGTAGAGCGTGTGTCGTCTGCGGGCCAGTGCACCAGTGTTCGGTAGTGAGATCGCTATTCGATGAACTGTGTGGGAGGAGAAAAGTGGTAGAAGGTTAAATGCATTTTCGGCAGGAACAGATCACAAAAGTTGTTGAACTGAAGTTAGTTTGTGGTACTGGAACTGGGAATAAAACATCCCGAGGCTGCAGCACGTTACAAAGCCATCTCCATAGAGATGTATTCCAATCTTTCACAAAACAAACCCGGTTTTTCTTCGTAAAGTTCCAACTGAGCTGTACGGAAAGGCTGTCCGGTGGAAAAGTTATATAAAGGCAAGATTTCGATGAAACTGTCACGGACAGCGGCGTTCACCCGGCGTTCACTCGAACTACAAACCCGGAAACTAATCCTCCCGGGAAAGCAAACTTTTCCCGCAAAAGCCCAACCCTGGCCCCTATGCAATAGCAGATACCCGCCAAAGGCAGCTTAAACGAGGTTTTTGACGCATTGACGCTGTTGATGTTATTGTTGTGCGGAGTTTTCCGAATTTTTGCCAAATGTATATTCAGAAATGGCAAAACATTAAACACAACCTTTTTTTTACTTTGTTTTCGCTTCGACGGGGAATTGGCCTCGCGAAAAGGGACGATGGTGGAGAGGGAATCAAATCGAGAAAAATCATTTCCACCAAAAACCGTGAGCCTGCTTCCTCGTATGTGTGTGTGTGTTTGTGTGTCTGCTGGTGATGGTGGATAAAGTTTCGTCTCCTGCCGAGGGATGTTGGCCCTAAATGATGAGCTTGTGCCCATCCGTGCACCCCATCAGCAGCGAGGCAACGAAGGCGCAAAAAATGATATTAGCCAACGAACAGAAACAGAAACAATTTGGTTGGTAGCCCCTCCGAGGATTTGCGGGAGGAATCACAAACCGGAAAACCGGAACACCGTTCGGTCGGTCGGTCGGGTGTTGGTGACACATTTGCGTCGGAATGGTTTCGCACCAGTGGATTTTATTCTTTTGCTGGCATATTTTAGCGGGGGCCCACACGCCTCGGGGGACTTGAGGCGCACGCTGTGAGAATTATAACACGGAACACGAGTCTCCTTCTTTCGGCCATTTTTATCGTCCCTTCGCTGCTGGCCCGTAACGTCCGGGATGGGTTGGGGTCGAGGGATGTCGAGAATGGGAGTGTCAGTCGAGCGGATATAGAAGGAGATGTCAAAGAGTCAAAGTCAAAGTGGAAGCTCTACACGCGCTCGTATGGTTTCGTCGGCAAAGGCTAAACTACGAATTTTATGCTGCTCCGTAACAGTGCCTCCCAGGCCGGTGGCTGCAGGATGAAGAGGTAAATTGAATTTGCCAAATGTAACCGTGAATTGATGGGCCACAAGGACACAAGGAGCGCGGATGTGGTATGCTCTGTATGCACGGAACGCGCTTAGTGGCGCAGTTGGAGAGAGAAAGATGGAGAGAAAGAGAAAATCATTTCAATAAATTTTTGCCCATTAGCACACGCTCGATAAGACACGAGAATCAAACTTCACTGCCAGATTTTGCGCATCTGCGACCAAGGCGGCAGCATCTTGACAGAACCGATTGTGCCCTTCTTTCGCCATTCGAATCTCTTCGATTCGAAGATGGGTTCGAGCAGTGGGTATTCGAGAGGTGATGCAAGGTTAAAAGGCGCTTTTCCTTTGGGTCGAGACTTTTAAGACTTTGCATTATGTCTTCGACGGTTCTGTTCGAACGTCCCGTGATGATGCGCCGGTGCCAGCCAGATGGTGCCATCCAGCTTTCCACCACCAAAGGATAGCCAATGCTACATATACTTCGCAACATTAACGCCGGAAATGGTTAGCCTGGGACTAAAAGCTAGAGAGCGGGGCAAGGGGAGAGGTGTGTGTGGTGGTGCCATGTCATGGTGAGATGAAATTGTGTTATCGTCATTTACCAAACACACTCATACACGTGTGCTTGTGTGCTCCATTTGGCGCTTTATGATCCTTGATTGGATATCATAAGGTGTATCCCGGAGTGGAGCGAGTGCGAAGGGTTCTAACATGACATGGATATGTTGGTCAAATGTTTTCATCGTCATGCCACGCTGGTTACATTTCCCGTGAAGGGATTCGTAGGCCGGTTTTTTTTCCAAAAAGAAAATATTGAAAATAGAATGCGTAATACTTCCCGTTGAATATTTTAAAAATATATAAAAGAGATTTTCCTTTTCAGAAACGAAAGAGATGCGTAACACGGAACCGGGTAATGAAAGTCATAGGACTCTCTGATTGCAAATGAATATGAATATTGAAATGGCATCTACGTTAAAATGAGAAGCTTATAATAAACGTAAAACTTCCCACTGCGTACAAAAGTAACAATAAACTTTCTGAATATTAGAAAGAAACCTGAAATTAAACCTGCCTCTCGCGTATGTGCGTTTGCATACCAAGGCGTCAGAATGTCAAGAAAGTTTGTGCGTGAGAAGGTGCAAAGCTGTCTCTGCGACTTAACGTTATCAGCAGGAGGACATCGGAATGAAACGACCGAACAGCATGTGATTAACTGGAAAAACAAAAGTTGGCCAAGATTTATCCAACCTCACAAGCGCGGCAGATAGGAACTCGGTAAAAGCAGCCTGTAACAACTTCCGCTAACAACAAACTTACAAAGCCGAAAGCGTTGGCATCCGGTTGCCGGAAGCTGGAATGTGTTTGATTTGCAATGCTCGTCCGTGTCTCAGGCAGTCGCGTGCGGTTTTACAACAGCAACAAAAAACAGGAAAAAAGGAAGATGGAATACCGAACGAAACGGAGGACGTTCGCACTTCCTCCCGAATACTAATTCGATGAAAGTGGATTAATTTCCCACGAACCACCACGACACCGCGGGAGGTGCCAACACAGGGCGGGGTGCGCGTATGGCGCAGCAGCACGACATCCGAAATTCCGGTAAACATGGCAACGAGAAGAACTCCAGAAGCCTGCTTTGCCATGCCTTGCAAGGGAGTGGGTTGCTTCTCTCCGAAGGTGGGGCCCAAATCCCACCCGTGTTGATGGAAAAACGTGAAAAATGTTTTCGAAGAAAGGAAAACAGACTCCCCGCGACGCGACGGTGCGATGCGGAAATGTATCTTCACAAAGGTATTCGCACTCTCTGTGTCTCGGTGGGACCGCAGAGACCTCTGCCTGTTTGTAGTTACATCCGTGTGGCCCGTTGTGTTGCACTTAGGACCCCCGGTAATCTTGTTGCCTGTGTTCAAGCTGTTCAGGAAGTGTTTTGCCATGGCGGCCGGCATGGTGGCTGTCTGGGACCCCCGGGGGGCTTCGTCCGCATTGGGACATGCTCATTGGTGGAAAGTGCCTTTCCGTAGGACGAAACATTTTGTTCCCAAAACAAAGCCAAAAACTCGTCTCTCGTACACTTACCTCTCATCATATAGTGTTGACCGGCTGGCAGGGCGAGCTGCCCCCCCGCGTTGGCCTGGCGAGGTTCCTTAGGGGTGGAGGATGTTGCTAGTGGTTCCGTACGCACGTAGCTTAGCAATACACGGCGGTCCTGTGTGCCTGGGGTGCTAGCGTACCTTGGCGTGTACACCAACACGTGTCACGAATATGTCCTCACCTCCTGCTTATTCAACGGTCTCTATCGACACTGCCACTGACACTGCACCACCAGCCACTAGGAAACCAGGGCAGAAGGGCAAAGGTGTTTCTGTCTTTTTGGGTTTTTTACCTCTCCGATAGATTATAAACGTTCCCTGGAGCGATACACGGTCAGCAAGAATGCAAAAGCAAGGATCAAGAATGCACGTTTCACTTGAACGCTTGAATGACGCCACCATCGGCAGCACTGTCCTCGGCATCCGGAAGTGGAGCGGTTTCGTTCTGTAACATTAGACACTCGTACACACGGCACCAGCTACTCTTTTGATCCGTCCTTCTACCGGTGGTGCTGGTGGTTGATGGTAGTGTGGTGCGATGGTTTGTAGAGTTAGCGATGACGAAGCTCGGTAGATAAGCCGGAAACCGAGAACCATCGCTATACCACTGTGTTCCGGTCAGGTGTAGTGTACACCTGTTATCTGGAGGCGGTCGTCCGGAGTGTGCAGACTAGTCGGCGGACGGTGTCAGAGTGCATCTGTGGATGACAGAGTGGAGCAGAGGACGAAATTGTATTAATTTCAATGACATGAATTAATGTAAGACTTGCTGGTGTATCCAGTGCCTCGCTTGGCTGTCTTTAGCACCTTCGACCGTTGATGTTGATTGTTTCTGTTTGCTTAGGATAGAAGCTTCTAAGGCTTCCCGTGTGGACTTTCTGTGGATCAGCACAGTGCTTAGCAAAGAGCAAGCAACGCTTTGACGAAGAAGTAAACATCTAAAGACCGCTTCATTTAAAATCTGGGCGTAGGCAATGGGTGTTATCGTGGGATAACTTTAAGGTACAGAGAACGTTGAGCTTTAAAACAAAAGGTTATAATGCCTTTTCCGCAGAAAAAAAACCAAAATCATTTGCGATGTAGAAAGTTGATCGAGAAGGCTGAACGCCCATTTTGACATTTGGTTCTTCAACGACACATTCGATGGATTTAATATGTTATGTTAATATGTTCTATTGTACACCATGGGTTATCGTCACATGGAAAGAGCGGCTCTTATTAGGAAAGATATGATTGAGACGGTCTGTTGCTAGTTGGTTTTGTCGGAAAACTGATTTTGATTATTCTCTTTATTAAATTTCATTCTGTTATACGTCTTTACAACACGAAGGCTACTTAGAGAGTAAGCTCATTGTGCTGCTGGTTCCTTGACATGTATCAAAGATTGCTTGATCGAAGGATTGCGGTATTTGACACGATGTTGCCTCGCTAGATGCTCGCTAACAGGTTTTCTATTAAAGATTTGAATAGCAATATCCCGGATTTTTTACCATAGTTCTAGATGACACGCAGCGCATGAGACTCGCCCGGCTTCGGTGGGCTGGGCATGTCATGAGAATGGCAGACGACGACCCAGCCCGTAAAGTCTTCTTAGGCCTTCCGGATGGACAGAGAGGGCGTGGTAGGCCCAAATCGAGATGGAGCGACGGTATCGACATTGACGCCAGAATAGCAGGACTACCGACTTGGAGGACGACGGCGCTCGATCGCGAGCGGTGGAGGAATCTTCTTTGGCAGGCCAAGACCGCTCGTCGGTTGTAGCGCCGGATAAGTAAGTAAGTAAGTCTAGATGAAACGTGTAATATCATCTTCTCCTATTTTCAACATAGATTTATCAAAATGAAATTTGTAGCAATGATAGATGATGAGTTTTTAAGCAAATTGTTATAAAAAAAACACCATATTAGAAGTTGAGTTTGAAGCTAGCGTGAACGTGAAACACAGTCCCGTCGTTTCGTAAGTTTCAATGAAATTATATTAAAATTGATTTTCAATCACCCCTGGCCCGTAAAACTAGCCAACGACAGATGGACAAGTTGGGTGACTTCACATCTCCTACCGTGGACGGCACTAGCAAAAATGGTCCGCATCGATCGTCCATGTCTGGCAAAAATTTGGTCCGAAGCAACTTTGCCAATCAATCCCCGGGAACATCTGCTGAACGAGATCGATCGGCCAGTGCACCCATCCGTATAGCTGCCAAGCTGCTTTGCTACGAACTCGGGACCCAGCACGAGTGTACCTTTTTACCATTGCTCCCATTTCCGGTTCTTTTTCCCAGTGCGATTTTGGACGAAATGGCAACTTCTCGAAAACGGCGACGAGCGTGCAGCAAAAGTTTTCCTCGTTCGCATCGATGACGAGAGAAGTTCGAGGGAAACTTTTCTCGAGAGAAAAAACGAAGAGAAACACGATAATCCGGCGACGGTTACGTCGGTGGCTCTTCCGGCGTCTTCCTTAGGGTGCTGCCATTCTGCAGCATTAATTATTGTGACTCGAAGAGGTCTCCACTTTTAATTGCATCTTTCTGCCATGGAACTGCTAGTTCCGTTATGACCGCAGTCATACCAGCGCTAGTGCTCAAGATACTCGATGTCTTCTTCACTTGGGTCACCTGAGAACGGGAGCAAACGTAGTGCAGCGGTGAAAGTGGGTCACCGGTATCCCGGTATCATTTCGCACGCTTTTCACCATTCCACTTTTCATCATTCCATCATACTGATATTCAATTTTCATTTTTATGTTTTTGGGGTGGTCTTCCGCCAGCAACGGCCAAGGTTGTGACGCGCACGAGTGCTGGAAGTCCCATCGCCCCCATTCCGAATACTCACGTTCCATCAAACGGCATTTCCCATTTTCTACGAACCCTCACCCCGCTGGGAGGAAGTGAAGTTGTCCTCGGGAGACAAATTGAATCGCAACGAGCCCATTTCACTTTGAACCTGAGCGCCACGCGAGCACCATCTTGGCAGCACATCTGCCGTCCATTAGAATGCTTTTTAGATGGAGGCTCGTAATGAAAAGCTTTTAACGCAACAAGAGGCATATTTCGGGGCGGCTGCGAAGGCCAATGGTTTGGTTTGTTTTCCGTACACGCACGCATTTGCATATCCTCGCGGATTGCCGGGAATGGAGCCTTGCTCCGTGCCGCCTTCGTCTAAAACCTCGTGAACGTTTGTTCATTCACTCAGGTTTTTGATGACGACCAGTGGCCAGAGCAGCAGACACTTATCCAACTAGAATGGAGGGAATGGTTATCGACAATTAATCGAACGCAGAACCGGAGATGGCTAAGTGTACTTAGCCAATGGCGCAAGCAGTAGGCTGACAGTGTCGCAGCGATTTTCTCTTTCGATGATCCACTCCAAAAAAAGCACTAGCACTTTATGGCCAGCGGACAAGCCAGACTGGTACGGTGAAATTAAATTTTACGCAAACATGAAGACCTGAGAGGCCCTAAAATGCCTCAATCAACTGCCTGATAAGCACTTTCACGCCATAGTTTGAGGGCTGTGAGTCTACCGCTTATGTGGTCGGTCGCCAGCGCTCCTACGATTTAATATGAGACCGAAGGCTGGCGTTGGCCGGCATAAGCATGACATCGACACTTAAGGCTGAAGTAATTAAAAGTGAGGCATGTTTTAATTTCTTTGATGCCACCGACCTCCGACCCCAAGCTCCGAATCCCACTCCGGAAAATGACTTTATCGGAGCAGCTATCCGGGGCTGTGCATGGCACTAAGCCGGAACCCGGGGTGGGGTGTAGCAGGTTCAGCAATAAAACCGAGAAACATAATGGCAACTTTTCATCGTCGCTCGGTGGAAACTTCGCACGATGGGATGTTCCGTGGACCTTTTTTTGTGGGGAGGGGCGTTGAGCCGGATGGTTGGGATACCGAGAACGGGATCAGAACGGTGAGTGAGCTAACCGGAGGGAGAATCGGGTGGAAGCAAACGCAGGGCAATGGGCACACCCTCGTCCGTGTGACGTTAAACGGGCTTTGCATATTTCATGAAGCACCCCGTGGTGCCGGACCTTAGAAGAGGCCAAAGGAAACCGGCCAGAAGTGTGATGTATCGGAGTGAACAGATACATCCGGAGCTCTCTTTCTTTCTGGGCTCAAAGGCTCCTTGCTAGATAGGAATCCTTGTCCTGGTAGTCGCGGATCAGTTGTGTGGCCCACGATGACATTCAAATGCGATGTAAACACCGTTGGGTACCATAAGGTTAGCGATATTGCAACAGGAAGACTGTTGGAAGGCATTAAAGTTTAATATCCTGGCTCTTGGCCTGCAACGTGGCACCCAACCCTGTCGGTAGTCGGTAAACATTGAAATCGAATTTCATCCGTCATTAACCGTGCGGAAAGCGGTAGCCATTGCCTGAGGTGCTAGCGATTGAGTTGTGTCTATACGCGGCCTGGATGAATTAAAACGAATCCCTACAACGAGTCTCGCTCTCGTTAGCCTCACCGGAAGTGGTTGGCAAACAGAAATTTAATTTAACATCGCTACGCCAGCCGGAACTCGGTGGAGGTATTTGTTCGTTGGAAGGGTAAAGGGTAAGGTGGTTTGAGATTGTGGTTATAATTAGAACGAATGAAACCGTAAAGGGCTAATAACGTGTGAGTTGTGGATGGATGAGATTCGCACAGTTTAGGTTTAATTCATTTATAGGTTCTTACTAACTAACTAACTAACATTAATCTTAGTTAATCTTTTTAAAAATTGCAAATGGTGTTTAGTTAGTACTTTTTTTGTTTACTTTTTAGTAAATTAGGATTTGATCATGTTTAACATTGGTAACTAGTAGATGTAGATATTAACGTTTCTTACTCAAAATATACTCCTATGACGACATACATTATATATTGAAATGATGAAACCTTTGTTTCTTATTCAATGGACTATTTATTGCTTTATGTTAAAAAAAAGGTAAATACGTGAGGTAATAAAACATGTTGTATAACAAACATGTGTAACACACCTGTCAAAAAATATCTGGTAGATTCTTTTTCGGCAACCTTGATGATTCTACCTTTTTTTTTGTACATTTATTTGCTACAATAGTGTTGGCCGTCGTTCCGAGTTTCTCTGAAAATGGAAAGTTGCACCACAAGGGAATGGAAATCGATCTCAATCTCACAGCTCAAGCAAAAAACCCCTTGATGGCCTCCTTTTTCCAGTGCTTGGGAAACTCAGGCCAGATAATTAGACGAGTGATTAGTGCAGAAGAAAGAGTATAAATAGACACTAGTCATGCCCGTTCCGGTCAATCCAAGCCGTCGATTACGCTCCGCTTGCATGGCATATCCGGACACGAGGCTCATGAATTATGCCCATGGGACAACCGGCATTTCGAAGACCTTCCGTCGATAAAACCGATGTCGCTACGTCTAATCGATATTGGATTGCTATGGTCAATCGAACGAAAGCACGCAGCTGGCACTACTCGACCCGGAAAGGAAAAGCCCAGATGAATGGTTAAAGGGGGGTGGTGGGGGGTTGATACAGCCGATAATGGAGTGAGCAAATTGTCAATCTTCTTGCGAGTTGCTTGCGTGCCTTGTGAGGGAAAGTTCCGCAAGATTAGCGGTACAAGGATTACGGTGCGTCCGGTATCGCACGGATTGGTGGAATTCATTAGGAAGATTCACCGAGGTGTGCATTGGAAGGAGGCAACTGGATGCTTTCCTGCACGATATGATCTCTCTCTCTTGCGCGCGCGCGCTCTTTCTTGTTGACATCTTTCCCATTGACTGGTTCTTAATAGAACGTGAAAATCAACCGTGAAAGGCAGATCTACTTTGTTGCTTCTTTCGGTGGATCGATTCTTGGACGCCGCATTTTCCCTTTGAAATGTTTGCCTCACATCTCTTCTGGTCTGTGTCACCAGTAGACATGTTGAGGTCGAGAGGCGAGCCCACTCCAAGCTAGCTTTTGTATTGGTTGCTCGATGGTCACTCTTACCGCCGTGGTCTGTCTCGAGTCTCAGCGCCATGACGTGACATTGAGCAGAGTATTATCATCCACCACTTACTCCCGTTGGTCCCTAGATACACGTACACACACACACACACACAGACAAGCTAAAATAAGATGCTTTATTGAATTTCATGTCAATCACAGTCGCTCTTCGGTGGTTTTTCTCCATTTGCCACATCATCCACCATGGCCACGGCATGGAACGGGAAATGGCAGGTTCAAAGAAAAACCAACAAAGATCACGCAACTCAACCCGCGGCTTCGCACCTCGGGGCAGGGGACGCCATTGGACGCCATTTCAATGGCGAAAATATTATGCTTTTCATTTCCAATCTTCCTTTTCTGACCTTTTAAGCATTGGCAAGGGGTGGCAAGCAAACCGTACAGCATCATCCTGGCGAGAAACAGGCCACGTCTTTCGGCCCACGATAGCGATATTACGAACGTGGATTGCACGCGAAAGAAAGATGAAAAAAACGGGCAAACGAATTTTGCATCCCCGGATTGAATGGAACCGTGCACGGTGACTCGGAACGGATCTTTCTAGCGTGCTATCGACGACGATAAGCCGATAAGATGGTGGTGTGTGATGGCTATTGCGTCGCATGAGCCGGATACTATTGCATACTATTCATGGGGAGGGCAAGCAGTCGGGATCGGCGAAGCCATGCTACGATACTTCCACAGCATCAATAGCTCGGGGCAAGGTGGACTCCAGATAATGAAAATCCTTCCCTTCACGTTGCGGTAATCAAGGAAAGCACGAGACGAGTTTTCATGCCTCACAGCCCGAGAGTAGCAGCAACAGTGGCAATAGTAGGCTGTAGGGAAGCTCAGAACATAGGGTTCGGCCCGGTTTGACATAAAATTGTAACTGATGTTGATTTATTGCCACAACGTTCTCGCACATTTTCCTACATTTCCTCGTATTGGCTGTGTAAGTAAATAGAAAGCAATTTATGGATCAGTCACGGTTGAGGGTGGAGTTGAAGGTGCGCTAGCTGGCTGCCGGTGGGTTTGGTAGGTCGATATAAATCATTTCTAATTGGGTCCCTTAACTGTCGACCATCGTGTCGTACCGTTGCTATGGGACTCCATTGCGTAGGCCCACTTCGATTCGCAATAAATATTTGGGCTGACAGTGTTTCATTAGCATTTAGTATAGATCGTCTTGTATCGCTCGTGGTATAGATCGTCTTGTATCGCTTTGTCATAGTCCCCTACTCCCCTTCGGGCAGTTCCCCATTGCTCTCCCATCTCAATACGCTTCCCGCTGGGCAGGCAAACGATTGAAAAACTTGAAAAACGCTTTTCCCGTAAACGGATATTAACATTCACGAGAGCCATCTCGTGAAAGCATCAATCATCCCACCACAAAACAAAGACACACAGAGCATTTCGGGGTGTAGCCGAAATGGGGAACCGGCGATGGTGCAAAATGGTGCAGAAATCGTGATAAAATTGACAAAGAATTGCTCCTTTTCCTGCCTGGCAGTTCGGTTGGTGTGCCGGTGCCCACGGACTTTAGTCCGCAATCACACCAACCAACCACCCATGGTGGTGGCAGAGCTCTAGAGGTGCGCTGCCGCAACATAAAAGAGCGGCTCGAATACGAAATAAATCCGCGAATGGTAAAGGACCAAACCAAACCGGGACCATCGTGTTCATGATCGCTTTTATCTGTAGCCCTTTCCAAGCGCAACCGTTTCCTCACACACACACAGCATTTGGGGTGGACTGTGGCCCCTCTATATTCCCACTAGTGAGGAGGGCGAGCGTTGTTGTTGAACATTGAGAAAATATTATTCCTTACATGTTGCTCCCCGTCCCCTTGGCCGGTACCACGGTTGCTATTTTATGTGTGTACGCGAGTGTATGTGTGTGTGTGTGTTTGTGTGCTGTACGGTGTGCAGGCGCGCTGTTTGTTTAAGAAAACATACATATTCATTCCAGTGGCAAGTGATGAGCATTCGTTCGGCCCCGGGCTCCCCACCGACAACCGTGCTGACAGGCTAAAGACATCGGTCCTCACTCAACACCGCCACCCACCATTCTACCCTAGTCACACCACCACCCTACGGAATCGGGAGCGGTTGGTGAGAGACGCCCACAAAGACTTGTCGGTGGGTTCGTGTTATCGGAATAGATATTAAACATACGCCCACGCAGATGTTCACGTACATCCCCACCGCCCGGCCCTTCAGAGGGTGGCAAGGTCGTTGACAAAGGTACGAGCAACCCGAGGATTTACTATTACCAACCGGTTGGAATAGGTGACAGTCGAGCTTTTGGTAGTTTCTCGTTTGGGAACTGATTTTTGAATGCCTAGGGCGATGGCGATGGCGATGAGGAATACGGGGCCCTTTTCCATCAGCATCTCTAGAAGGTAGTTGGTTCCATGAGCTAAGACCGAGTGAATGTAGCAGTAGCGATGTGTGTATGAGTGTAATATTTTGATATCGTTTTGAATATTGACAGTAGAATTAAATTGCGTTGTTGGACGTACTTTCGATTACTTTATTTTTAACTGTTTAACAAACTGGATGGAATACTAATGTACGAACCTGGGGAACAGTGTGGGACTGACATCCACTAAACCAATGGCTTAGTTCCGCGCAGTGTGCCTCTTTCGAGATGACTCGGAGTGAAGGACTTTGGATTACTTAAAAGTGCTTTCTTCGATTATTTTCAGTGTTGGTGAAATGCATCAACTTAAATTCTGATATGCCAATGGTTACTATGATCTATGCAGTATATAGTATAGGCAATCAATGCTTACTCTGGTTGTTTAATGAGTTGTAGATAACGATACAACCGACATTCCGTGATTCTGCCGTATTTTATCTCACTAGTTTGTGTATTAATAAATAATATACTTGATTCCAGCATTATCTTATATAAGCTTTGATTGAATGCAAATAATTTGGCTTGACTTAATCCTCCAAACCGAAATAATAATATCGTTTCGGGTGGCTATATTCTATAAAAATCCAATCGAATTTCATTCAATTTATTCTTTGATTATCATAATCGAATGACGTTCGTTCTGTTATTCGGTTTTTCCTCGTCTGATTCCATGATCCCTGTGTAGAATGTGCTCAAACTACGACCGCGAATGCCGTCTCACGACGATGGAGCAAATTTTTTAAGCAAATTAATCCCCTCAATCCTTCTGCCTCCGCTGCCACTGTGCAGGACTCGCACTACCGATCCGTTCTAAAGCCCACGGACAAAGCTCTAGCAAGCATGCAAAAGAGCAAGAAGCATGCTTGTTCCGGGCACGCTGGAATCCCGGTGATCCGTGCCATTGGATTTGCAATTTAATTTTTCGTTCAACACAATATAAAGAAAGAAGAAAAACGCTAGCGCATGGCGTTGGGTGAGTGTATGTGTCACCTGGCCATGCACTAGTGTTGTGCGATATGGTATGCGCGAACGCTCGCAAGCGCGGTGGAAGCATCATCTGTTGGCTGCTAATTGAAATCTATTATTAATGGCAGCTCATTTTTCGCCAGCACGAGCACGGTCCTCTTATCCGCCCAGTGTGAAACCAGCGAGGTGGTGCATATGCAGTACGAAGAAGAAACAAGGTTGATGCAACGCGCGAGCGCATGCAGAAGGAATAGAAAACAGTGGCGACCCGGTGGTTCCCGGGTCGTTGCCGGGCGACACGGAACCAAGCATAATTTATCACCCATCAAAACGTACCACCCCTTACCCGTTCCCCAAACTGACCTTATCCGCGTATGTAGAGTCAAAATGGCACTGGGTCATACCGACCATCACAATGTGTTTGTGTGTCTGTGTGTGGCAGGAGTAAAAAATAAAAAAAGATGGGTGTAAGGACAGCCGCAAAAACCCAATTTGCACTTGTACAGCGTGAAAGGGGGTGGTGGGTGTGGTGCGAAGCCTGGAAGCCTTAGCCATCGTTTATTCATGGCAGATCCATGGCGCTCGGTGCTGTTAGAGGTGCATCACTGCACCTTTCCTCCCATTGAACGCGGTGCATTCGGAGACCATGTCCAGTCAACATCCAGGAACAGGAGCAGGAGCGTAAATATTTCATCGGACCATGAAGATATGAGTGGATTGCATGTGAGCCAACCAGTCAGCCAACCAGCCAGCCAGTAAACAGAGCCACTACTCGATGGAACTACTCGTGATCTAATAACATGCCACACACCGGCGACCATTCAGTAACGACACGGGACGAGGAACGCCTCGGACCGGCCGGCTCCTAGATATCTTGAAAACTAGAAAAGGGTTGACCAAACGAACACCACGGTCCATTCTCGACGCACCTTTCTCGGTCCCGTTTACGATCGCAGTAATGTCAAACACCGTACGCCTCATCCTGCCCACCTCGAGGGCGGCCGGTATGTGGCCGTTTGGTTTCTCTGGTAGTTGCTTTATGTAATCAGCACGACCAGGTCGGTACGGTGGCTTTCCAGGGCTTTGTTTCCATCACAGGGCAGCTACGTACTGGCTTTTATCGATTGCACAATTGCACAATTGCTCGAACACTGTCGCAATTGCACATTACACAGCACAAGGCAATTTATGGGTTTCATTTTGTGTTCTGAAAAATGTGAGGGAATCTCAATGGCAGGCACGTACTGGGAATGGCACTATCCGAAGGATATGTTCTTTCTAAAAATCCAATAAAACCACTCCAAGCGGTTCACCACAAACCCTTGGCCAGTGACTCCGGGAGTCACCATCGGAGAACAATCTAGAGCATAAACCACTCCGGGGACCGCAGAAGAGCAAGTAAATGAGATTACACAGAAGGTATTTCCTCGTTGCTCGTTCTGCTGCCAAACGGAGTACCAGTATCAACTTCATGGGATGATGGCTCGGTGTCTACCTTGGGTCAATATTTGAGCATTTTGTGCCTCAGCTTTCGGAACAACTTTTCCCATGCTGCGTGTTTCAATATTGTGTGACGTTGTGATTTTGCGTCTCGTTTACCAACACACTGCGCCCCATTGCTCGTAATGGCGAGGGTTTAATTAAGCTTTGGAACTCACGTTCATGCAGCCGCCCACCATCCAAAAAGGGGCCAGCTCAGATGCATCTGTCGAGAGCATCACTCACCGGGAGCGAAAATGGTTGAACCATTTAAAAGGCGACCATTTTGTGTTTGTATGTGGGGACATTCCGAGGGTTTTGGGGTAGGTCTCTGGTCTCTTAGGGTAAAGAACAGCCCTCCATTGCAGGAGCAGCAGTACACCTCTCGCCACTGATCCTTCCCCGGGAAACAATTGGCAGAATACAACACCGAGGGTGAGGTGCAATTTCCCAAACATTTCCACCGCTTCCAACGATACGAACAATTGTTAAAATATCATCTTTCGAAGGGTCTGAGAGAGTCTATGGTTCGTGTCGCGAAACAATAAAAGTGCCATGTGCCAGCTGCATTTCCTGGGCGACACATATTAAACACTCCGCCCCTTGGGTGCACAAGTGGCACTTCACAATGCATTGCAGACCGTCTCAAGTAACCACTGGGAACCGAAACACCGGTGCTGCACTCGGCGTGCAAAGCGAGCAACAGGATATTTGTGAGGGTGGTTCATTTTTTGATGTTTCGTTTCGGGCACTCTCGAGCTGTTGTGACAACGATCGCGTTATCTAATTGGATTTTAAAACTTTGAAATCAAACTCCGCACGCTTGGGGCCCACGCGTTGGTGTAATGCAAAGTGCGGCTCCTTTGCGATCGAATTTGGCTTATAGTAGTGCCATAGTAGGCGAGGCCAGATGGCCATCTATGTTTTCGAAAACAGCTAACATGTAGGTATATGATGTTGGTCCCTGGGATTCGTTCGTAACATGAGAAGCCCCACTGTTGTTAGTTAATGTACTAGAACCCTCGCGAATGTAAACAACACGAGCATGTAACGGTGGTGACACTACGGGGCCGTCTGCAAGTGAAAACATGTCCATTTTCAGGGGCATGATCATGACACAGATCACAAACCATGGCGGCTGGCGTTACGGAATGTGGCGCAAGAACAGCCCACCAGCAGCAGCGCTGTCGTTAACGTTCGAAGCACATGTTTTGAGCGAAAATGTAACAGTGACCCTTCCCACATGTACGGCATCACTTCTCCCCCTAGGTATGGGGGCTTATTTTTGGTGGAACAATCGCCCGAAACCCAACCACTCTCCGGCGAGGGTGGAGTGGGGTTCCGTTGCTGCAATTTTCCGATGCTGCCCCATTCCGGCTACTGCATCATCACTCATCGTCGGTCCGTTTCTGCTTTCGTCAGCGCTTCTGTTGATGTGGGGATCAGAATGGTGATCTCCAGCACCAAAGGTAGCGCGAGGGGCGAGAGGAAGAGCGGTCTGGCAAAACGTGAGACAGACAATGGAAATTAATGAGCTCAGCACACCGGTGTATGAAACGAAATAAAAAAAAGGGCTCGGTCGGTGAGAATTACATCGAATTGCAATGCACTGCGGTTGCTGGTGGTGCTTGTGGTGGTGGTGGTGGTGGTGGTGGTGGTGATGGTGCGGGAAAACACCCCAACGCTCTCCAGTTCCCGCTTCTCTTTCGCGGGGGGGTGAACAGGGGGAGGGGTGTGAACAGCGGGGGTGGGCCGTGGCCTTTGCTCTTTTGCCGCAATGTCGCTAATGCGGTCGTTCGTCAGCCATCACTGCAGTGAGTTCGCCTGCTGGTGGAACGATCCGGTGCTATTCATGCTCCATGCGCCCCCACCAATGGCCCACCCCAAACTGGACGGCCGGATGTACGGTGTCTTCTTTTGATTTCCTTTCGGCCACGCTGTCGGGGAAGCGGCGTAATTATGTAACTCCTTCTGTCTCATTACTAGCATCTCCGGAATTCCAAAACGTCGCATCAAAGTAAAGGATTAGTGCTCTGAAGTGAGCCATTAAGAGTGCCATCATCCCGCGGGCGAACCAGCGTGCGGCACTGTGTGCTCCTGGTGTGCTGGTCATAATTGTTCTGTTCGAATTTCAATTCCAATTCCAGTGAAAGACTTCAGTATCGTGAGTATGATGAATGATGCAGCAAGAAATAGCAATGATTTGAAATTAAGTTGTAAATTATCAATCAAAAACCCATTTTACAGTCATTTTGAAAAGTTACGCGTTTGCTTCTCGATTCGACGGTCGCTACAGTGCGTACTGCACGGTCCAAGTATTTTAGTGTCTCGTTTAACGGCTCTTTTGACAGGCTAAAGCAATTTATCATTTTCGTTAGCAGTCTGTTTAAATGGCGCTTTGCAACCCAACCATGAAATGGTCTGTAGTGGAGTCGTCTTCGATTATGGGTATATTTTTTTTCAAGCTCTAAAACCTGCTATAAGATCTATAAATGAAATGAAAAATTATCGTTTTTTTACAACGATGTCAATGTGGCCGAGACTGCAACCATAGTGACATGGCGTGTGCCGAGCTTAGCCAAGCGCACGGCCATCTATGTCAACGGCAGGAGATTATGCACGGTTACAAATTAACACGCCAGATGAAGTGTCGAGCAAAATGGTTACATCGGTAGCCGGTCACGCGCTTGTACCTCACGTCGTACAGATCTTCGCACGGAAGCCTCCTTCCATGGCCACCGCCCTCTCATTCCGCGCAACCGTAGTGTGATTCAGGGTGTGTTACATATCGCTCCAGTATCACGCCGCTCGTGCACCAACACGAGCCATCGCTGGAGCACATTGGATGAGATTTTCCTTCATCACTCACCATTCTTGGCGCTTGGCGTTTCATTATCGTTTATTAATATCAAAGCGAACAAAAGGCGCAACTGAGTGGGATGAACGAGGGGGATGTAATCTCATCCATCTTCACCGAGCGAGCAGCACCCTCCTTCTCCTGCACCAGCGGCACATGAGGCGTGATAAATTCGAAAAAACTGTCCGAAACTGTGTTTGTCCAACGGGAGCAATCAGCAGCAGTGGCAGCAGCAGCCCAGGGAGTTGCAAGTGATGCTATAATTTTGGGGGGATCACAAAATCACACGGCCATGAAATCCGACCCGGCCGATCTGGCTGGCAGTTTACGATATCTGCAGTGATTGTTTGTATGTTCTCTGTCCGCCGGTGCCGGAAGACAGGCAAACACACGGATGTAATTCCTGCCCCGGGTTACCGTGTTTCGGTAACTTCGGTATATATTGGCTTTCCAGGACCAAGTAGGGGATGATAAGCTTATCAAAGGCGAGGGTGATGGTGCCGTGCAATCGTAAATTTGTTAAGGCGAAAACGTTGGCAGCCATCGAAAACCGTATGTTGGCATTTGGTCTTTTATCATTCCGTCATCGCAGGTCGTAAAGATAAGTTCACAAATTGAACAATTTTTTTGGTAGTCGTTCTTCTGGAGGTTAACCGAAGTGCATGTTGAATGTTGAACGCAATTTTTGGTATCAATCCATTGAGTTTTTGCAAGGTAGTTATATTTCCTAAGGTGATTATACTACCTAGGGTAATTATACCTCCTACTATCAGTCTAAAGCACTGTTTTCAATTATCAGATATTAAAACTGCACTCCAGTAGCTAGAAAACCGAAATGCGACTAAAGGTATACCAAAAACAATTGACAAACTCACCACAAAAGTCTAAGGATGTAGCCGGGATAACTCATTCAACGTTCAAAAAACGTACTAGTCACAACGAACACGAGCGACCGGGGTTCGAGACTATTTAAAATGCAAACTGCAACTGACACTCTAGCTAGACCTAGGAACACCGAAGCCGGTGGTCTCTCCAAGATTGCACTTCACCTAGCAGAAAGCAACGCTATCAAAAGTCGGAAACGCACGACTCAACTGCAACCGACTGAGGGGGCATTTGCATACCGGCGCGCAGGAGGAGAAGGAGGACGACATAATTTACACCAATTGCACAGGCGAAAAACGAGTTTGCATTCGCGATTCTCGGGCTCGGGATGATTAGAGTGACTGATAACACGTACATGGTCCCTCCTGCTGGTGGCCCTAGTATCTGTCGACCGGCAGACGCTTGCTGAACTTCTTGGGTGCGAAAGGAAGTAGAACCATGCCACATTGTCTATTCTGCTATGTCTATAGCTTTAAATCAAAATTGAACATTTGGGACAGCGCCTTAATCGGACCGAACCAAGTTTCAGTTGTTTTGAAATCATGAATGCCAACGCGCATGTAATAGATGACGGTTTGAAAAAACCTGTTTGATGGCGTAAAAGGTCTCACGCTTGGTCAATCATCACTGGTGCAGGTGGCATCTTCGTGGCATGGCGGTGCATGATTCAGCCATGGCATTTTTCGTGCAGTGAGCTTACAACTCACATTTTTTATTAATATAGTATACGAGATGTACTATACAGGAATTGTACTCTATTTTCATCACAGCAGGACATGGAAAGGATGTGAAAAATGTGTAGTAAAAACAT
>NC_064874.1:25231902-25251902 GCF_943734745.1 Anopheles darlingi | reverse complement strand
AATCCACACACGTTCGGTTCTAGACTTGATATCGACCATTCGCATCGAACATCGACCGTGCAGCATCAACATCAGCAAAATTGATCTCCCAGGCTCAGGGGCCGGTGCTACATTCCGACACGAGCGTGCACGCGAGTGTTTCAGTGTGATTGTAGCTGTATTGTTGATCCTATCGGCCCACCGAACATAAGCGATCTAGGTCAAAGGGGGCTTTTCTTGATGAAGGAGGATAGGGATTCGATTTGTTACGATTTCCAACGGCCGATCACTGTGCCCAGAGAGGCGGCAAAAGTGAGTGCATCCATCGTTATCATCTCGTGCTGTTTCTCCACGCCTGGACGAGCTCAGCCGGGAGTGGAATGGGCCAGATTTATCATGAATTCCGGCCTAGGAGTAGATGATTTTTCCGGGAACCAGCTTAACCCAATTTGAAGTATAGTATATTGGAAAACAGAATCGAGGCCACTTCAGGAGAATATTATATTCAGCGTTAAATTGTATACAGAGCCTAATCGCGTGGAAAATCTTGCCAGCATTCCGTGAATACGAACAGTGATCTTCATCGAAAAGCAACAATCTTTGTTTGATTGCCGGGAAATTAATATCATTTCATGGTGAAACCAATACCTTCTTTGGTCGGGTGGAAACTAATCGAACGAGGCACTGTAATCCGAATAGATTGGCTATGGCAGGGATTTAATTGATTTATTGGTACCATTAACTTCGACACGTGGCATGTTTAATGGAGCATGATTAAAACGATTAAAATTATACCTTCACAAGTGCCACTACCCGCAGACATAGTTGCCTGTCACAGGCGCGTGACAATTGGTTTGAATTCTGATACAACATGTTACAAGTTAACTTAAGAACGTTCCAGGCATCACGTCACATGGCAATAACATCATTTAATTAAAGCCAGCATAATACATGACTTTATACACAGTTTGTGCGCCAGAGCCACAGCGAAAGTTGACTAAATTCGTTCGGATTGCTGGAGAAAAAAAAACACACACACTCCAACACAGATATGGAAGCATAATGAATAAATTTGTACACCGTTCCACCTACAGTTGACAGCTACAAACCAGCCCTATAGCCACCTAGCGAGGGCCGAGGCTCTGGGAAAGTAATAAATTTTGCCCTTCACCTAACGCGCCACGGTGTGCTCTGGTGTTTTGGGGGGTTTTTCGGTGAAACCCGCCAGTGACCGCAGCAAAAAGCGAACGAAGGATCATCATGGTGGATCGGTTCCGTCATCAGCACTCAGTCACGTTGTCTCTTTCTCTTTGATGAAACTCGCCTTCTGAGTGGAGGCTCAGTGGTGGTGCCTGCCGTAAGGGAGATTGATTTATCCCAAGCTGAGCCAGGCTGGTGTCAGTTTACTGACGGACGGGATATTGGAGAAAGCCCTTTCTTTGGTCATTTTTAAAACACAAAACCAAACCAAATTAATCCTAGCAGAGTTGACTATTATGTGAAACACATCGGAAGATCATGTTTTCCTAAAGCTATGCTTAAAATACTTACGAAACATAAAGATGGAAAAGTGTAAGCTCTTGAGTTACTGATATCACTGAACCATTTTAAGATTAAAGTTATATCTGAAGGAACCATTTTTTTCGTTTCAAAATGGATTCTACAATGATCGGCATCCCATGGCAACCAACCGGGAAGCCAAGTGTCCAGACCAGATAGCACAACACCCGGATAGTATCGTTTGTGCTGCGGGTGACACTTAACATCCCCTCTTCGATTCACCGCCATCTGGCAAAGCATGGCCGAGGCGATCCGGAATGAATGATGTTATCCTTGGGCCCGCACTCGCCTTAAATTTCGTTACCCGCCAAGGGCGACAACGGCTCGACGGTTGGCAGGACGATTCATTAACGAGCGTAACGCGTCCAGCGCGCGTAAATTAATGGCTGAACGCATTGCGGTGTGGTTGCCGTAGATGGTTGGATATTTCGTTTTTGGCGTGCACATCGGCAATGTTTGTTAGCTCGCTGACATAGTGGGAGGGTGATACGGAGGAACGGGAAATGAGGGACTGGAGCCGCTTACCGCGAAGGATAGCCCGCATGGCCCTGCTCTTGAATGCTCGTCCTACTCCACAAACCATATTAATTGAACCCTTCACGGTCATGTGAGACCTTTACGGTACCAGAAACACACTATCTCACCAAGGGATGGGGAGTGATAATGAATGACAAATAGAATTGGGAAAAGTATGAACCAACTTTACCTTTCTTAATGCCAGATATCGAGGGTCGTGTTGGTATGTCCCAGGGTTATACTATGCCTGATTACACCATGAACTGCGTATCACTTATCAGAACAACTATAACAGTGACTTTTATTGTTGCTCATAACTTGATACGTTATACCGGAAAAATGTCCACGTCATTGCTCTCGATAACTCTTCACTATCTAAATCTACACGTTAACCACTGGTTAAAGCCCCGGAGACTGACGTTGCTGCTACTTTGAAACCTTCATCTTCCAGTACATTCTACTCTACTAGTCAACAGCCTAGTTCAGCAGCAGTTAGTCGTAGGTTAGTCTGCACAGGTGTTTTGGCAGGTTCTTTGGACAGATGTTTTGGAATACAAACGGTTTTTTGTTACAATACCGTTCATACAAGTGGCCCTAGTAGGATGTTTTTGTAATTGAGAAGTGAAGAGTTCGAGTTCGACTCGATAAATTTCCATTTTTAGTTAATGATCTAAAAGGACATTTAAAACGAGCCATCCTACGTTTGGTTAGAGTTATTGTTGCGATGCCATTTAAGATAGGGCTACATTTTTCATGTTGAACGTCCAAGCGTACAATTGGTAACTTTTTCCTGTTAATGGATGACGGTTTGGAAATGGAAAGAACTATGAACCAACTTTACCTTCCTTAATGCCGTTCCGCCAGATCCATGAGGCATGCATGGCGCCGTGTTGATAAGTCCAAGGGTTTTATCATGTCTGCTTGTATCACGAACTGCCTATCACGACACTTTACTTATCACAGCAACTTTAATCGTGCTTTCTATTGTTACTATCGCTTTTATATGTTACACTGAAACAAAAAATGCGTCGCGAACCATTAGAAACAACATTCACGTCATTATTCTTCCGAGCTGCTTCCACACAAATCGCCACTACGATGCGGTCTGGCTGGGGAATTTAAATTTCTTGACCTCATCCTCTGGTTAAAGCGCCCCGGCCCGGGCGGTAGTGGTGGTTGTGTTGATGGAGGCCGGTGTTGCTGCTACTCGTTGCTCGTGTTTATTCAATCAAAGCAACAGCAGCGCACATACCCCCCCATCTTTGAAGACGCAATCAAAGCAACCAAGACGTTGTGGTGGATTTGGTGGTGGTGACTCGCAGTGGCCAGTCCCGAGAGAGAGAGAGAGGAGAGAAAGAGCGAGAAAGCGAGAACGCACTACATGAACACTTCCGTTACCGTCGGTTTCGTGTCGTCGACTGGCGTTCCGCCGATGCCAGGCAACAATAACAATCTGCGCCCCAAAAAAGGGCGTCCAACACCTGCACCCACGCTCACCATACGCTCACCCCGACCAAACACAACACACTAGCACAGGCCGGAACGCAGGCGCACTCCGCGATTCACTATCACACTGAAAACAAGGCGCATCCCCGAGAAGGACGACCACCCGAAAGGACTCGTCGGTGTTCCTCCACCACCGTTCCTAGTGGTTGTTTATCACGAGAATGGATTTTTAATTATCAAACACGAACTCGCGAATTTCATACACACAAACACACGTGCGCGGACGATGATAACTGATGCTAAAATTGAATTGCATATCCACATGAGATGCCTCTACATCATCTTGCTGCTGCTTTCGAGATCGAGAAACACTCGCGCGAATGGTTCATGACGCCAGCGACACCCCGTCGTCCGGTTGATACAGTTACTACTAACGGGCGTGAGGCGGTTCGGTCGAACCGTTGTAATGGAAACTGCTGCCGCCGGTTGATGATAGCCGATGGAACGGTCGGTCGGTCGGTCGGTTGGTCAAGCTACGCACACAAACTCTCGTGGCGGCGGGTGGCAATCACACCGACTGCCGACTGCCGACGACCGCGAGAGCAACAACAAAGTGGACCGTGTGATTCCACCACATCACCCACTCACACACACTCACACAGATGCAGTGGCGGCGCCGCATGGCCTCACGGGGTCGAGGGGCGGTCGACACCGAGTGTGCGTTCACCGACGACGACGACGACGCACCAGTATGTGGACGTTGACCAAACGATGACGAATCTCCGTCGTCGGGTTGTTTGCTGATGACGTCGCCGCCGACTGTGGCTATCGCCGACCGGTGCGGTTAGGGCCAGAAAGTTGGCTCGCCGAAACTCGCCACTACCATACCACGCGGTGACCATCGGTGTCAGTCGATGTTTCTAGTGTGTGCCAGGGCCGCGGGTGTTTGTTTGAATATAATTATCACTTCATAAAGAAGGAAGATCGCATGGAGGCACCAGTGGCGTTTCAAAACTCGAAAAACGAACTGAACTCCAAATCGATGTATGAATCATCATTGTTCCATGACGCTGCGTGGTGCCACCGAAAGCATGTGTTTTTGATAACAGCATGATAACAGCGCACTCATTGTAACGCCACGCACGGCCACACAGAAGGAGCGCATTGTGAAGCCTTGACGGATATCGATAAAACATTATCCCTAGATCGCGCGCACACACACACGCACACACACTCGCACACCACTCGTTATCACGTGTTATGCAATTGGTTGTACTGATGGCCGATCTGGTGGTGATAATTCTCGCTATCGCACCTGTCGCACAGTTGACGCACACGTACCTTTCGGCACCGCCACTGTTAACCAGTTGTTGCGGAGCGAAAGTTGCCAAACATAATGTGCATCATCATCATCATAATCATCATCAGCATCACCATCTGCGTGGTGTATCTGCTGCTGTGGCATGAAACCGGATCTTCAGGGCAGCCAGCTTTTCCGTGCGGAAGGAAGGAAAAACCTGTTCCTCTCTGTCCGATGCCCAAGGAGGGACGGAGGGTTGTCAGGTCTCAGGGACAATTGTCGGGGAATGGTCGCTGAGGAACCGTCGAGCAACGGCCGAGGGACAAGAGACAACGACGGACGACGACGGACGACGACGACGACGACGTCGGTCGATTGATGTTTTGTTTCGCAACCTGGCACATGGTCAAGCATGCGCGCAACCACTTTCATTCATAATGCTGCAAATGGGGAATGGGGCTGGGGTTGGGGCTGGGGCTTGAAAATGAAGGCCGAAAAGCGCCTCATCGAAAGGGAAAGAAGGTGGGATGGTGGGGTTTCGCAGAAAGCGTTGCAACTGCTTCCGTTCGCTTCCTTTTTCGGTTTGACCTTCCGAGGCGAAAGGTGGAGCTCTCCGCGGTGGATTGATGAAGTTGGTTCGAGCGGTTCCGCATCGGCTCACAGGAACAACGGGAGTCCTGGTCCTGGGCGACGACTGTGAGCTATGGCCCAGATGTTATTTTCGCCCAGCATGAACCATCGACGTCGTCTTTGACGATGACGTACGTCGGGAATGGGGGGTGCTGAGGGGGCATAGCACACGAACCAAGCAAATGCGCGAGGTTTACTGGAGCCGGCAGTATCGATTAGCAGTAGGTTGGGCAGCATTTTAGCAAACGGTGGATCAGCGGCGCGGTTGACCTTTTCGGAGGGCTTGGTCGGTAGCACTTCACAAACAACACCAAACACTAGTGAGAATGAAGGGGGTGGTTTGGAGTGAGGAGAGTAGGGAGGGGGGGGGGGGGGTGCTGCGCATGACAGCCACACGCATATCCTCCCGACGCACCAAACATCACTGACGATTCCACGGTTGCCGTCATCCGGGAGCGACCATATCAACCACAAATCTAGCATTCCTGGTGGGACTAGACCATCACTGGCTGCACTTACTACTATCACTGTTCTTGCCAATCTCGTCGTCGAAGTATGATGGCCTATGACGACAACGACAACGACGGCGACGACGACGGACACCACGACAAGTAGTGCGCCACCCTTCTGCTGTTGCAGCGATGGCGACAAATGCTTGTTCGCGATTTTGACCAAACTGCCTGGCCGCTGACGCTGGCGGTGGGGACCTTTCTTCTTTCTGACACTTGCCACACGACGGCAATGGGTGTGTGTGTGCGTATTTAACCCCGAACCGAACATAGCCGAGCTCATCCGACTACTAAGCGTGCTGCTGCTGCTGCTGGGGAAGGAAAGACGCAGAGCGATCCACTCCGGATACGTCTGGTTCACCACCACCGCTTATCTCGGCTCAGCTGGGGGGGTCTCTATATTCGCTCTCCATCTTTGCTCACTATTTTTAAAACTCTCACAACCATCGCGCTTCGTGGTCATCGTCATCGTCGTCGTCGCCATGCTGTTTACACCATTCATTTGGAAGCCCATTTTGCTCTCCTGCTGTCGGTCTACCGCTGCTGCTATTATTATTTCTCCAAGCAATTCACACAAAACAAATTCATTTATTCGGTTTCGGTTCTCCAATCGCTGTTGGCTTCTCCGCGCGAAACAACCCGCAGCATTTCAATGAAGTCAATGTTGCCTCGTGTACCGAAGTTCGACGGCAGCGCCAACATCGCGAGGAAACAGTGATGTGCGTATAAAATGCAGCGGCTTTGCACTTGCTGAATGTCTATTCAATATTCGGTTAGCCAAGTAGGCCGAAAAGTACATTATTTTCATGCTTTGACAAAACCACGTGTTACGGGCGCTAACGCTTGGTGGAGATGCCCAGTAGCTTATGATTTTTAGCAAAAAAAAAACTCGCTAATATAGAAATCGGCATAGACAGTTAAGGCGAGCGTTTTATTACTAAGGATTATTATCGTTTACATTTGCCACTAATTGGTCACTATCACGGAACAGAACTTATCGACTTGCATCAGAGTGTTGATGCGTTGCGATTGGTAGGAGGTAGCATTTGCACTGCTGCCGTATAGCGCATGAGCGCAATGGTTGCCATCGTTTGCCGGCCATTTCGCTACTCACCGGAGCAAGGTGGTTGGGTTGGGTATCTGTGGTGGGAAAACCCGAGAAAACAATCGAGACGACCACTGGCGAGTTTCCCCACCGTGCCAATGTAATAGCAGCATATCGCATCATTCGACTCTCTCGGATCGAAACAATCGCAAACGGCTTTGATGTTGGTGTGTGTAGGCATCACCTGACTTCTCTCGCGTTCGCTTGGATTTACTTGAATCTGATCAACCATTCTCAGTTCCTTTAACTCTCAGCCTTTTCCGTCCCCTAGCAGTAATCATTCTTCCTATCATCATCATCATCAGTAGTCATTGGCACGGGTTACGATACGGGCACTTAGATGAGGTAGTCGCTACTCGAGCTTCCGTCAAAACATAAACAATTGCGACTCACAAGGCAAAATCGTGCCACTAACACCTAAGAAAGCGCCAGACAGAGAGTGAGAGAGTCGCTCTTCCAGTAGACGGGGAAGCTGCTACTCCGTTGACCCGTTGTTGGTGTTGCTGGTTGTGACCTCGCGCATCGTAGGCTTTACGTGAACACGTGACTATGCTTGACCATGGCGCGTAGCAGACCATAACAACCGATGCTATAAGCTATCCATCACAGGTCAACATTTTTTGATTGACTGGAAGTTAATGAGGGTTGAAAGTTAAACTACTAGTTAGAGAGATGCATGCGAGTTCAGTTTGATTTGTGAAGAGAACACTCGAGTCGATCAATACTAATTATTACAAAAAATATACCATATTATGTTTCGTGTAGTATTACTACAACCTGTACACCCGCCTTCCTCATCCCTTCCGTACTGTGTCCATTACATTCGTCTCGTCGTACATGTATTCGCCTCAAAGAAAAAGGAGCAAAAAGCGGTACCCTTTAATCGCCTTTCGTTTCCTGTTGAACCACGCGGACCAATGGAATGAAAGTGAGAGCAATTATCGAAGCGAATCGTTGGCAACGTATGGGGTGACTTGATGTAAGCACACGGTTGCTTTCTTATCTCGTACGCCAAACTAGCGTATACCGGTTTACACTTTTCTCGATGACGCCAACATACGGTGCCGTAATTATACAGCTTCAATTCTTCTTATGCAACTTGCAGGTGGATTAATTGCCTTCAATCTAGTCAGTGCGGTGAGGCGTATGTTGGGTTGCAGTGTTTTATATTAAAACATAATGAAGGTTGTTAACATAATGTAAGCAAAACGTGGGTTGTTCATTCTTTTCCAGTCAATTTCACGGGCGGAACATCTTCGAGGAGGATATGGTTGATTTAACTAATCCATTCAATCCGACTTACGATTAAAGCGCATTCGCATATTGAGCTGTTATGTTTATTTCGAAAATGTTATTGGAAACGAATCTAAAAATCAGATATGGTCCGTTATGGCAACTTTACTTGGTGGGATTCCAAATTTGCTATTCTCGACCATTATGCCCATCCACCCATGAATGACTTCATGTATGTACTTGACCTGACGTACCTACCCAGAACAACAATCATTTCGAGCGTGAAAATTGAAGTCAGAATGATTTATGGCGCAGCCCCTGCACTGGACTGCGTCTACCCACATCGCTGCATGGTTCGTTGCTCGACCAACTCCTATCGCGATGGCTGCGACCAGTAGAATCGATGGTTCTCGATTATGGGTCAACTCTAGTGTTTGCTTGTACGGTGGGTATACACTAAGCCAGCTTGACGCACGTCTATCAGCGTCTGTCTGCTCCGTGAGGAGTGCGACGAACTTTATCACCCGTTCAAATCTTAATTGAATAACGAATAAAATCGTTTATTTACCAAGCATTGCCGTCTACCACGTTGGAAGCACTTGTGTGGCGTGCAAACAGGCAGAGGAGATATGTGTCAAGTTGTGTTAGTTGCCGGTTGGTTTAGAAAGCAATTTGTACATGGAAAGGATCGAGGTTTTCAAATCGTTGCGACATATTAATGAGATAAAATACTGTTCCAACCAGGCTGCCTCATTGTGAATGAGTTAATCAAAAAATGATTTTCTATACATCTGATCATTATTGCGAAGCAAATTAACATTTCGTCTTTTTTATGCCAACGCATCAACGGTGAGCTCATTATCAGCGTGTGACAAGCTGATAGTATCGAGTAAAACAGACGGCATTTGTTAGAACACAGATGCACACGGTGATATAACATATGGCGAAATGAATGGCTTTTTTGTTTGTTCTTGAAATGCGACAATAACAAGTGCTGCTTAGCAGACGATTCCTGGAGCGATATCATCGAGAAGCAACCAGATGAAAACGCGGGCCATGATAGAATTCGTACCATTCTTAACTGGCTCCACAAACAACGTTTTCTACTTACGTTTTCCAGCTGCATTCCCTAGCGATCACCAAACACGATCAACCATTCAGGGAACATGGTTTGCCGATCTATAAGATACAAATCAGTCTTGTCAATCGATACTGATTAGACATCTCGCGTTCGCACCAGCACTTCAACCAGACGTAGAGGACTACGCTTGACTTGATGAAGAGTTGTATGCTCGCCAATAAATTCTCGGTTTAAATCAAGGGAAAAGTAAATAGTACTTGAGATAGTCGCGACCAGAAGTGGTTAGCAAACAGAAACATCAATTGATACTTAAATGAGCTATAACAACATTGCCTCAATCTCTGTGGAGCTTATCAGCGGCAAATAAGTGGTGTTGGTCGTTGTTTTAACACGACATGACATATATTACACACGCGGGAAGGGAGACTCTTTTGTAGCCAGCCAGAAGATTATGCAATGCGAGAGCTTTTAAAACCTGTACTCCAGACGGCTACTGGACTGGTAATGTAAACGAAGATAAGGCAATTAGGAAGCGAGTGAGTGTTTGTCGAACTGATAAGGCTTATGGTGCAGCGTTAATCAATTTGTTGTATGGTTGCGGTTCAAACGATCGATAACGCTATCTTTACACTTTAAAAACAGTAACCCCTCACCACGCTTTGTGACTAGCTGAGTGGACCTTTCTTCAAAAATGTCGAATATAAACGAAAATAAAGCCACTTATACCACGCTCCGCTGGCGCTGGCGGGAATATGTGTTCAATAAAACAGTAGTATTTTATTTTATTTGCCGCACACACACATGCATTAATGCTTACAAAACCCTACACAACTAGAGTTTACCGCTAGAGTTAAAATCCTAAAAAACTCTCCTGCCGCCTGATCTCGCACACTTTCTCTTGCTTACGCTGCGTACGCATAACAAATTAAAAAAATCGACAATCGTATAATAAATACACCAAAAAGGGAAAATACAGGAATTTTGAAAAGCGAAAAAACTACCACTAAAACCTGACCGATACGCACACGGAAGCTACACGGTAAGCATGAGGCGGCACTTTCGTTGTAACGCACCTCGATCAAGAGCAGGGTTTTAATAAACATAAATCATGCCCAGTAATCTTGCACCGGAGAGGATACTGGAATCAACTTCCGTCCGTTTTCATACCGTTCCCGTGCCCATTTCCGTGTTCGTTTCGCCGCTGCAACGCGGATGGCTTGTGAGGTAGAGCTTTGCACTGGATCGCTAAGGGATGGTGGTGCCGGCACCTGGTCGTCCCTATTTGCCAATTGAGGCCACCTTCTCCATCGCCTTCAGGACCGTGTCGTCGTTGGCGAGAAACCGAATGTTGCCCACCATCTTCATCGAAGCATCGAAATCGATGATGAAGGGAATACTGTTCGGTAGGTTGAATTTCATGATGTCCGCGTCTGAAATATCTTTAGATCGTAAGTATTGTGTTGCATCGTGGAGGGACGAAGGATGGATTGGTTAAGGTTTGCAGATGGTACAAATGAGAAGAAGCGATTCGTAATGAATTGCATGAGATGGTGTATGTAAACCATAGAATCATTGCAAATGTATTGTAATGTGCAGTATTTTGTGTCGTTTTTGTTTTCAATAGAACACAGAGCAATAGTAGTGAGAGAGATAAAGAGAGAGAAAGAGAAAAGGGAAGAAAGTTTTGATAAAAAGATCACCATTAGTATCAACTACAACCATCACCATACAAGCCGAAGTCTCATGTTCTCATACCAATACATTATTTTTTAGAAATACACTTTTCCAGAGTGCAGCTTTCAACCGAACCCTACCTTGAATGTGCTTCACCAACCCCCGCAGACTTGTACCATGCGCGACGACTAGTACGCGTTTACCGGCCCGCACCTCCGGTATGATCGAATCGCTCCACTCAGGCACAACCCTTTCCATCGTTGTCTCGAGGGTTTCGGTGGTCGGAAAGTCCTGCTCATTAATGTGCCGCAACCGAGGATTATTTTTGATCGCGTGATAGTACGGATTGGACGGTTCGATGGCAGGAGGCGGAATGTTGAAGCTGCGGCGCCAAATCTGCACCTGCTCCTCGCCGTAGATGTCCGCCATTTGGCGCTTGTTGAATCCGGTGAGAGCACCGTAGTGTCGCTCATTCAGCCGCCACAACTGACGCACCGGAATGTTCGTTTGGTTCAGTTCCTTCAGGATGATCTCGAGCGTTTGGTTGGCCCGACGCAGACAGGACGTGAAGGCGATGTCGTAGTGCATGTTTTCGCGCTTGAGTGCCGCAGCCGATACTTCCAGAGCATCCCATTCTCCTAAAAAATAACAGAAGAGGAAGAGGAACGGTTCAGTAAATTTAATTCATTTACGATAAGTGTTGAAAACGTTAGTGATTAGATTCTCGCTTCATTTGTTGCAGTTCCAATTTCCTTAGTTTCTTAGAAAAGATATATTTTCCAATTCAATTTCAGGAACGATGTTATTTATCATTCTAACAGTATCTGTGTTTAAACATACGGCTCGCCCGTCATTATATATGTTAAAAAAAATAACAGTATCTGTGGCTGGGCTCTCAAGACTGATTTTGAATAATGGAATACGCCGTTGTTGTGGTGCCACCAACACGGAAGCTTCGCCTGTTGGGTATTCGGCAGTGGCCGTGAAATTAATGTTGATCCGCCGGAAATAGCTCGCTTAATCTTTGGGTCTGCTGTTCGTTGAACCGTAGATCGATTCGACTACATGGCACCGTTGTGTGTTGCATTGAAGCTTTGAACCAACGAAAATAGTACCGAACAAACTAAACAAACCGTGGCCTGAGGCTACATGATGGCGGCATTCAAGGAAGCTTATCTCAAATGTACAATGTTGCGAGGTGAGGCCCACAGAGTGCTGCTAAGGGTTTTTGTTTGGATAGACCCGTCTTATTGGTGCTGGATGTCTCTGAAGATTTGCGAGTATAAAATGTTAGTGGGAGGGTGCGCAACTTACCTTCTTCACTGAGCCCAACATCGTGCCAACCGCAGAAGAGATTCATCTTGTTCCACTCGCTCTCACCGTGTCGAACGAACGTGACACTGTACTTTGCACCGGCCATCGTCGCTTCCTATTTCCGATTAGCTTCCGATAATACAAATCACGCTTGGCAGGCCAGCCCGGCACGGGCGACACGAGGAATTGGTCAGTGTTATGGCAAGCACGAAGTAGCAACAGGTATCTTCCTTGCGCCTGTGTCACGCGCTCGTAGCCTTCTAATTACGATTTTTAATTGCCACTTCGGTCGCTCCACCGGTTACTACGATTTCACAGAGAAATTATTCCACTGCCAGCGATGAGATTGAAGCACACATTTCACAGCTTCACACCTGTTTGGAAAACATTCCATAAAAAAATGGGTTAACGGTCGAGAAAAAAGGGGCAAAACACATTCGCGTACGAGAAACGAAACACTTCTAGGCTGTACAGAAGCAAAACTCGTTGGCTGTGCCAGTGTGGTTGTACCTCGACTTCCTTCAAACGCCTCTTGTAGTGGACTGACGACCATGGCGGGCTCTTGGATTGAATCGGAACGGATTCCACTTGGATATGGTTCCGCGGATGAAGATCGACGGCGATGACGACGACGACGACGACGACGACGACAACACAACGTACGCGTGTATGCATGTATTAATGGGATCCGTTTCGTTGCATCGTACTGCTTAACAAACTAACAACAAGGTGCCGCGTCTCTTGGCATCGTGTTCTCGACCGTACGAGCGCGTCCTTGAGAACGCAGCGAGGCGGTTGAGAGGGTGCCCATCGAACCAAGAAAGAGCCAAACTGAGACAAGTGTACCGAAAGCACGCATTGAGCGCCTACTTACTGCTGCTCACTGATAACAACGGGTGGTGCACAACACGGCACCACCCCACACACACGCATGTCTTACATGTGGCGGTGGGGTGTTTGGGTAACCCCCTCAAAGAGCCTTCAGAGGCTATCATATGCCCGATGCGCGGAAGCACGCTACCAAACACGAGCGAACCACGCGACATCATGCTTCTTCAAGCAATCATTTCGTCACCATGTGTTCTTCTTGCTATCGCGCTCTTCACACGCTCTCTGCCCTTCGAGGGCGTCAATTGAACAAAACTTGACATCAGAACGCCGCTGTTTGAGCAATGCTTTATCTGCGATTCAAACATTAATAACTCTCCAAAACTGGTTCTACAGCTCAATGGGGAAACATGATCGTATGGCGTATCCATTGTACTGCAGACAGAGAGCATCGAATGAATATGATCCATTATTACCACTCAAACAGACAATGGCGACCTAGAAATCACATTTCAAGTACTTATCGTTTTCTAAATGCTCAATTACGATCGAAACAACAAGCGCAAACGTAATTGCAGCGCACTAAAGTATGTTTGGCTCTGAATTAATTTCAAGAAGCTCATGACGATACGACAGTAGTCATGCGACAATACGCTATTCAAAGTTATTTATTACCACTGCATGTGGTAAGTATTTCAATTGACGTTGATGATTTTCACAAACATTTGCGAATAATCGTGAAAAAGGACTTTTATGAACAATCAGCAATGGTAGTTTTCATATAGCATTTGTTCTTATACTCAATTGGACTTACTAACGATAAATAAGATAAGTTAAATGCACACATTCACATTAAAACTGATGCAACACGTGCCAGCCCTCGCGTTTTTTATGTATGAAAGTATCGAACGCTCTGCCTGTTCATCAGGCGTTTAGATTACTAATTCGATCAGGTAAGCAGCGAAACGCAGCGGAAGCAAGACGCAGTAAACTGCATCGATGCAACGTTTACCAGACCGGGTTGCTTCCATCCGGCCGGTCAACCCTAGGCAACATGGTACCGTAGCCCACAGCGATACCCGATGCCACATACCACAGCGATGATTCATAGCCGTTAGCGCATTCTTTCCATTATCCTTTTGCTGGACCTTTCGTAGGATTAGAACGCCATTCCTCAAGCAATAATGCTTCCTCTCGTGTCTCCATAGCAACCAAACAAAAAGCATCCAAAAACCGATCTATGGAATTGTATTCGAACACACACGCACATACACCTGGCCTGTAAGATTTCCACGCTATGCTTGAAGAGAATACCGCCCAAGGTCTCCGTCGAAGGAATGCAACGGAAAAGAGGTAAAGCGATGGGATGACAACAGATATAACGAAACCAAAAAAACAACAATAAGAACTGCGCCACGGCGACGCTATACGACAGGAGAGCGCTAAGGGAAACCGGCTTTGCGTGGCGGAATGGCTGGAATCTCCACCAATCAGCCCCACAGCGGTCTACCAGGCACCAGTCACCGCTCTCAGGTGGAAGCTCAGGACTAATGCCGCCTCCTGGAGGGAGTGTAGGTGGTGGTGGTTGTGTGGCGTTCGTTGATGAATGAAAAATGTTCGAGTCTCTCGTTCGTCGCGATCGCGCTCTGCAGTACGCAGAAATAGCATGGCGCGTTCTACATTCTCTGCATAATTTATTTGTTTACCGGGGACGAGGGTTTGCCTGGAGTTTCGGTGGTCGCTTTGCTGACGGCGTTTACGACCGGCCGGTGCCGGTGGGAAGCGTGCGAAATCGTTTGTAGCCCGCCGGTGTTGTTTTGGCGCATTCAGCAGCTTGATTGCGACACAATTTGCAATCGATTTGCGTTTTACTATGTTTTTACTATCAACTAATGCGCTGCCTAAATCGATAGTCACCTCATTACTCATCAAAGGTAGGTGTTGAATTTCATAAAAAATCAAGGAATGAATAGATAGTTCACTTCGTAATTCGTACGCACAAAAGCTGTTGCAACGTGTAGGCTATCGTGGCCACATTGATACAGCTGCCCGCATCGTCACTCGGTAAATCTGATTCTTATTGCGTATGCGCAATATATTAAGAGTCAGGCAACAAGTCCACATCGAATTCTGGTTGACAAAATTCGACGACAACCTCTCCCGTTTTCCCTTTTCCGTCTTACCACTGATCATCGGGGAACATCGGACGTATCTTATTTTTAAGCCCTCTCACACCACTAGTTCGAATGGCGGGGTCGATCGCATGATGATATAGCCAAATCTACCCTTATTTTAAAGGGGTTTATATTAATTGGATATGCTATCTTGATGCTACTTGAAACAGAAAAAAGACTCGATAGTCTAGCTTCGCGTTAGCCAATTGATGCATACGGTATACCTTGGGGTAGAGGGCGGCTAGATGATGAAGATCTTTACCTTTGACCCAGGGATTCATTGCTTTGAGATTAGCGAAAATCTCGCTATGATATTACAATTCATCAAATTCTCTAACCGCGGAGTATTGGAATTGTTGAAACAATCCATCAAAAGCCAGATCAGGAACAAACTAACTATCGCAAGGTCATTTGAGGTTCAAAATGCTTAACATACGGGAACGGCACCCAGAAATAGTACATGCTGCTCTGCATGGGACTCTTGGGAGTGCACTCAGATCGATGAGGTTGACACAAATTCCAGCGACAGCGTACCGTGCGGTGGCAGATTACGGAGAGAGCGTGCTATGATGCAAGCGATCACCAAGTAGTCGGGGTCACTGAACTGATCCTTGGAACCACCACCCATCGATGGATGCACTCCCGTGAACACGCACGCAAGGTAGAGGCGATAGTGGTAGTAGTAGTAGTGCTAGTAGTAGGAGCAGTAGCAGCACAAGAAACTGGAACAGCTCGTCTTTGTCTGTCGCAGAAAGTTACTCACCACGACTATGGTCGACCGGTGTTGTGCCCGAGGAGAGTTACTTGGTTTAAAATCCGTATTGTTTCACTGGAGCCGCGGAACTGAGGGACAAGCAGCAGCTGAAGCGGACGAGACCGTTTTTCTGATTTTTTTTTCACAACCAATGTAAACAATCACCCGCGACAAAAACGGTTTTGTAGTGTGTGTGAAACCATCCGTCAAATGCATTGGTATGCGAGGCTCACGGGCGGTTTTCATATTTTAAATGTTGGAAAATATAAATTTCATTTTTCTTCGATTTTATCAACATCGTCCACATCAAGCCATTCCATATTGCTAATGCCTATAAGGATCCTTTCCGGGATCCGAGATCCAGCGGCAGTTAAGGTCTAGAAGGTTGCCTTGTGAAGCCTTCCTGATCGTCAGTTCAGGATATCCTTGCAACCCTCAGTTTTCGAAGGTGCTGATTCATCAACTATTTTACGCCGGGAACAGAAGATCTAACGGCCTTTGCGTCTGATATTATCACCTGATGGCATTAGAAAACTTTTTTATGCGACCATGACCTCTGTTTTTGAGACATCCACAAATCTGATCGAGCATCTTCATACTGGAACATGTGCAGATTGGTAGTGGCTTTAAGAATTTCTCTATGGTGCCGAAGGATTTCTTTTCTCAACAGCTTCTCACAAAAACACTAATCACCATGTGTTACGGTTCGCAGGCACCTTTATTCATACTCTTCCCGATGTACATCAGCGAATGGAAATACTGCAGGATGGCTCAGGATCAAGTATGAGCTGCTGTCGATGATACGAGGGCTACGAACCGCGTTTCTTCCATCATTACGTACAACACTAGAACGTTCCGCTTCTGCCCTCGTCACTTAGTTGCCACCCTTGTACTCGCGGACGTGCGACACCACCCAGACTGGGTAGGCGAGCACACCACCGAAGATGGCCAGTCCGTGGACGACCTTTTCCTGTTGAGAATAGCGAAGGTTACGTAATGTTTGCAATGCTGAAAGCAGTTTCCCAGCAAAGTGCATACACCCGATCCGGTCTTTCCCGAGAATCTACCGTCCGTCCTGCAGGTGGGAGTCAAGACCCGGCCTATCGAGAGATAAAACTTACCCCGAGGGAAACGCGAACCTGCGGCAGGTTGCTGGACACCGAGAAGTACGTGCGGCGCTGCAGAGCCTGGGCAGCAGCGGTGGCCAGTCGTGGAACGGTAGCGTTGGCAATCATCTTCGACGTCGATTTGTTGCTGAACGGTTGCGGGTTTCAATCTGCCGGATACAGAATCGGTGTGTTTAAGAAATGTTACGGAAATTCACAAAATAATCGAGAACCTACCTCCAAGGCGCACGACACGGACAATTTTTGGCTTTGCAGAAAAAATGTTTTTACGTTTCGATCGACTACCCGTCATGTGACTGGGCGAAAAAAACTCGCCGCAGGAGAAGCGCCATCTGGGGTTTTCCATCTTTATTTAGTGCACTCAAAAAAACGATTTTTAAATTCACCGGTTCGATTTCAAAAAGCGTTTTTATTTCTTTTCAAAAGAAATTGTTTAATGTACGTACATAAATGGTTTTGTTCTCCTCCGTTTTTTGTCTTTTTTGTGTTCGTTTTTGTTTCCATACTAGGCGCCTAGGTTTAAGAAAAAATGTGGAATCGATTTTAGTTCTTGGTCTTTCGGTTTTCTTTTGTTTACTGTGTATATATCGCCCTTTTACTTATATTATTTACCGTTCCCCTGTTTAGAGCGATAATGCTCATTCGGTTCTTATGTATTTTTTCCTAAATGATTTTTCCTGTTGTTTTAGCGCGTGGGTGTCAGCTGTACGTGTTGGTAGAATTTTGTGGATTCACTATGGAGATGCAGAAGATTCAACAGTTAAATAACGAACATATCTGAACGGATGCACCAGGGGATTGGGACAGTCGTGCGCCGTGTCGAGAGTGATTGATTTGACTGTCCTTCGCAATTTCACGCGCCCAAAATGCAAAACAAATCTCGAACGGATCGAGATTGAAAAGGAATCACTACATATTTTCGCGCGCCTGATAAATGCGCCCTACTCCGTGGTTCGCTTACCACGTATAGTATAGATTGTACCTTGAGTGTCTAGCACCGTGCCGATCGATCTGTTACTCCTGGCAACCGTGAATCGCTCAGTGTGAGTTTGTTCGTTCTCGATCAGCCGGCCGGTTAGAGCGGGTTTTATTAAGTACTTCTGATGGACGTACAATGCATTATTAACACCTAGGAAGGCTCTAGACGCGACAGCGTCGTCCGATTCACGCTACACGAACTGCTGTTCCTGAGTGTTCATTGGTTTGATAACGGAAGAGGATCTAATTTAAATCGCTTGGTGAATGTGTTTCGCAGAGGAGTTTCGGAGCGATTGTTACGTTTGAATATGCGCACTCCGCTTACGCGTTCGGTATTGGTAGGTTGTGTACATGGCAGTGATGGAAAAACAATGCGAACAATGCTGCTCCGGTACCACCACAGTCAGTCACGGGAGAAAGAGTATGATATCACATTCAGCTTGCGGTAGCTTTCCACCGTAGCGACCTCGTCGTTCATCACTCATCGATGCGCTTCTTATTGCGAGATATGGTGGGGCTCTGTTGGACTGTTTCGCCTCCCATTAGCTTCGATTTACTCATGAATTTTTCGAGACGATCGTGCACTATCGATTCTACCGGTCCCTTTTTCTCGGTGAGTTGATGTTGATGTTAATTTTCAGTTACTCTGCTTGCAACCACGTGTTGTTCTTACTTGTGACTATGGGAAATGGAAACGATAGGGCATTTGGAACGAAATGGACCCAACACATAGCTCCACCATATGCTCATATTAGACCCTTGAATGACCCTCGAACTCTACGGGCCTCTCTATCAACCTATTTACGGATACAGATTCGTACTTGCTTGGTATGTGTGCGTGTGTGTGTGTTTAGTCAAGATTTAATTTCAGTTTCATCCTACTTCATTATTCCTTTCGAGATTGATAAGAGAGATTAACAAAGCTGACTAATGTTTTGTGTGCTTCATTGCTGTAATGATACCACCTTTTCTACCATCCGTCCGATGCCATCCGCTAGCATCACCTCCGTGGTTGGCTGCCAGACGAATGAGTTGTGCAGGAGCCAACCACATCCGAGTGTTCGATTCGCTTTGAGAGAAAGGTACAAAATATGTGGAAAAGTACACGGTCAAACTCTCCGTAGTTGACTGCGCGAATTGTGGCGGTCTATGCAAATGGTAACAGTTGTTCATACGTTCGTCGTGGGTAATACTATTTAAGAATTTAAAGTTAATCTGTTCGCCCTTGAAAGCTATTTTACGCTGCATTCTTCTCACTCTATCCCTTCTTTACACAGCATAACCATGACCCACCATTTCCCACTAGAACCGTTTGCCTTCGCCATTTGGAAACGCAACAAAATTCTCGGAACGAACTAAGCTCACGATATTGCTAGTAATAGAGTAACAAGGAACTGAAATCCGACTAAACAGTATTGCTGGTTAAGCATATGTGCACGATGCCTACTAAATGTTAACCACGTGCGGAGCGGTGATGCGTCTACGTCTTAGTAGAGTTAAATTAATATGCAAAGTATTTCTATCGTAAGATATCTTAAAATACAAGCAACAACTACAGCAACACAACTACATAAAATAGGAACGTAAATCAACGCATTCAGAAGACTCTGTGCTGGCAAAAAGATTCGTGCATTATTGCGACCTTGCAGCTCTTTAAGCATCGTGCAACGGTCCCTCCCTGTGTGACGCATGTACTATACTCCAAGCTTAGCTCTTCGTTCTGGCTTTCCTATGTATACTGTAAAGTTACGCAAGTGTCCTGGGCTGAAGGGAATAAGGATGGCATTTTAAT
>NC_064874.1:25209402-25229402 GCF_943734745.1 Anopheles darlingi | reverse complement strand
ACGTTTTTTCCTGTTTATACACAGCCTTTACACCACCGCTTCGCTGCTCCTGTTCCTGGGGTTGCAGATGATGTTGCTCTCGGATGTGTGCTGAAGGGATGTTTCCCAAAAGCAGTTTTGCCACTATCGCCCGCAGGAACCACAATCACAGGTACTGCCCAGGGATGGTTTACGATGGTGCCACAGGACAATGGTGGGGAATTTCCGTGCGCCGTCTTTCGATTGCAAATTCCAACACGGCCCTGCTGAGTTTTGCGTACGGCTCGTTCCGTTTTTCCCCGTTCATCACAAGTAGTGCACACACACACACAGCCAGCTCCTCGTTCAGGACGAAATCCTTTTTCTCACAAGCAGTTTTCCATAATCCTGCTATAAATGCTATAAAATGGTAAGGTCGTATTTGGGTCGTATTGCAGAACGAAATAATCGAACGAAATTATTCACAAAATAAACGAAAAAACAAAACAAAAAACGATAAATCGAAAAAAAAACGTATTTGAAAGCGACAGAGAATCTAGAACATATATTAAAGAGTTCTTACCGTCTGTGGCCTTCGAAGATCACTACTTAAGGAGGACCAACACACGCGCCAACACGCATTCAACCTGCTGGGCCGGACTGTGCCGGGGCCGATCGAACGGACGATCGAACCAACCACGACCGGGAGATGAAGGAGACCAGCAAAAACGCGCTGGTGAAAGTACCGGGCCGGGTGAAGGGAACGGTCGAAATGGTGCACCTTAGACTAAAGAGGGTCAGGATGGTTAGCAGAAGGACACGTCTGCCTCTCGCCTCGTCCGGGTCGGATCCGGGTGGCCACGGCCGCGGAATGGAGCAAAAAGAAAGACTCCCGGGGCGAATCGCAGCGAGCAAAACGTCTCTAATTAAAAAAAAGGCAGTATCTACCGGACGTCGTTGAGGGAAACGTCCGATTCAAAATGGGATTTCTATCCCGCTCACTCTTAGCAGAACTCATATTTGTGCGAGCGAGAGGGCCTCATCGTTCACATCACTGCGGTTTTAGGAGTCGAAATTTCCGTGGAACGAACCCCGGAAGTTCCGACTCCTGGATCCGCACGAAAAGCAAATCTGCTAGGCGTGTTTATGACCACACTTCGATAGTTCGCACGAGCGATTCGCGGTCGATTTTAGGATGAACATTACATTCCCTAGCATCATTCTGAAAGCATTAGTAGCAGAAATATTAAACACCTGATACAGGATGCAAAGAACATTTCTTAATCGATTTGGTGCATCTCTGATTACTGAGCTGGATGTTAGAAACACGCCCCAACGAAGAGACAGCATCATGCTGTGTGCTGTCAGCTATTGCTATCTTCCTCTCTCCTAAAAGCGCAGCTAGACGGTCATGGAAAAGGTGTGAATTTTTACTCAAATTTTGTACAGAATGAGCAATTCTCGTTTTGAAAATGCGTAATCTTCGTGCTGCCGCCTGGAACGGTGTCAAACAATAGCAATCGTCTTCTTTTGTTGATAAAAACGACTGTAGCCAGTAACGAGATCGGTAGTTAAATTCTCTATTCTCTTTTCCTGCGTTTCTACACGAGCTGGAAAATTCTCGCTCCGGATTTGTATGGATTTGACATTCTCGCCTTTCTCATTCTCGTCTCATTCTCGCCTTTCTCATGACCGTCTAGATGCGCTGTAACGGTTCGCTGCTGCTTGCTTCTTTATTCACAACATTCACACAAAAAGCGGCAAAATTGTGGCTCTCTCGAAAGGATAAAATTCTGTGTGATTCTGTGCTTTTAATCCCCCGTTCGTAACTGAGAGAAAGCGGTGCGTCGAGCGAGACGGCGGTGCACCTTTTGGAAGTGGTTTTGCGCTGACGCAAACACGTTTACGTGTGGTTTGTGATAAGCAAAATGTGCCCGGGATTTGCTGTACCGTCTCGTCAAATAACTAAATTTTCATAATCGATCGATAGGCAGTCCCGTGGCTTCCCTGTTTGTTGTTTGTTTAGTGTGCTGAAGGTCGCGCAATCAGTGGAATCAGCAGTTCTCGCAAGCTGTGTCGTAGTGTACTTGGATTCCGGAACCGGGAAACGGCAGAATATCCTGCCGATTCCTGGAACATGCTTCTCGGTGCTAGTCGACTGAAAATGAGAACATTCGCTTACGGGAACAAGCCGCAGCATCACAGCCACGACAGTGAACGCGTTTGGCCGACTGGCGAAGGCCTCCTACCGCCGGCGGGTACTAGCTACGAGAACCATGCTTTCTCGGGCAGCAGTGCCACGCTACTAATCAACAGCGGAAGTTAATGTAGGTAAGTTTATGGGGTCCGAAAATAAGATATATTAGGCGTGAGAATCTGGCAGACGCCGACCGATACTAATATGTCTGGGGGATCTACGATAGCCGTGAGAAGGACACACTTGTTAACGCATATTACGGTAGTGGAGTTAATCATTATCGATTGTTTAAAGAGTTTTCTAGTACTTTTCTACAGCGACCATGGCTGCTCATCGTCGTAATTTCAAGTCGAATATGTCGTTTGATTTATTGGATTCTGAGCGAATCGAATGAAACGAGTGTTTGCAAATACGCAACGATCTATCTTATCTGTTCCCATCAATTGTTATCTCACGATGACTGAGCAATACGTGTATCATCTGGTTTCAAATGGATGATAAAAACTTATGACGTCTTTACTCTGGTCTATTAACCGTGACCTACATTCCACGTTTCCATTTTCGAACTTTACTTTTACATTGGCTGTTTAGTTTTACATCTTTTCCTTTTAAATGCTATTTCATCTAATGGCGAAATACCGGCTCATCAAACAGCAGAAGAGAAGCAAGCGAAGCAGATAGAAATTCTTGCATAGATTTTTATAGTTTTCGCTGTCATGTCTCGCACCTGCCTCACCCTGCTGGCAACATAAAGCCCTTGGCAATGATCTATTATTATGATTCATAGATCCCGATGCTCCGCGCAGTAACTGGTGGAAGGAATTCTGCTGAAATGTAAGCTGTGGAGCACGTCCTTTCAGCCGGGTTCCTTCACGCATATGCTCGTGAGTAATGGGGACCGGCAAATAGTCATCGATTGGCGCGCCTTCTCCGGCTTAAGCAGTTCAATGAAGGCGAGCAATCTCAAGCACTCGCCAGGAGGAAAGGGACGAAATGTTTTTTATGGTAGTGCACGGGGGTCGGCGGGGACCGAAAATGACAACAATGCGGTGGAAATGGAAGCATACTTTTCCGGCGAAGTATGGTGGAAGTGCTACCGAATACTTGTGGCGCCATTCGTGACGCACGTGGGTTGGTGTAGTATGCGCGACCGCAGGCCAATGATTTCATCCCTTATCTGATTCTCGTCCTTCCGCAGTAGCACGTAGAGGTAGCAATCGAATGAAATATCCACTCAAAAGTTAATTTTTTCATACTCCATTGTTTGTAGCATTATACATCTTGATCGCAAGTTGAAGTTTATTGTTCTGAAACCATCGGTTCAAATCATCCATTACAACTACCTGTCGGCTTTTTTATTAGAGATAACACCATCAAAGTATTGCAACATATGCTTGCTAGTGATTTCCGATGAAGCCCACATGTGGTATTTCGTCATATGTTGCAAAAAGATGACATCATATGGAGGATCATAAAATGGTGTTATATTAAATGCCATCATTCGTTCTCTTTTAAGTATTGAGGAAATATGAGAGGGACAAAAAAGATCTGTTGTAGTTACAGAAACGAAACAAAGCAATCTTCTGTTGTTTTTGGTTGTAGGTCGGTACAAGTTTTTAGTGTGAAAACACTTTTCACAAAGTCATCAAATTTACTATTGAATATCGAATAAGTAGAGTTGTTTTGTGCTCAATATATGCAATGATGAGTATATATGTAATGATATATTTTCAATAAATGCTTTTAACAAACTTTAAACGATACACATGAACCTAAAATATTGAACTGAATAGAACATTGTGCAATCAGATTGAATAGTGCGGTTAATAGTCTATGAATAACAAGCATACACATTTTCCTACAATATCTCTCTTTTTCTTTCCACCATTTCACAATATACTCGTTGCTGTACATCAGTGCGTATCTCGCATCCTTTTCCCCGGTTCTGTCCAGACCCATTTCAAGGGCTTCAAGGCCTTGGTGGGAGGAGAAACTGTTCTCCAGTAACAACAACAGCATGACATGCGTGATGCGAGCGTTTCACAACACAAACCAGCAGTAGGAGTAGTATTGAGCGCGAGAGTACTTCCGATTGGAGGTGGTTCCGTGATCGTGCGATAGCTGTTCGTTCGCCGCCATGGCGTAATGTTTGTTTTGGATTCCCTAGCTCTCTCTCTCTCAGTCTCTTCAAATCTGGCTATCAAGTAGAAAATGTATGAATGAAGGAGAACGCGGAACAACTGATGATGCCGATCACATCAAGCCCTCTCGGCTTCGATATGAATCCCTCGCGGCACTAAAAGCCGGCAGCACGACCGTATGATACTGGCCTCGTTCCGTCCATCGCGACCTCGGTTAGTGGACAGTGCGTTGTCGGTTGGTAGCGTAAGGACGTAGTGTGTGACTCCGGCGCGAGCTTGTCAGTACACTGGAACCCGTTCGAGTGACAACATCTTGCGTGCAGCACCGGAGTGGTTTGGAGTGCTCGTGTTGTGGTCCCACGGTGTTGGTCGCGTAATTTATCGATTCCGGCAGCTCTTACCGAACCGGCGGCGGCGGCGGCGACGGCGGCTAGTAGCGTCATCGTCTTTCCTTTCTCATTTGTTTGGTCGTCGGGTTTCGGATGCGTTTGGCACGTTTCTGTGGTTACCAGTGCCGGGTGGAGAGCACCAAGTAGGTTACTATTTTGAGTCGGAGCTAGCATAAGAACTACAGAGAACTATCCTCCCGTGAAAGAGGGGATGGGTGAGGGAGGGTCATAATCTTCGTGTGATATAACAAAACGGATGCCGGGAGCTTTTATGTGAATATAGGCGATTACGTGGAAAAGTGGAAGCCACCACGAACCGTGGGCCGAGGAGTCTTTTGGTATGTTCTGTTTCCATCTTTCCGAGGCGTACTTAAGAATCGGACCGGCCAAGTAGTGCGCCTCATTGTCATCATCGTGGTCGCACACTTATCGAGGTCACGCGTTCGCAATGCGTGAGTCTTGGATGAGGATTAAATTATTACGCCCCGAGTTCTAACTCCCACGGTGGCACCCTGTGTCATTCCGGGCTGGAAAACCATAATCGCGTTGTGCCACATCTTACCCCGGGCACTACTTATTACCCCGAGGCGCTGTAATAATCTGGGGTGTTCTATACTGTCCTCATCTTCATTGTTGTCGTCGTCGTCGTCGCAGAAGTTTGGTGACGGTGTTCCGTTTCAGCGTAGCGGGTCCTTTCCACACAGGGTCATACCGTACGCTGTTAATGAGGTGCAGATGTGAGCAAACTACTGCTCCCAGTAGGCCAGCGGCTGAATGCGAGGTGGATGCGTTCGCCACCGCTTGCTGTTGCCGGTTGCTAGAAAGTAGTGCTCCAGTTCACAAGTGTGCGACCATCATCACCGGCACATACGTTTTGGTCTCGGTGAATCATTTGGAAACGACAAAATAGCCCCCTTTCGCCCTCCAAACCTTGCCTCTAGCGATAAACGAGTTCTGGATAAGCTTCTTTCCAGTCAGCTCGTAACGTCGTCCAGTATAAGGAGGTTCTGGGAACGAGTGTCACCCCCCGGCGCCAGGCCACCGCGGAATACAGTAGTGTGCTGCACGATTGGTTAGCGTAGTTAAACTGTCAACTGATGATTGCCGTAAAAGTGGTGGTCGCCTTTTTCACGTCAACAAAACGGCAGCCAGCGGTTGGTGCGCGTAAAACGATTCACCTTAACCACAAGTGCGGACTCAGCGGTTACGTCGCGAACCGCTACTTAGTGTTTACTTAGTGTGTTCTTGGGATTCTGCCCCTTCGCTCGGTACATGAATATGCAAAGCATAAGCAAGCGCCGGCCAATTAACACTGAAACCGGTCAGAGAACAGTCGATCGGCTCGGTTGGCAGGCATTCGGCATTAGATACAAAACGCAAAACCACCTTTCGCATTACTTCTTATTCTGGCCGATTGATTGACAACAGGCTGTACGCAATGAGGCGCAAGCAACACGTGTTTATAGCGCGGGAAGGGTGGGTGTTTATTGATATTATTGATACAATACCATGCCAACCGATCGTTTACCGGTGAACCGGTTTTTGCAATGTTTGCACTTTGCTCAAAACATTCGATCATTGCAATGAGACTGTGTGACGTTATGTCTGACGATGGTTTAAAGGTCATTGTGCTGTCGCGTTTTGCGTGTTACAAGTGCGAGTCCCAGTAGCCGGTTATTTGGCCCAGTTTCATTGGTTACTAGATATGCTTCGATAGCATTTTCCGATTTCGTCTACAGAAGCTCCAATTTTTAATTTAGTTTTAGTTTCTGTAACTGCAGTCTATTTTCGAATAGCGTTGTAATATTTGTTTTTTCATAACCTGTGCCGCACGGTGAAATTTTTAATTTAAGATAGGGTGCTTTAAATGTTAAATATTATAACATTTTTTCTTATTTCCAAAGTTTCCTCCCATTTCCACACCCTAGTGCTGCACCCAGGCCTAACGAGCCGTGCCAACTCACGATGCGTCATACTGAATGGGCTTGTCCTATCTTGCTGGTAGTGGAAGCAAGCGTGAGACTATTGGAATCTACTTGATTTTTCTTCTTCCACTTCCACTCTATGCTTCTCACAAGCAACGTGCAGCCAACAGTGCCTCAACATTAGGATTTTTTGCACAGCTGGCCTCCGATACGGTGCCCATGCTGATAACGCCCGCACTCGCTTTCTAGCGTAACGCTCCAATGCTCCGCGAGTTTCAGTGATAACCGTGGCCGACAAGGCCGACATAGTCCACTCGGTGGCATCGCGTGATATGATGGATCTGCGTTTGTGCGTTATCAGTGCTTTCGATGTACGAATTACCTCAACGCTGTTATTTGCAATGCTCTAGACGGCATGTGCGCTTCTTTGGGAGCGATGCTTCCGGCATGCCTGTAATGGGCCCGCGGATAACCGGGAAACGTCTAGAGCAACGCCGATTTTATTATCCTCTAGTGGAACGTGATCGCTTTTTGATTGGTTTGTGCTAATGATTAGATTTGTTTGTTGTTCGTTCCGTTCAATTCATTTGTCTCGCTGCACTCGATTGATTTCTTCTGTTCAAACCGGAATGGTAATACGTGCCAAATCGAATGATTTGATAACAAATGGCATTAGCTTTAAAGTATGTTAGCGGCTTGTTGATGGGGTGCACGGTTTTCATGGTGTATACACATAAACGGAAACCGAACTAGCAGCCGTGGACTCGAAAGTAATGGACTCTAGTCGCTTCGAAGATTGGTCAGTAAAACAAGTTCATATTATGGAGTTTCTGGAGTTTTAAGATAGTTTTTCCTAAGCTTGAAGCTCTCCGGCGGCATTTCGATGCTTTGTTTTATCGCTTAGTGATAGCAAAACGCTCGTTTGAAGATTCCTAAAATTGTTGCTCTCCCCGAGTTCACCGCCTTTTGGCATTTAAACAACGGCATAAACATTAGTTGAGAACGTGCGTCGCACGTTTTACGAGCATTACAAACATTCCGGGGTGGATAGAAGCCATTTCTGTCGAATGAGTGTGACGCAGTGTCCAGTGCCCCGATTGCCTTGAAATGCCTACACTCGATACGATCGATCGTCATTTCGGTCTTTGGTTTTTCCCTGTTTTCTTACCAACCCTTTCATTCGCTTTCTGCTCGGTGTCTGGTCCGGTGTTCTCATTTGCATTTGCTCCCTCGTTCGCTAAATCTTTCTTGAAGGTCAAGATTTAAGGGGGAAGGGGGAGGATAAAGCTGAAGCCCAAAAAAGGAATCGCAACCTCCTAACCTTGCAGCTTCCCACGGGTGTTTCCCTCGGGTGATCAGAGGTATCGATAACGTTCTTGTTTTGTCACAATGACACACCGGCGATATACCCGGCATACAACACGCCACACACACACACACAGACGTTCTACAGGCGTCAGGCCAGTGGACCGTGGTTGTTGACCATGACCCAATCGAACGCGACCATCACTCTATGGCTGCACTAATGGTATGCAAATGTAGAACCCGTAAACGGAAGACATGGAATAAAACAAGAAGAGGGATTAATTTTAAAACAAAAAAAACGCTTCGAATATCATCGATCGTTAGCAAACAGATTAAGGAAAGGGAGGGTTTGTTTATTTCCATGTGCAGCACGCTGATAGTGTTTGGGTTGTGAAATGATGTTTTGAAAGAATGTCTCTGGATTGGTAGAACTTTGTATCTCGCAATACCGATGGGGTCATTGGAGATTTGAAATGTTTAGATGGACACTAATTATTCAACTGGAATCTAAATCTAATTCAAAAATAGTATAAAGAATATCTTCTAATCACATCAACGGTCTTTAGTGACTGAGAACTTTATCCTTCTTCTATCCTTTTTTGATACATAACATTGCACAAAATGTTGCAAAGGCTAGCGACAGTTGCGCGTTGCTTCTAGAAGATTGTTGTACTGAAATTCAACGAAATCCATTAACTCGCTTCACACCTTCTGTGATAATAACCGGTCAACCGATCGATTAGAGCGTCGCCCGTGGATAGATCAGTGTCTCAAATGAACCGACCATGCTCAACTGGCGTGCTCATTATGCCTTCCCGCTGTCGCCAACCACCACAGAGGAGCGGTCACATCCTCTTTGTGACAATCCGAGTTAGGGTGCCATTAGAAAGGAAGTGTTAACAGATGACCCAATGGAGCCGGGCGACAAACATCTTGAATCTTGAAATACCTGGATCGGGCAGGTTATAACAGCTGCAGTTCGAAATTGAAATACGATCGGGATGGGGTGAGATCACCGAAGTGTGTGGTCTCGACGTACGATGAAGTTCGAAATATTGTGGCAATTCTTTTTATAAACCCAAATGAAATCAAAATCAGCTACTTTGGGGGTAATCCTCAACCAAAACAAAATAAGATGCGGATCTGTTTGCATAACCAAACATCGCACTATAAAGTTTATTCATCCAGCCTAGGAAGCTGATGGCGGTGATTTAAATGTAATTGTTCCATTACTTCGCACAATTGCAAAGTGATCATCTAACCGTGCTCCACCCACCCCCATTGTTTGCAAACCATAAAAGGCCCACTGTAATTGTCACGTAATCGTTGAGATTTGTGTTCGCACATTGTCACAACAGTAGCTAAATTGCCGGCTTGGTCGTCCTCTTGTCCCGGAGCACATGGCAGTTCCCGGTCAGAATGATTACCATCTCAGTTATACGCATGCCAGACATATCATCGCAGATTATACGTCTAGCGCTCACCGTGGGCGGCTTCAATAGATCTTGTACGAACGGTTAGGTGGTAAAACATGCGTTTAGTGTTTTGTGTAATACTTTGCACGTGTTGAGAGTGTATGGAACAGTGGCTACAATTTGTTGAATTTCAATAAACACAACTATAATTTGATTATTTGCCACAATTGATTCGATTGATGTGTGACAGTCGCACATGCTAGTAAGAGTCAGAGCCGGGTAACCCTCATCATAACCTCGAAGCGAGTGCACCCTTAGGCTAGGACTAGTGACCGGTTTCATCGGCCTAACATGACTGGTTGATCGCAACTCGTATGCGATCGCGTGTGACGGTCGGTTGGGCGACAACAAATCTAATTAACTAATGACCGTAGTTGGTCCGCATGGTTCACTCATTGTTACGTATGTGGAGAAGCTCCAAGTTTCTAATGAAAACGAACACGAAGAAGGAAGGGTAGCACTACTGCTGCTTCGCTATACTGCCCAAGCAATGCTGAGGCGAGGACAAGGGAGAAGATTGTTCCATGATTCCTACTTCCTTAGATGATGATGCGGGCATGCGGACGAGTGCGGCACTATCTAACGCACTCATCGTTGTTCGTTCGATAGGAATCTGTTGATTGGAAATGGAGTGACATTCGGGGAAGACCTTCTACTGGCGTTGCTGGTAGTCGTCTGTGTGACTCGAAGAACGGCGGGTGTGTGTTTACAGAGGTTATATGGTTCATGCAAGGAACCGAAGGATTCGAGTTGCTATCGGTTTCATTGCAATCGATTTGCCGGACGCTCTCGCTCCTTAATCATCCAGGCACCCGGTCATTCCATACTAGCGAGCTGGAAGCTTTTTAATGGATTCAATTAAGATGCTTGGATTGGGTGGTACATTTGGTGGTTTGCAGTTGAGCGAGGATGATATCAGTTGATCGAAGCCGTCTCACTCGGATTGTTTATGCTGGTATTTGATCTTACGATGCCAATATATAGTCGTGTGTTTGGTCCGCTGTTGCTCGGGCCAAACATTGTAAGACACGCATGATTGCTTCAGGTTTTGCGTCTTTCTCTGAAAGGTTCTTTAGTCTCTTATGGACAACCAAGACACCCGGACGAAGCTTGTGTTCCGCGGGAAGTTGGTTAATTGTTGGAAGGTTATTCTCGCAGTTGTCTGGCCAGAATGGTCGTTGATCGAGTGATCGTAATTGGAGTTAATGGTTGGCAACCTCGTGATGACAATGATGATAACCGGACGATGTACGATTGCACCACGGTGTGTAATCTTGACGCAAAGAAAGATGAACCGCCGATCGCTACCCTATTGTTACACACGATTCAATTACTTGATTCTTCTTCAATTGATCGTTCTCAACTTTGCTTCCTAGGATTAATGAGCGGTCAATTGATGGTTGTCACTCACGGATGTTGCTCTGTTTCATATTTATCCGTTTCAGATTAAGGAACCTATACGGGCGGAGCAGAGCTTTTGCGGTTCGCGTTTTGCACTTCAATACGACTTGCCATCAGCAACAGCAACAGCAGCAGCAGCAGTAGCGCAACCTTTGTGCCTAATTTCGTAAAGAATCCAAACAAGAATTCCTAACCACGAACCGCCGCATCGCAGACAGAGCAAGAAGCTTACATTCCGAGTTCTGTTAAGTGGAACATTTTAGACACAGAGAAACGCCTCCTCCTCTTATCCCCACCTCGCCACATGTTACCCCGGATACGTGTTTCGTTGGATCTGGCGATGCTGGGTGGTACAATAAATTGCATGAGCTAAAATCGCACTATTCTGTGCCACGGCGCTTACGACGGCTAATAACAACCGATTCTAGCGACGACAACAACTAAAGCAAACAAAGAACGAAACAACTGGAACTTGACACAGCTGTACCATCATTTGGGCCACTAATTTGAAACTGGAAATTGAACGCAAAACGATGGACGAAAAGGAGGTAAACTTTTTGCCGAAACCGAAAATGCCGGAAGTTGGATGCTTTCGTTCAATCTGTGGTGAGTAGTTTGTGTTGCATATTGTAGCATCGGATCATTCAATTCATCCTTTTACCGAACCTTTATCTTCATTTTTATTCCTTAATCGATCGTACGTGTTTATTGTGATAATGCAGACCGCTGCTAGATGAAATCCGTGGGTAGCCTTGAGTGAACGATCATAAAAAATCTCGAAGGATTCCATCTAGTGTATTTTAACTTCATCTGTTCGACGACCAATACAATGGAAAACTCTGAAATACGCACCGTCCAAAGAGGTTAGACAATGAATCGCAGGAAAAATTTGGAGTTTCGAGCTTTAGCAGCCCTATCTAATCGAAAGTTTGATTATCTACGGTAGCATTGGTTCTTAACATTAAATCTAGCTGAATGAAATTGTTTTTAATAATATGATGGATAAGAATTTTAACCACGAAACGGATGCCTTTCGAAGGGAGCTAACAGCACGAGCTACTAACACATTAGAATTGTGTCCAAAGGGTGGCGCAAAGTATTCGAAAACATATCAAGCATGTAGATTAATAATATTGAATTGTTCAACCCACAAAAGCTTTTTGGTTCCTCAACACGATTTTCATCCAGATTCTTGTAGTGTTTGCATTGGTTTCAAATTGGTTTATTTTGCTTAATTTCGTGCCCCAGTTGAGTTGTAACAGCCTGTTTTCAATCTTTCACAGACCTTATCCCGGCCCGGGTGGTGCTCTACATCCTATCATGGTCGGGTTTCCTGGTTTCGTTCGTCATGCGCAATGACATCAACTTTGCGCTGGTGGCAATGGTGGAGGATTCGGTTACAGACGCCAACAGTACCGATCATTGTTCGAGCTCAAGCCTGATGAGCTCGTTTGCGAGCAACCGATCGGAAAATCCATTCTCCGCCTCATCATTAGGTGAGCTGAACGATACGTTGCTGGAGAATTCGTCCGTGATGGGCGATGTGAAGTTCGACTGGGACTCGACGGTGCAAGCCATTATCAAATCATCCTTCTACTGGTGCTACGTCCTGTCGCAGGTAGTCGGTGGTGTAGCGACACAGTACTTCGGTACGAAGAGCGTGTTCGGCTGGTCGCAGTTCATAACGGCCGCCTGCAGTTTATTGATACCAAACGCCGCCGATATGCATTATGGTGCCGTGATCTTCTTACGTTCGGTGCAGGGTTTCGCGAGTGGTTTGACTTGGCCGGCCATGTACGCTATCGTTGGCTACTGGATACCGCCAGTTGAGCGTAGCCGGTTTATGAGCAGTTTCCAGGGCTTCAGTATTGGCATCGGACTAACGTATCCGCTCTGTGGGTTCATCATTGCTCACTTCGGTTGGCGCCAGGTGTTCTACACGACCGGCTCGATCGGTATGGTGTGGTGTGTGTTTTGGTACCTGCTGGCGTACAACACACCGCAGGAGCATCCTCGCATCACCCCGGAGGAGCTAGAGTACATTGAGCTGAACGTCAGCGAGGACATTAAGAATGGCCAAGGAATGCGAGTACCGTGGCGTCGTATCTTCACTTCGATGCCGGTTTGGGCAATCGGACTAACGACATTCGGGCGCATCTGGGTGCACTACACGTTCATCATGTCGGGCCCGGAGTACATGCAGAAGATCTTCTGCTTCGACATACAGCAGAACGGACTCCTTTCTGGGGCACCGTTCCTGTGTTCGTACCTGTCCTCGGTGCTGTTCTGCTATATCGCCGACATCCTTATGGACCGTAAGACGCTCTCGCTGACGAATGTTCGCAAACTTTTTACCGCGCTATCGCAAATCGTGCCCGGTGTGCTGGTGCTGCTGGTCGGCTACCTTGGCTATCAGATCGTTACGGTGCTGATCTTGTGGTTTGTGGCTGTCACCTTCATCACGGCGTCGTATGCTGGCGCGATGGCCAACATCGTTGACATTGCACCGAACCTCGCCGGACCGGTGCTGGCATTCGCACAAACCATCCACATGACGGCCTCCTTCGTGCAGCCGCTCGTGACCGGCTTTATGGTTACGGACTCGGTACGTGTTGGTCGGCATATCGGCATAAGGGAAGCAATAGCAAACTAACTCTCATTTATCTGGTATTCCAAACAGCAAAACATCAATCAATGGTTGCACGTGTTTGGCGTTTCTTCGGTAGTCGCGATCAGTACCTATGTCATCTATCAGGTGTTCGGGACGGCAGAAATTCAATCCTGGAACTATCCCGACAGTGATCCGGAAATCTCTTCGTCAGACGACTCGGCGGTCATCGCGAATCAACCAATGATCAAAGTGGAACCGGGACTTAAGTTTGATGACGATGATGATGATTGAGAAATATGTATGAATGGTTGCAGCCTTCCGTGAGAATCTTTGCACAGAAGTTGGATTTGATTTGTTTTTCTTTCTGTTGTTTCCTCTACACTGCCATCCACTGATCGGCAACATAGAGCACTGCGAATACAATTTTACAATCATCACTAACACGAGGAATATGATGTCATATTGCAGGCATGATAGAAATCTAACAGAAATGGCGGGTTCCGTACAGTAACCGCCGGCGATAAGAATCGGATCGGAGCGTGAAAGTATCGCCCATAGCATAGCAGATTTCAATGACGCACTACGATACAAGTGAAAGGGAAAATAATGAATTGTTCAGAGCTATAACTTCTTCTAGATCAGCGTATAATGTTGAAGTACTACAAAAGGTTAAACGTAAGTTTATAATCGATACTGACCAGCATGTTATGTCTAAATCCGGTTACAGATGTGTTACGCAGCGAGTAAGCTTGGTAATTGCGAATCATTTTTTTTTCGGCGCAAAGTAATGTCCCGTTCCGTTCCATCAGTAACTAACAATTAGTACCAGCGCGTGTTAGCGGTTTTCCGATCGAAAAGAATTTCTCTTCCGTAGACGAGGGCTATCAGTTATAGGCAGGCGCAAGAGGAATGTTGGCTGGACTTTCTTACGAGATTGTGATTCACGCTCATTATTATTAGTTGATAGACAGATTCAGACATTGCCATTCGATTGTTAACTTTATGCTTAGGTTACGGTAAAAGAAGGGTGGTACCCAGCCTTAAGCTACTATCCGTATCGGCCGTTATCCCATCTAATGTGCATGGCGACCGACTTAGTCTTAATTTTAATTTTTTTGTTGATTGATTTCTTCACATTATTGCACTTTCTTTTCTCAAACGACACTACTATAAGTGACAGTAATGGTGACGACGTGTTGGTGACAGTACGGTAAAAATTTAGAGGAAAGGTGCGCCGTCGCGATGCCTGTCGCGATAAGGCGGATAGGTGAGGTTCTGTGCAGGTGCTAGAGCTATACTTAATCGTTAATAAACGTACATTGTTACCACTCCTTGGAGCAAATTCGATTGTTAGTAGCAGTTACAAACAGTAACACACATTCACACAGTAGTAACCTACGTATATTACGAGAGGAGAGAATTCAATACAAAGCAGGTACAATGGGCTCCTCACAGGGAATGGAAAGAACAGTAATAGATGCTCATGTTCAGTCAACGATGTAAAGCAATGGAGAAACTTGAGAAAATGAACCATGTGCCTGTCGCAGTTGCAACTGCGTACGAAAATCCAAGTTTCCCCATGAGCAAGCGATGCGGGATTGTTAATCGTATGACTGGATCGAGGGTAATTCAAACGTTCCAATAAAGTATCCTTCACTTTGAAGCACGTGCCACTGGTGGAGACAGGCAACACTGTTTCTAAGTTAAGATGGTGCAGCGAGGTAGAAGAAAAAAAAATCTTCCGTGGTGTATTGTAAAATCATAGCAGGTCGGCAAAAGTAAATCATTCTCATTGACTGAAGGATTATCGAAGAAGTTGAAAGTGAAAATTGTGATCTCATAAATCTACTCGTTTGTGACAATTGCATGATACGGACAGCATGTAAGAAAACCTCTGAATATGCTCCATATATGTCCCACTTTTCTCTACCTGCCAGTAATAGTTTTGAATTCTAGTAAGAATGGTGTTCGGTGCGATCAGTGCAGTATGCGATAGAGTGAGTTGTGACTTCATCGGGAGCGCATGTTACAGAAAAGAAAACTTGTAGAAAATGAACACAATGCACAATCTGATTAAAATATGTGTAAATATAAATGCTAAAGGTTTAGTGCAATGAAACATTTTGAAAGAAACCTAGTCGGTATACCTTTTTTCTAACTTCAAGGAATGCTTGGATCTCCGACATAGCTGAAATCAAATGAATGCGGCATTCCAATCCCCACGAAACGTGTAGGAAGACAGAGGAGTATAGACAGAGGAGATATGGTAGGCCCAATTGAAGATAAATGGTGATATAGATGATCGAAGACGACGGCGGTCAATCGTGAGGCTTGAAGAACTGTTCTTCCACGAGGTCTACTCATCGTTAGTTGGTGCTAAGCCAACAGATTAAGGCAAGTAGATAGTTTTTAATTATTTTATATTTCGGATAATTTTTTTACAATCATTAGAAATGTAAAAAAAAAACACTGTTCGACTAAGATGTTAAATGAGTTCTGTATTTTGTTTTGCTTCATAGCTGTAGTACAATGTATTTTTGTTTTTTTTTGTTTTGTTGTCTTGTTTCATCTGTTCTGATTAGGACCTCCCTCCGTCCGCGTTCACTTGTGCCATCGTTTCAAGGGCCTGCTGACCCTCCTCAATGCATCGTAGTCAAATGTGTGGTTTCTGTGTAGGTTTTTTTTGTTTTGTTATTTTTTCATTCGCTCGATTAGTGATGAGATATGTCTGTATAATTAAAAATATTGCTCTAACAACGGTGACGATAATTAATCGCAGTAAATGGGTTGGTAACGCTCGTTCATCATTCTCACCATCTTCACCAATCAATCCAATATATTCAGTTCCATAACTCAATCTCGATGCCATTAAACCGATTGCCATGTAGTCCTACGGTAAACTATTATTTTTTCCACTGTTCAGTGACTCATGATTGAGAGTTTTGTCAAATGGTTGCTCGATCAGTTAAGAAGGAACATGTTGTATTGGCATCGATTTCTTGTTTAAAAATGGCTTAGAGTTGACTGTAATCTGCCGTTTGACCGTTTGACCGACCTGTCGTAAAACCGTATAAAATATGACTGCTTGATGAAAATCCAACAAAAATGACAGAAATGAACGACAAGCAGATTGATTGTGGTGGTGGTAGAATGAACCCCTTTTACTTCACTCTTCTTCCTACTCATCATATGCTCCGGCACTGGCGGCACTTTCGCTTACCAATGATGATCAAGATGTCACATTTGGAAAATTTCGTTTTCGTTTTCTCTCGGAAAACTTAATTTCCCATGTTTCGAAAAGATTGCTTTTTAAGAAAGGATGTACCGTTCTTTAGAAAACTATTATAGTTCATTTTACCTATACGAGTATCTACCAAGATGATTACCCACTTGACAGAACCATTCTACTCCTGTGCAGTACACTATTACTGCCTCTCTCATCTACCAGGTTGTCCATCAACTAACATCAACCACATGGCTAGGGTGTATTTTTCGCTTTCAACCACCTCAATCAAGAACACACATTGCTTCATTCGCCTCTTCTTTTGGCAAACGAGCGCTCATCGCGTTCCTCGGTCAATCTATGCTAGTAGGTATTAGTTAGTAATTCGGCTAAATATTGTTGCACGTTCAACCATCTCTTTTTCTTGTTTCATTGCTTGCTTCTTTCAGCTTTATTTTGCTAGTTGCTTTTTTGTCGGAGAAAATGTTCATAAAATCTCTAATGTTAACTCTATCTCCCGTATAATTCCTTTTTTGTTTTCTTTAACCATTTTAATTACCTCTAGCAAGGGTTAGTCTATTGTTTGTAGTAAGACATCGCTCCTGATTCCTAGTTTGGCCTGCTACTAGACACAGGTGATGCGATTTAAGAGCAAAAATTTCACGTTCGGTATGATCTATATGCGTCTTTCCTCTCCGCAGTGAAGTTACTTCCGAATGTTGTATGTTTTGGAAACATGCTAAAGATTGTTTATTAATTTTGTCTGTTGGGTATAGTTTTGACAAATCTTCCATCTTATGCCATGTTGAGTAACGTACAGGCATCCGCAGCATCGGCAGCATCGGCATTTTGTTTAAAAGCATCATGTGCCTGTTACTGTGTCAAACAAACCAACAAAAAAAAAAGAAGTTATCACGGCGCAAATTAAATGCAAATTATTTTTATAGTAAGAAATGGAACGACTACGGAAAAGGAAAAGAAGAGTAATATGATTCAATGAAACTCTGGAAATTTCAACGTAATGTATAAACTCTATTAACAACATATAGGGCAGCATGATGTTACTATGTTGCCTATGCTACACGAGACAACATAACTTAACGAATTGAATTTGCACGTTTGTCGTTTTATCTGCATGTTGTGACCTTTTCTTTATATGTTCTCATATATATAATGTATATATATCTATATATATATATATTTATCTTGCCGCCGTTTGGTGGGCGGGGCCGCTATATTTGCTATAATATCATTTTCTGTTTCGGTTACTCTTTTGCTATATAATTCATAAGTACTTCTATTTTATATGTATATATTCATATATAAGTAATAGTAAGCGTCATTGATTTGTTTCATTCCAATGCTCCTTCTACCAACACTCTATCGACAGCCCCTCCTGGGCTTTGCTCATATCGGTACACAATTAAACTGTGTTTAGGGGGTGACCGCATCAGGGAGCTGGAGGATAAGGAAGTGGTGTAATATTCTATATAATTGTTCATCATCGCCATTGTCGTTATAATCATAGTAAGGTTTATGGTGATTTTGGCTACTTGCTGTCCTTCTTTGGTTGGCACTAATCTTGTTGTATTGCCTTCTATCAACTATACCCCTTCCTCACACCTCTTTCACACGGCATCTCATCTTTGCTGGTCTACTCTTAAGTAATGCTTTATGGTTCGAGTATCAATTATGATTTTATCCTTAGAGAAAGAGAGAGCGAGAGGGAAAGAGAGTGAGAGTTAAAGATGTTTGACGATCGATCGTTTCACTAAATGCGAAAAATTTATTTGATTTGCTAATAAACATGTCATTACCCATACTCTTCTCTTTTGGTTTGGCTATTTGTTTGAGTATCTTCAACGACTCACAGTTTGGTGATGGAAAAGCTTGTTGCTGCTTGTGCGCGCTACTTCATCGCTTCAATCGATTTGAGTAGGTATTCTTCCCGACAATGCATTCATTGAACCATATAAACATTCTAACAGAGAAGGATACCCCTCCCCCTCCATCCACCAACGCGCTAATCAACGTCTTACGAGTAACATGTTTGGCACCACGTTGTTGTGTTCCCCTAATCCGTTTAATTGATTTAACCCGAGTATTGAACGCACCTTTCACTACTCGAAGGTCGAAGATGACCACGAGTGCATCCCATATTTATGTGACTTTACTCTTAAAGTGGAGCATCGATAAGCGTCAGTTTGTTAACAACCAAAAACAAGGACAGCTCCCACAAATCGAATTTGGCTCCCAAGGGGGGTATACCGCGTATTAATCGACCAAAAATAATGGTACCTTACCTAGTACTTTTAGTTTCTGTTTATCGACTTCTATAAAACGCTTTTTCCTCCATGACTAACCCACATTAAACGCTGCACGCGCACACACTCTGGCGGAAGTAAGATTACTAATTTGTTTTCAATAGATTTTTTTGTCTTTAGAATAGTCATCCCAAGCGTGATTGTTTCATTATGTATTGACACGGTTTATCTTGTTTTGTTCTCTTACCCTCGCCTCGCGCGCGCTTTCTCTCTTTCTCTCTCTCTCTATCTCTCTATCTGGTAGAAAACTCAACCCTTGCTTTTGTTATATATTATTTTTGGCACAACCCATACAGGAGGACATTAAGAAGAGATGGAGGAAACAACGGGTCGACTGCACGAGCCGACCCGGTGGATTCACCTCCGTCTTAAGACGATTGAATCGCAGAGCTTCGCTAGATTGTGCGGACAGATTGTGGTGCTGATGTGGCGTGTTGCGTTGCCAAAAATGGAAAAAAGAGGTTTCGCCCTCCTAATCCCTAAGCTACACGGAGTACCTATTCCAAATATTTCGGTCTAACATTGATTCATTTTTGCATTATCCAAACGGTTTCTTTTCTGTGGCCGTCTGGTTCTAAATACGATCGAAACGAGCTTACTAGCATGTTTCAGAGTGCTAGGATTACAAAGTCCGGGCTGATCCATCTTTTTCGAAGTAATTTGCGAGGCCGGTACACAATGTTAACTTGAATTTGCATAGCATAGTATTGTACTTGTTAAATTAGACATTTCAGTCGAATTTTGTTCGACTTTTCTAAATAAAATAATGACACCAATTCTAGGCGGCAATGGAGTACCAACGTCGAAAATGCTTAAAACGATAGAGCTTGGTGTCGCTGCGGGCAGCGCTGTTTGAAATGTAATGTATTTAAATTGTACATCTAACTTCCGTTTGCTGAAGTCTTTTCGATTAATGACTTTGGTTTTCCTTGAGACACACACACGCACACACCAACTGCAGATTAGTTCCAGTGCGAACGTCTAGCTGCCTGTGTGATGCTACTTTCTTCTATTCCATAACGCTTTAGGGAGGATGAGCGAAAAGTTTGAA
>NC_064874.1:25199402-25201902 GCF_943734745.1 Anopheles darlingi | reverse complement strand
GATGTGCAGATCTTAACTGTATCCTGGCCATCTTCTCCGTTATTCAGATGACTTGAAAATATCCCTGCAGTAAGTACACTCGGGCCAACTAAAAATGGATGTAGTCATCAAGAACGGCTGATTCAAATCTGGGAGGGAAGACGCGCGTTTACAGTCCCGGGTCCAGTATTCTCCTTTTTCTTGGCAAGCAAACAATTCCAACGAAACACATTTCAAGCGAAAAGGTAGCACACACACACATTCACTTGGGCTCGGCGGCAAATGTCATAACAAACCGGCACGATCGTCGAAAGGAAAATCTTTCCCGAAATGCTGCATAACGTGAAATTAGTAAGTATTTTTCGGCTCTTTATCAAACCGTAAAGTGCAAATGTGCTTGCTCCGCTTGACAGATACCCACGCTGGCCGTGGCCAGACGTTCCCTTCATACGACGGCACTCGCGGCCAAATCGCAATCCGGTCGGTACAAAATCTCCCCCAAAGGTGACCGTCCGCTTACGTACGAGATGGCCAATGCTCCGCACCAGATCGCCCACCGGAAGGCCTGGAATTCGTGGAATACTTGTAAGTTGTTCGAGCGGAAGAGGCAGGCAGGGCCATCATGAACGATTAATCGAAATTTTCCCATCACTCCTCTCTTCAGCAAATCTCGAGGGAGAACTGCGACCATCACAGACCATGCTGGAGGACGATTTCGTGCGGAGGTTTATGGCGGGCACCTGGCACGGTATGGTCCTTTCGGAGGTGATCATCAAGCGACAGCACAATCATGTGCGAATAGCGGCGATCATACTGCGCTCCATTCCCGCCCGAAAGATGTACTTCCTCATCGGATACTGCGAGGAGCTGCTCTCCTACTGGTTACAGTGTCCGGTAACGCTCGAGCTGCAGACGACGGATGATAGGAAGGATGTTGTATTCAAATACATCTAAAGAGCACGTGACATGGTGCCCGGTTGTTATGCATAGGTTGTATCTAAGTTATTTTAGATACCTAGAATAGAGGAAAAAGGAAAACGCAAAGAACTAGTTGAAATATTTTTCATTTACTTCCATTTATTTCTCTTTTCACGTTTTCCATTCCCCCTACTGCTCGCTTCCATTGGAGAGGCTTAGAGGAGAGGTCTTTGTGTTTGCTTTGTGGCCCATTCCCGGCCTCTGCTCTTTTCTGCTGTACCGTGCTGCCGTGCACTTGTCGCTTTGTTCAAAAATGGCCAACTTAAGCTGGTCAGCCAAGATGGAGCGCGTTAGTGGATGATGCCTGTGCATTCGTTCTTCTTATGTTATTGCAACTGATGGGATTGATGGAGCCTTACACTGCATTGACTAACTTAAAATGGGTTCAGCATCAACCCTCTAGAGCTCAATCGCACACTCGTTTTTACACACTCTCTCTCTGGCTCTTTCCTTCTTTCTCTCTGCTGTTCAATGGTGGAGATGGTCATTCTGTTTCAATAATTTCTTACCTCTAAATCCATGTGGGACCGAGGTAAGGGGTGATTAGACGTCGATGGTGAGGGATTTTGAACATTTTTTTAAAGATATTCTATTCATTTTTCGAGTCATACGACACATTTAGCAAAAAAAGAGAGTAATTGAAAGCAAAGTCTTCTTCCATACTAAACGGCAACATAAGGACAAGCGGCTGCATGATTGTCAGAGAGAGGGAGGAGAGAATTTACAGAAAGTTGCGAAAGAAGTTTTCATACTAAAACAGTAATGAGAATTATCGCGTGAATCGAAGAAGAAGAGGAGAAGGGCGGGGCCTGAGAGAAGAGCAGAGCGTAGAACTTGTGCAAAGTTAGAGTTATGCTTACTAAATGCAACTGATCCGTTACCCTACTTTATACGCCGCCGCCATTGCACTAGTTTGAGGTACTACCAATCTCCTTTAACTAGCCTACACTCGGCTCTGCCTCTGTCTCTCCAAGGGATACGACGCTTACAATGTGCGTTTGCGTTTCAAATCGAACGATCGATCAGGTTCGAACACCTAGCTCTCTCTTTCTCTCTCCATCCCTTTTATCCCGTAGTCTCCTAGCTTAAACATTGTGATGATCTGGCTCCTTCGCAATGGAAGTATTAATAATGGTAGTCGTGTGTTGTAGTAGGCTATGGTTCGTTCTTTGATGCCCTCAATGATGATGGTTACTGCTCTCAAGATACGCGCGGTAGGAAAATACATGTTTTTATCAATTTCTTGTTTCTCTCTTTGCAAGGGAAGTGTTTTAAGTGTGTGCTGAATGATACAAAATACTCTGTTGCCGTTGTTGTTCCCAGGCGCGTCATGTAATTATCCGTTTCTTCCTCCCTTAATTTTTTTCTTCCTATACCGACCCCCGTGAATCTCATTTGGTGGATGCCTTCTGGTGACGGCGCTCATTTTCTTGGTTAGTAGTAGTCCCGTTTTAAAGCGTCATAAAGATTTCATATCTCTCGTGTGCCACATCGTCAAGGCTTGAGAGCGCTGAACGTTTCTGTTTTGCGCCACCATTTTGGC
>NC_064874.1:25179402-25194402 GCF_943734745.1 Anopheles darlingi | reverse complement strand
CCACACTTGCAATACATGAAATATCGGTTTCACGATGTTCTAATTGGACGAGGTGCACGTCTGGCGTGGTCAGGGGTTTCGGCATCTGTATCGCTCATTTTGTCGACAAGAAATCCGATGGTGCTTGAAACTATGGATGATCACAGCAAGCCGGCGATGGAGGAAACCGGCAGTAGTTAACCAACGACCAGCAGACACATTCTTTAGACCAGACAATAAGAATAAGAAAAGACCAATCTGATAATCGCAATGCGCACCCGATCACCGAACAGAACACCGTGAATGTCTGGTGCCGTAAACATAGGAAGCGATGCCCCCTGACAACCAGCTCTCTTGTGCGCCTTCCTTCTCTGCTGCCATCGTTTCCACATTGCCATGGTGCACTATTGTCAGCGACTGGTGAAGACTCGCTGTTGCTGGCGACGCATTCTGGCGATTGTAACTAAGTTGTTAAAATAATGAAGCAACGATGGGCGGCTAAACAAGCAAGCCTCTCCTTCGTCTGTACGCTTCAGCAGATCTTTCGTTTTCGATTTAATGGTGACAATATGGCGCAAAGAAATGGCTATCCAAAAGAGTGGAGGGAGAACGAAACGGTTCCTAAGCTTGCGTAGGTGCCCACAAGCGGGGTACCTCTGCGGGGGGCATGCAGATCGCATTTTGCTGTAACCCTTCGTTGAAAGGTTCAACGGTAACGATGTGGTGGCGCTGCTGCTGGTAGACAGAAATTAAATTGCGTGACAGTATGCAGCGGCCCACGATTAGCCCCAGTAACATACTTTTCCGGAGTACTTCGGTCGGCCCAGCACAGAGGTTGTTGTTCACTTCTTCCGGCAAGGATTGACATAAGTTTTCAGGGACGATAATTTCAAATTTAAGTTTAAATCTTGCTATTATTGCACAATTACTATTATAAAAATCGAAAAAAGGTGAATATTACGCTGTTACCCTTCCCCCTGCGGTGTATTCGAACTTGCTTCATCGGCGCAATGCGCAGACAGTTCACCCCGCGTCAAAGCAACACGCACAGCTTACTACAATGTAGATGAAACACTCCGGTCGCACATTATCGAGCACTGCAGTAGCAGCAGCCATCTCTGCTAACGAGACCTCGGGGAGCTACTACACAGACCGGGAACGACGCACACTCACTGTCTGTCTCGGCTGTCAACCGCTGTGTTTGGTGTTCCTGGAGCTTATTTGTTCCTCGGCGTTTTTGCTCCTTTTACTTCCATTCTGTCCGATCTACGCAAAACATGCTTCAAACGACACTTCTCTATCCCGCCGCATTTATGGTCTTCCTCGTGTACCACAAATCATTGCACATCGGTTGCTTGGTTCGTTGATTCGAGATACTGTGGTATTGCTTTTGCGAGCACCACAAAGAAAAGACCATAACAAAAAAAGCCTCTCGGATCATTGTCTAGCGTAGGACCGCAGTGCGTATCAATTCGACCATCGATCGGGGGGCGAAATGTGCATGTGCCGCCGCCGGTTCCAAGATAGGATAGCATGCAAATCCTGCATGCGATGAATCTGTAGTCGAAGGGTGGTGGTGGTGGTGGTGGTTTAGCTATATCTAGTCGGAGGGCTACTACTTCCGCCATATCGAAACGAAACGCTGGCAAACCGCACCACCGATAACCGATCGCATCCAGGTTGAGGCGACGAAGAAGCTTGAACCACAAGAGTCCGGAACACAAAGGCAAAGGGCGTAACGGTTAGGCGGCGGCCATACGAAAGCTAAGGTCAAGCAATTAGCTCTCTCTGTCTCGCTCGTGTAGCGGCGTGAGCGCAAGGCGGGACTACGATCGACAACAACGACAGGATGTAGACAAGTGACCTCCCTGCCGTTCCTTCCCCCTTCTTCATCTGAAACCTTTGCCACTTGTCTCAAGGCTTTGAGTAGTCAGAAGCCTCTGCTGGCCAGAACTGGGTCGCGCTAATAACCGAGGGACCAATAAATCAACCGAAAGATACCTCGCCCAGATATGTGTAACCGCCGTCGCCGTACACACCCCCAACTACCCATTGCACTCGATCTTCCTCCTCCTTTTCCTTCTGCGCAGTCTTCAATCCCACCGGTGGTGATAACCGGTGAGGTGGGAGCGGAAATGGCTACCAGGGAAGTGGGTTAAGTTAAGGGTTCGTGCAGAATCACCGAGCCCTGTGGGCTGCATCGGCAGCACCACGAACCAACGGGGGGAAACCGAATGTGAAGCAACAAATTGGCCAGATCAGCGACCGGAAGGGCCAAAAGGGTATCTTGGTCGGTGTATCGCTGCTGTTGATGGTTGAAGCTCGCTCTGGCTGACTGGCTGACGGGCTGGTTGGCCGGAAGGTGCAGCTAGAGTGTCATTTGTCGCCGCCAGGCTGACAGAATGACTGGCGGGGACTGGCGAGTTCTGTAGTGTTTGCCGTTTTGCCTTGACAACATGTGTTTGTTGGAGTTGTTGTTTTGTTTGGGTGCTTCAGCAGCGCACCGCCAGCATTCCTCTCGTGGTTGGTTTGCTCTGTCCGCTTTCCGCTGTTCCGTACAGCGTCGTGCTGTGGTTCTGTTTGTTGTTTCACGTCACGCAGCTACACTACAGCTCCCCACCGGGTACTCGGTCGATTCAGCGGAACCAGCGTCACACCAAAGTGTACCCCGTGTGTCGACCGTGGGATGGTTGATGACGACGGTCGAAGGCCTCTGCCCTAGAATCGAGCTACAAATTATTTAGACCCCAAGCAGACCCCGATCCAATCGCCTAGGCCCGGTGTGGATCTCTGTTGCCACTGGATTGCCGACTGGACTGGACCGACGATATTGTATTAGCCTTTAATTGGAGGAAGTTTAGTGCAAATCATCCATGCATCCGAACGAACAGCTAGCTAGGGTGCTGCAGAAGCAGGTCGTCGTAGTCACAACTTGAACGTGAACTCTCCCTACCCTCTCCGTGCAATCGTGAGATGCGGCTACTCGACAGAAGGATTACGTTCGATCTCGCGAATGGAAGGGCAACTTGATCGAGGAGAACTTGTAGAGGTTGGTAATTAAGAGTGAAGCTCTCTGCTCTCCGTCCAACGCTGCGCCCTGCTCAGTGAGTCTGCGCAATCGCGATAAAGGTTGACCGGGCTTTTGTGATGGGCCAACAACAACGAGAAGCTACAAAGCCACCCAGTAGCCAATCAACGCGTTGCAGTATTGCAGTGCTCGGCTGTCCTACGAAACCCACGATCGATCGAGTGCGCCCAGAACAAGGTGTGACTGAAGGGGGGTTAGAGCGCACACCCGCTACAGCTTTGGGTCCCGGACGAGGCCCGGAACACGATCGGTTGGTACTAGGCTGCTGCTGCTGCTGCTGCTGCTCTTTCTAAAAACCTAACCACAAACCTCACGGAGATACGAATGTTGTGGTGGCAGCTCGCACTGCACCTCGGAATTGACATTCGTGGATTGCAGATGCTGTGGGCACATGCAATGCAATGGAATGGAGTGGTTGGCGGTAAACGGTAGCAATCCGTTTACTGTTTAAGTGGGTTTCCCTCCTTCGATGGGATGAGGATCAGATACGACGCCGATCATAGTTAGATCGTCACGCTTCTATTAGCGCAATACGCGAGTTGTAGACTGAGCAATTTTCATTTCAAACAGAATAATCATTACAAAACACTTGTGCATTCTAGAACCGACGCCTGGAATGACACACGGACGCTCGGACTGCAATTTTATCGCAAACGTCCGCCGTTGGTGGGGCGAAGATGGGGCGCATAAATCACTCGACCACCGACCGACTCCGACTCCTCGGTCGGTGGTCGTTCACGCAGTACCTACATTATTCACACCATTAGCTTACTAATGGAGCTAATGTTCCCCGATCCCATCCTTCGGCTGGGTTGGCACAGTTTCGTAACCGGGTTCACTGGTGCAGAGTGTACTGATCGCCGGCGGTTTGACACAGACATGACTTCGCACTGTAGGAATTTATGCATCTCAACCGCCGGACGGACACCGCGCTGCAGCAGGAGCCCTCTCTCGCTCATCGTTCAACAGTGGGTTCTAGTGGGCAGCAAGTGCGTGGGATTCTGTTGTGTGATGATGGCTTGTTACCTTTTGCCTCAACAGTTCCGTGCACGTCAGGAATGGTAAAGCGTTGTTTCAGAGCTGCTGCTGCACGCTCTGGGAGGTTATTTCGTTTTCGATTTATTTCATTCTGGCATTTCTATTAGGGCGCAGGCAAACTCCAATCCACGAGGCACACAGCGTGTATTGACAGGAAGTGGAAAAGGACACTTTTAGTTATTTACGTCGCATGAAAGCTTCATCTTACCTGCACTAGAGACGCTAACTAATTTGAAGAAACTGTTCGTTCCAACTACCTTTGCGCCCAAGACGGAAAAGGGGTCGTTAGCCCTTTGCGGAATGTTCGCTGTTCCCTTTTATAACGATCTACGTCACGTAGGTGGATGGTGAATGATGGCAGATATTAATTGCAAGCATGCCGGGGGAAGAGAGGGGTTTGCTTTGCAACGAAATTCATCACTTAGGGCGCATGCATACTGGGTGGCGATTAAACAAAGCAAAGCTGTATCCAGCATCCTACGGAAAGACTAATCCTACGCGGAACTAGAACTATTAAATTCCATTCTTCAGGTTGATTGTTTACCCCACAAGTCTTAGCGACCAATTATGCTCACAATATGTTGCCGGAAATAGCAATTTGAAATGAGAGTGTAGACTGTTGGAAAGCGAGTTTAGCTTGGGATGATAAATTCCTGGATGTCATCAAACTTGGTGATTGTTAGATGATCGTTAGAAACCACCAGCGAAAGTATGCTTGCAATAGAATTTCACAGAATGTGAAATCAACATTTGGTATTCGATATAGAATCTCTTGAATATAAAGAGGATGCAAAGCACCTGCATTGAACGGATACTGGAGGTTCGTATTGATTCGAAACAACCACCAGCAGTTCCTTGCCTCGATCGCAATGGGGGAGGAGGCAGCAAAAGTTTCGCGCTGGTTAGCTTACCCTTGATCCGCCAGAACAGCCAAGGAAGGGAGGAGAGACCGAGAGAGAGAGAGAGAGTAAGAGAGTGAAATCTGTTTGGGAAAATCTCCCCCGACGGACCCGGATTCCTCTGTCCCTCCCTCACACCCTGGACACAAAATCGCCGACACCGATTTTCCAAATGCAGCTCGAGCGTGAATTGGGCCAGCGAAAAAAAGGAAAATGCTAAATCGCTTACCATTATTTATTTGTTTATCTATTGCCTGCGCTGGATTTAACGTTTCTCGCCTAGCGCCTAGCGCCGAACTTCACCTCAGTCGAGCTAATGATTTGTGGCTATGTAGCGGAGGTGGAAGAGGAGTGAGTTTCGATTTTTCCTACGGTGGAGAAAAGTGTTCCAGAGTCCAAGTGCAAAACGTGTTTCCGCGTGCGCCGGATTGGTGTCCGATGGCAACGTGATGATTATGTTTGAAGAGGTGTCATTCCGCGCACTCCATCCCCTAGTCAGGCCATGATGCCAGCCAACCAGCCAGTATGTCCTCCCTCTCTCTATTACTGTTCTCCCATTCCAAAGGGAAGGGAAGATGGATCTCATAACAATCTCGTATAAGCCGTCATCAGCGGCGAGGAACCACGACTGGACTGGGCAGGACTGGACTGGAAGACTGCCGAGAGATTGAATGAAGATTTCGGATGGTGGAAGGCAATGAAGACACACAAAAGGTGGCCAATGTCGCGCGGGTACAGCGAGAGGCTATGAGCCTACTCCACACAGTCTCCTTCTCTGTTTTTTTTTTCCTTTTACTTTTCTAACATCTCGCCACGAATTGAGCACGAGTGAGTCTAGCGGGTGCTAAAACGGAACACGGAAAGCTGACAGCCACCAGGGAGCCACCACCGCACCGTGGCAATCAGCGCGAGGAGCGCGATGAGATCGGGCTTTCATTGAAACTTAAACAAGAGCATTCCCCCTTATGGGTGGAAGGAGGGAGAATAAGATTCGCAAACGTTTGCAGCATGTCGCCGGATTAAGCCCTTAACCGGACATCAGTGCAGCTTCGGTGAATGACGTGATGTGGGCCAGAGACATAACATGGGTGAAAATTATGATGTTTGCATACATTTTCGTTTTGCTCACGGTCCAGGGCCACATCATTCTATTCGAATGCTTCGTATCCTCTGAAAGTCTATCTAAACATGACCATCGTACACATAGCAGACAGCCGGATGAGGCCCGGATGACCAGGTGGAGAGCAGGTTGTGAAGTGCAAGACTCTTGACATCACACTGGCCAGCGCATACCGCCCGGCCGGTCCATTCACTGCGAGTCATTCACAGTCATCCTGCACCTTGCATCTTCACAAATGGAGACCATTGCTAATCAACGTACGCGTGCACCGTGGTCTTCTGATGGACTTTTCATTCAACATTATCATACCACGGTCGGTGACACACTACTCCGTTCCGTTCTCCCGTGAATCTCTATCATTACAATAATGTTTGCCAGTAAAGCTGAAGACGTCGTCCAAGTGACACTTATAGGAACAGAAAGAAGCTACCACTCTGGTACGGTTGGTTGAAGTGAAACGAAATGTATTATCAAGTAGGACGTCTCATACATCAACCGAAGGACGTTTCCTGGCGGATTTATGCCTCACGGAATCCGATCTGCAGCACTCTGTGCACCGTGATATACTGAGCTTCTGGATCGGTCTAATCTAGATCGGTTTGGAGTTGGAGAGCGATCGTTCAACGTTAAAGTGACACGAGACTGATTTATTCAAATGCATCAGGATGTTACTTATCGACTTGATAGGCTAGTGATGAAGTATATTTTATGGTTTCATACTTGTCATTAGATGTAAACTCACCATCTTCATTTACGATAGTGAACAAAATAGAGAACAAAATCCAACCAGCACACACAAAGGTCACTTATTAATTAATGGAACAAGGTACTAAATGAAGCGACATCATTAAGTGATACTTCGTTGCAAGAATTTGCCATTAAATGGTAGCAAAAAAGGTAGCACTACTCTTATCAGAACGATCGCCATTTTCTGTTCCATCGACTGTTAACCGGTTGCGGTGGGGAAGGTCAACATAAAATACTGCTTCTGCTTCGAAAGCAACACACACGCACAACGAATCGCCAGAGATCGAACTCTGCGCACCGACCATTAGTTACTGTTCAAGATCGAGAGACTCGCAGCGGGTAGGGGTGGGTTATAACCACATCCACGTTACGCACACCCGACGAACCGCGCCGACGCCGTGTGAATGTTTTTGTTTCTAGGACCATTGGGTCTTCCGTCGGGCATCATCAGTCCCCATCAGGCTCGATTGCCATATGTGCGAACACGTTCGGCACAGGGCGCACTAATAAGCATCCAGTGCCGTCGGAATCGCAATGATATCTAACGATCTGTGTCTCGCGCGATTGGATTTTGCTTCATGCTTCGATTTGATCTCGCGCAGAACGTCGCTGCTGCAGATCGTTTGTCGTGGCTTACGCGGGCTAAGCCGCCACTGTATTAGGTCTATTCGTCGATTGCACCGCAACGTTCCGCTGGCAGGTCGGTGCCAAGGTTGTTTCGTTGGATTTAATTGCTCGGTGCTAAATAGAAGTTGGCCTCTCGAGACCTCTCGCGCCAGTCTTGACCTTTAATCGCAATTTTTTTATTTATTAAATCGGATTCTCAACGAACAAGCATTTATTGTCCTGTACTGCGCCGCATTCGGTCGCAATCTACCGACGATCGCCCCAAGTTTCTTCGAGATACGTTTTATAGTTTAAAGATGCTGGCGGCAGAGATGTCTCTGCTCAGTCTGTTGAACAGCTCAACACGAATAAAATCGATCATTTATATACACACTGATCGTTTTTTAAACGTTCCACGAGAAACAGGTGGCTTTTGACGGGTTGACCGATCACCAGAATCCCCGAAGGCCTGGCATTGACCAGGTGGACCGACAACGTGCAAATGTTTCCATTGCCTTGACCATATTTTGTTTTCCTCTCAGCTGCTCAGCGCATCCGCGGAGGGCGGAAGTTTGCGGATTTGTGATTGTGCAATCACCAGTTGTGAGTCCATGGAGTCTGCACACACACGGGCCATACGAGCGACCGGATTCCACACCTTTGGGGGTTAATATTTAATTTAGCACTTCCCGGCAGGACTCTCAGCAGGAGGGGAACCCCCGTCGGTGGGCCCGTCATTTGTTGCTGCCGCTGTCCGCATCGTATCGTATTAGGTTTCGTGCTGCCTTCAAACCTGCACTGCAGTGATGCAGTGATCCTCCACAAACGGTTCGGATCATTAATCGCTGCATCAGGTGGAGAGATACGATCAGATCAGCGCGAACGTACATGCGGAACGTCTGTCTTTTGCGTCTCGCGCGGTGAACGGGAACGCGATTAAATAAACACGACGCTCTCTCCCTTACCCCTTAGTGTCCGCTGTGTGTCCCTGCTGCTGTACGTCACAAGCGTTGCACCAGTGACACATGCGCGAGCTCGTGCACGATGCACGCCCTGCCCTCTCCTCTCCTCTCCTGCTGTAGCTCCGCGGGCAGACAGATTGTTGAGCGCTAATCTGTCGACAATTTACCAGCGCGCGTATTGTGGCCAATAAACTGCGCCGAGTGTGTGAGTGTGTGTATTGGTTCGCGAGATCGCGACCGGAGGCCAACACAGAAAGGGATGTAAGTGTAGTGTAAGCCTCCTGGTTTGATTTAAAAGTAGCAAAAGCATGACATGAAGGAATTCCAAGAACGCTACCAGGCGATATCGCACTGCAGCAAATCGCTGCTTGTATGCACGATGTGTCGCTCTTTGATTCGTGATCATCCAGTGTTACGACACTCGGGGGGCCCCAGCCCATTAAGTCAGCGGAAAAGGTGCATCCCGCTAGTCGGTATCGAATCGAGATCGTTGTTGTTTCTGCTTTTCGTTCTCTTAATATTCGCAGAATGCAGATAAACTTAATTTGGGAAGCCATTTTATTCTGTTTGGAATGTGGTTTTGGTGTAGATATGTGGAATGACCAACATGTTGCAGAGGCGATCAAAGGTGATTAACACGCAGATTGTTTTAGGGTCACTGTATTAGCATAGGCTATAGCGTATGCAAACAGATGAATTAACATAAAACCATTAACGGAATTGAAGAACACATTTCACTCGGTGTGACATCAGCCGGTTGCATGATTGCATGAGCATAGAAACCCTATTCACCAAAAAAATCGAACCCCAAATCCGAACACAAACACACCTAGGCACATCGATTGTGGGTTAGGAATCATTTTACACCTAATTAGGCGTGGAAATGAAATTCAATTAATCGCTCGGCTAATTGAACATCATTTTTTACGTCTCGTTTGAACGCCGCGCCAAGAAGACACACTAAATGACGTTGTTGACACCAAAGCTAATGTAAAATGGTTACACGTTAGCGCACCATGATGATGGTAGCAGGAGCAGAGCACGCCCAACGCCAAATTCCCACAGCACAGACACAGCGAGATCGCGGATGATTGCGAATTCTTCGCGCCCTGGTCAAGCAACGCTGATGGTAGATAATGTGCTCTCTTCGGCCCATTTCTTGCTCTCTAGATTTTTGGCAGTCGTCCGTCGTCCGTCCGTCTGAGCCGGCGTGTCCGGCGGCTGAACGTTCACAATAAATCTTTTCACAAACGTGATCATGCTTTCACACACGCTGTTCGCGGATTATGGTGGCCACAGGGCCGATTCGTCTTGCGGATCCGCACGCCGCCTTTCTAGCACTGTATGTTTTCTTCTCCTCTATTTTGGCGTCTTTTTACATCAAATTTGGGATTATCTGCTTAACGATCAGCACCGAGGACGTGGAAACCATGCACCCAACGAGAGCAAGCGACCAGTCGGCACTTCAGTAGACAGCAACAATTGCGGTTAGTATAAAATAGACAAAATTAGACACAGCTTAAAAAGGGAGGGAGCAAGCAGGAAGGCAGGGGCGACGACACCGGCGCTGGAGGACCGGGTTTAATGGCGACCTTCTGCGAGACCATCATAACACAATCATACCGCCGCTGGGTAAACGTTCTCGGACATGTGAGAACCCTGGGGCAACCCCTTTTTAGATCTTGTTTGAACCTAGCTCGAAGGTTGTGGTGTGCCTACCCGAGATTGGCACATAAACATGGCTATCACATGAGGAGCTGTGCTTGCAAAGTGGAGCTGATGCTGGATCGTTGGCTTAGAATGTTACAAAAGCTCGTTAGAAGTGAACCGCATCATCAGTAACTAGCGACGCCGGGAAATCAATTCAACGAAATTCCCGAAACCTAAACTAAATGGTACATTAACGATTTCACTTTGTCGATTCGCCAGCATCTCTGGTTGAATAGAGCGCGAAATGATGTTGATGATGATGATGATGATGCTGATGACGAATAGAACGAAAGCAATCAAAACCGGCAAACGAAGCGTGTTTCAATGATTGAAAATGTAAATGCTCAATCTAACTCTTGTATCGTAAAACAAGATTAGCAAATGAAAGTTTAAATGAAGTCAAGAGAATAGCTTAACTTGTGTTTGTTTATGTTCAGTATGTGAGAATAGCTTCCATCATAAATTACTTTCACGATACCATAAACAAAAATTAACAATGAGTTGTCTTAATGCTCTTTGGGATCCATTTGCCGTATTCGGTTGATTTGGTTGTTGGCTCTAGCATGGCAAACCAGGGAGATTAGAATTCTATTAGCACAACATTCTTGTAAACACAATTTCACCAGCTTAGCGTGGCCCCGTTTGGGAGAACGTTCCGAAGCCGATCTCCGCAACCGCACCATTACCACAATGGCCATGTGAAGATCGCCCGGCGGGCGGCCTCTCCTTACATAATCTTATCTTCACGTTACCCTTTGGGGTTTCTACCAGTCTTACCCTTCTAGCAAACGGCTTTGTGTTTATCTTCGCGCTTCCACCCTGCCCTGCCATTTAAGTAATTAATTTAAGGCTTGTAGGATTAGAGTTTAATGGCCCTTTCCTCTAGCAACGCGTTCCTGTTTCTACTGTCCATTTCACTCGTTCAGAGACCTTTGGATCCATGCTTCGGAGGGGCTTGCACTGGCAGGTGGACTCTTCTCATACTTCTGTAAGGTCAACAAACTGTTTTACACGCCGAAAGACAGGATTTCGAGGATATGCGCGTATGAAGTGTGCGAACGAGGGACGACGATGATGGGGACTCGACTTGGGTCATCGTTAATTCTTTGCTTTAGAACTTTGACACGATCACATGCAGGATGGAGAAGAAACGCAAACCCGAAGTAGACGTCCATGTCAGAGCCGCTTTCACGTCGTAAAGCGTCACAAAATGAGACTAGAGTTTTGAGACGCTTCTTTCGTCCATCACCATCTTAATCCCGTTGGCGGCATTCCATGTCATTTCTGTTGACAACTGACTGTCAGCAGCAGTCTTATTTTTTATCGTTTGCTGTTTGCGGTTTTATATACGGATAGTTGATCTTGTTTCGATTGTCTTAGAACAGTTCTTGTTGCCTGTCCGGTGTACTTTCTCAACATTCCTAGCAACATAACCATTGTATGGTAGCGAAAAAAATCGGCCACGAACATGAACAATTTTTCGTTATACGATCGCACTTTATTAAGTGATATGCTTTTTCTCTTCTTAGACTTTTGTAAGCGCTTTCCATATTATTATTATTATCAAGTGATGTTGGGCGGATGTCGATTCGCAATGCCAGATGAGGTCAAAACTTAATTAATGGCTTGAAGCAAACGCTTCATCCACTCGACTTCCTTAATTGATATCAAACAAAAAATGAAACGATGCTCTTGGCATTTATTTGTGTAAGCAAAACCCAATTAGAGTGGATTTCTGCAAGATTGATAACTATAATTTTGCTGCTTTTCCCTATCGTTTCACGCCGTGAGCATCGAATTGCATGCGTTGAAGCGAACAGAAGCGCTCCAAAGCGATCGGTTAGAAGAGGTAACCCCAAATTGGAAAGATGTTTATCGCCTTATCCGAGATTAAGTGTGTCATGTTACCGGTGAAACTGAGCGGAAAATATGGCCGAAAATAAATACAAGTTCAAAACGAGAACGAAATAAAATGGCAAAGATCCTAAATCAATCAACTTGGACACCACATAACAGTTGAACCTGTCTGGAGACGAATGATTGAGTGGTTGAGCTGTTGCGCGTATTCACGTGGAACGCGATATGAATGACAAATTATGCAGCATAAACAAACAGCCTTTGCAAAACAAAACAAAAAACATGAAACTGATGCATCAAGACCACCCATTTTCTTCTTTACCATCTTTGACACGTTCTTTGCTCTCGATCTGTGTCGGCTGTAAGTGATCGCATGAAATATAACCCAAGTAAAATCATCAAACAATGCACCATAGCAATATTTAGCGTTTGGGATTTGTATGAAAAAAGCAACGATCACTTCGATCACCTCACCATCATTAACAACGAAGTGAGACGAGGTTGATCACTAGAGCGGTTCCATGGAGATCTTCTGACGATCCTTTTTTCGGCTTGAAGCGACTTGCAAAGATTGCCAACGATTACTGTAATTGAGCGGCAATTACGGTGATGCGTACCATTGCCACAGGAATCGTTATATGCTTGTCGGTGGGCAACACATTATGGTTGTCTCGTGAGCGACCTATTAGCTTGGGGTACATCTTATTGGTTGCCGCACTGTTGGAGGGCTGGCAAAATTATTCGCTACACTTTTTTTCACTAAAAAATTACAAAATTAATCTTTATTTATCCGAGAAAACCGACCACAACACATTCAGAGGTCACAATTATTCACATAGCCAAGCTTCGTACACTGTACATGGTAAAATGTGACAAATGAATGACATTATTATGTGCTCTTTATATTAAGTATTCCTTCAATCCCACGCTTTTTGCTTGCACGTTCGAAGAGTACCCACTATGAGTATTCATTCCAAAGCCAACATTGTGCGCAGCTTGGTACGCATTTGCCATACATCATTTTCCGAGCATCGAAGCGTTATGATTTATTTTTTTATTACTCTAGAACGGTAATGTGACGACACTTGAATGACGTTTTATACTCCAATCAAACCAGCATATACACGCATCGTGACGAATGATTCCCTTTTACTGTCTATTGTTTAGTACGATTTCCATATGGGAATGCAAATGGCTTGATGAAGCCTAGCGGTGCAATAATGGCGAAACAGAAAGCACTCAATACTCAATAGGCGAGATTGCATGATGAGCAACATGTACAGGAGGAAGGCAGAATGTGTTAAGCGCGCCCCGGAAAAGGCGGACAGAGAACAGTGCCACGAGCCGAATAGAATAGGATATAATATATGAACGTGTGCCCTACGCGGGCGGTTGACAACGGCACATTCCTTTTGCTTTGAATTCAGTACAAGGCGCCAGGAAATGGAGGACGAAAAAAAGAAGAAAAACTCGAACAGCGCTTCGAACCAACGAATGGAATTGCTTAAGAAATAAAATCGAGTGAAATAAAATAACTGAACCGTGAATGGGTTCGTCGCTATCACGGCGATTGAAATCTTTCGTTCCCTTTTTAGACATCGACGCCAATGAATAGGGGCTCGAAGGTGATGTGTTATTCATCATCGTCATCATCATCATCATCCACCGCATCGTTATCATATGGCAGAGATCATTAGAAGTGAAACGAAGGCGAAGCCCTACAAACAAGCCGCTATTTTATGCCTTCAGCACCCACGGCGCGCGTTGGCGCAGAGAGCAAAACCCAGGAATGACATATTAAATCGAAATCAACGCAAGCTCAGTGATGCTAGCGTGGCGAGGCACAGCGAGCATCTAGAACCGGCCAACGTATTGTGCCAAACGGTTCATCCACACTGGAAAGAACGTACAGATAAATATTCCCCGATAATGCCAGAATCCATTCTACCATAATACATTGTTGCTAGCATCTTGTTCAGCGGTTATGGTACGATCATACTGGATTCCTAGGGAGATAGATTCAATCTGTTCGATCATGGCTGCTCAAGGAAAAGCAGACGATTCACGATGAGGTCAAGCAAAACAGAAGAAAAGGTTAAATGAAATATCATCCGCAGCAGTACTACCTTTTAATCGATCTTTATAGTGATTACAACATGACATGGAACGCATGTAAACGGAGGCAGACGGCAGACAAGCAATGTGTCAACAGCTTGATCAATAGCAGCAGGCTATAAATGGCAATATTGTTTTTGCGGGAATCCATTCAATGTTTTTAGAATGAAATAAATTACGGGTGGCAAATAATAGCAATCACAAACAGAAGAAAAAATAGAATAAGAAATGTAATGAAGTAATCAAAGAAAATCCTTTCGAAGAATCAAGATAAACATCAGATAGGTAACAGGTTTGCAAAAATTAAACAAAAAACAACAAAAGTTTCGTATAAACCTAGGAATAGATATATTAACCTTTCCCATATCGATCCACTGCTCGTTGACGCTCCGTGAATACAATTCCGCTACTTATCTTGAGCAGCAACGAACGGTTTTTGAGGCTGGTCAGATCATGTTCCGTCAGCGTCATCATTCGGTGACATTTCACCAACGAAAAGGGCACTCCCGAGTGCAACCAGGTATACAGTAAACCTGCACCTGCCGGTCTGCCCTGGTCAGCGATAAATGCAAATGCAGCTCATATTTGACCGGCAAAGAACGCAAGGACAAACAACTTTCACACCTGTTTCACGCATCGCCGTATCCGCCCGCGTTGACCGCTGCCATCAAGCTCGCATCGCTCAACTGACCACCAATGGAAGCGAGCGAACAAAACGGTTGCACCACCCAGGTACCGTTAGGAATGTGTGCAATTATGTGACAGCAGGTGCGTTCCGCGAGAATGCATTCTTAATGGCCTATAATGTGATTGTTGGCTACCCCGTTGTCTGGCGGTACCATCAGATCCCCGAAACGCTTTCCGATCGCCGAACAGCCG
>NC_064874.1:25171902-25174402 GCF_943734745.1 Anopheles darlingi | reverse complement strand
TGGCCTCTCTCTCTCTCTCTCTCTCTCTCTCTCTCTCTCTCTCTCTCTCTCTCTCTCTCTCTCTCTCTCTCTCTCTAGCCGGCGATCGGGAATCAGGATGATGATCGCGCGCCACAACACAATAGCCAACACTCATCTCGCTGCACCCTAGATACATAATTTGGTTCGCAAAAGCCCCCTCCCTTCCTGCCACCGATCGTCTCTCTGTACGCTCCCTACCCCAAACAAAGCCAATCAAGACACTCTGACGCCACGCGGAAAACTTTCCGCGTACACGCAGTGATCGTTGTTGAGCTGAGGTTGATCATGTCGCGTTGTAACGCTGTGCAGTGAGTGGCCCAGGGTGGTGTCGGGAGGAGTGAAATAGCGCGGGAAATTCAAACCAATTTTCCACCCCCTCCAGACAGGTCAGACCACTCGTGGGCCCCCTTGGAGTTGTTTGAGAAGGGAGTAAGTAAAGAGTAAATCCCCGACCGCGAGACCAAGCAGCATCAGTCAAACAACATAATGGTGGGACCGCGGCGGATTGTTGGTAGACCTGAATACTACAACTGTGTGTCTGTCTGGCTGTCTGTCTGTGTGTTTGTGTGCGGGTGGTGGTACAAAAAGAGTTTGTTTTTACTTTTCATGCTCTTTCACGATTTGAGTTGGTTTTCCTTTACTTAGAGGGTGGGGCGACAGCGGGGTTCGCTTGCCAAAAGGGGTAGATAATTTCACTCTTTTACCCCGCTAAAGTCCCCCCTTTGGCCCTCTCGTTGTAACGTCATTCGTCACTTTCCAGCTGAAATGGTTTCCGTTTGGCATGGCGGAGAATGAAAACGAAAATAATTCGGTCGCAAAAGAAACGACGACGACCACCATCACCATTCCGCCCCGGGGAGGGCAATGGCGCGGTGTGCCGGCGTCAAACAAGGGCAAACAAGGAGTTTCTGCCGGTGGGGTATTGTTTCGATCGTTCCGGTCTGGCATTCGTTCGCTAGGTATCGGACACATTTTCACGTGGTGTTTGTTTGCGCCGCCACGGGACTGTCAATCCCCCGTTCGATGTCACGGTCACAAAACAATCGAAATGGACGGATGAATTGACACGTGAAATCGTTTGCGACAGGACAGAATGGACGCCCAAAAAAAAACCGACCCAAGACACGAGCCATTTGCTCTCGATCTGGCGGCTCTGGATTGGCGGTTTTCCTCTCAGCGGGATAGCAAGAAACTTCCTTGGAGTGTTGTAGCTTCGAAACGTGGAATTGAAAGCTGCAAAACTACTGTTGACGTCGCATGGCGTGTGCCAGGGAGGCATAGACTTTACGAAATACGTCTATCAAGCTAGTTTTCACTTGTCGGCTTATGAGGTTGATGAATCGATCACCAGATTATCAGGAGATTTAGATGAAAACTATCCAAAAGGCTTAACCAGACCCTTACCATTTAATAGGTTCATTCCAACTACATCATATTAAACTTCTTAGTGTTCTAATAATTCATTTTGCATCTTACAAATACATCTGGATGTATATAGTCCTATTGCGGGATCATTTGTGACATATTAGCAATAGAACTAATAAGCATTCTGCATTAAAATTGTTGACTTGGACTACACAGAACAGGCGGGGGTCCAGGAACCTAACTCCAGGAATTTCCCTCAACAGCATGCCTACGTCAAACAGACGTAAGCGGAACCATTGATGGTGCAGCGTGACAGTTCTACAAGTCAATAGAGGCACCCCGTATGGCTTGGCCATTTGTTTTGCTGCCATCAAATGCTGCTTCTTATCGTTGTGCGCATAATTGGCTGATGCCACATCCGTGTCTCGTACACCACACCGAGTGCCGTGTGCCGAGTGCCGAGAAGCGATTCTTATCCTACGTTGTCAACATTCAACCGTGGATTGTGACACATGGAATGCAAAGTGAGCAAAACGCGCACCGAGAGCGAGGACGCGCTTGAGCCTCATCAGCCCCACCACCATAGACGATCTTATCGCGAACCCATTGCATGTTAACATCTTAATAAAAACCCTCATAAACCAAACGGCTTGTGTTGGACACACGGTGTGACGAAGAGGACGGATGGCACAATGGCCAGCAACGCCAAACGCCACAAGCAACCAGTGTGCCTAGGAGCGATGGAACGCAACGATAGAACGCATATCCAAAGGGTACGGAACGGCCGGAACACATTCCTTTTGGCTTCTCTCCAGTCTTCTGGACAATTTGAAGTAACACATCAGCGCGCATCATTTTGTCACGCCCGGTAAAGCCCTCGTGGCATCCCATACGCAATGACCGACGAGAGACCTCTAAATTAGCTAACGAAACGAAACGAAACGAAGCGAAATGAAACGAAGCGATGTCATCTCGCAAAACTGTCATCTTGAGATTGCTCCTTCGGGCACGTCGCCGCGGACAACGTTCGCCACAACGCGCCACAAGTACGCCAATCTGCCAAACTCGTCACTCACGCCCCGCGTCCTGGCTTGGGCATGAGTTATGGCAAGTA
>NC_064874.1:25096902-25166902 GCF_943734745.1 Anopheles darlingi | reverse complement strand
TGCGATGCTCGAACGCGCATGCGCCACTACGCTGTCGGAATATAAATTGTTTAATTAAGTGAACCACCGCCGCACACACACGGGGAGTGTACTGGCTGCTCCACGGCGCGGCAGAGGCATTGAAGTCACCGATGGCGCCCAATTGTGACCGCACCCCCTGCGCACCAGATTGCGGCCCCCTTGTCTACTGCAACAACTGACAAGTACTTCCCCCGGGCCACCGTCTATGCAAAGCAGTTCACTGGTTCGACATTCTGAGCAAAATGGTTTAGGTTTTTCTGAAGAAAATTTCGCGTTCACATCGTCAAGTCAAGGTTTGACCTTGTCATTAACTAACGGCGATACCACCGCCGTCGTCGTAGTCGTCGTATGCTAATGTGAAGGTGGCCCTCGTAACGATTAACCCTCTGCGGGTAATACGAAGGACCCGCGCGCGCTTCCGTGGCGTACGTATCTCCACCGAGAGCTCCATTTGACTTTTGCTCGGGGCATGGCAACGCCGAACGCTTGTTTCTGAGGGTTTCTTTGAAAAGTAAGCAATAAGTCACGCTGACCTGGTTATCCCGTGGTTTACCGCAAAATTAAAGCAAACCACTCGCCACTCTTACCTTTCTCTCGTGGCTTTTGCCGAATTAGGTAAATCTTATTTGACGCAGCGTCAGCGCCGGATTTCGCCACGATCCAACAGAAAGCCACCCCCACCAGCGATCAGCGACGCGACACCACGATCGGGGCCGAAAACGGAGCGCCACACTTTTGCAATCAACCACTGGTGCTTCCATACTTCGTTGTTCGCGCAAGCCCAATTCCGTGTGCTAATGTTTTGGCTCGACGAAAGTACACAAATCCAATATCCGAGAGGAACGAACATCACAAAAAAAAAACCCGGAAGCCAGCAGCAGACCAGCAGATCCAATCCGTGGCCACATCGTCACATGGTTACTGGTGGTGGTTGTAATAATCTATCAAAACCGCGATCACGATCTTGGTGAAGCACAACATTGGGGCGATGTTTTTCGAAAAACCATTTTCCAACTTTCAAAGCAAGTAAGAAAACGTTTCTGTTGGGGGCATGAGAAAGCAATGGGCGTTTGAATGGGAAAGTGAGTCAGTTCCGGGGGTATTCCAACAAAACCCCATCTTTTTGACACGGTTATTACGGCTTGACACACGCGGATAAGTGCTGCCTGTCGCTATCTCGATTTTTGATCGAAGAAAAACATTTCTTCGAAAGCAAAATAACGTGAAACGAAACAAATTTATGTAAAAAACCTCAAAATTAAATTAAGAAGAAAGCCCCTTCCAACCGGTGGCATTAGCATTTTCCCCACACAAAAAAAAAGCCAAGCTGAAGGCGCAGGAACAATGTAAAGATTTCCGAAATCTTAACATCTTTTCCCATCCCATCGGCTGTTGTGAGAGAGAGAAAGGGACACGCGGCTCAGGGAGTCGAGAAGACCCACCACACCCCATCGGACACAAGTGGCTCGGGCAAAATCAGTCAAATTGAGTGAACCAGCCAGCTAGTCAGCCGGTCAGTCGGTCGGTCAGTCAGTCAGTCAGTCAGTCATGTTATAACGGTTTGTAATTATTCATCTTGTTGTTTCTATGTCCATCACCCTCCAACCCTTATGCAGATAAGAGGCTATACTACATTGGGATGTTTTGTTTTTCTTTTCTTTTCATTTTTTCATTCTTTTTTTTTTTTGAGGGAAAGACTGATGCCCCTGAATTGTGCTGAACGGATGCACCAAACGACGACCCGCCCTTTTAACCAACACGATGATGCATCTCGACGGGAGTGAGGCTGAGGTTTCTTCGTCTCAAGACGTCTCTCGAAAAGAAAACCGGCACAACCCCGGGTGCGGACCCCACCGTATACTTCGAGTGACCTTCAAACTCTAGCGCCCATTGCAAACCGTCGTGGTAGTCGTTGTGGTTGTCGTCCGTCGGAAGAGAGACGAATTTGATGGGAGGTTCCCGAAAGTGGAAAGTGGATCTCTCGAGGTCCAGGGGCTCGGGGGAGACGACTGCTGTCTGTTTTCTGTTCCGTCTTCCTGTCGAACAAACGCACACACGCCCTTTCGGGGTCCGCTTTAAATATTATGACAAGTGATTTGTACTGTCATATGACCCACCCAACGCACATCACAAATTCCTCGATCGCTCGCGCTTCACTTCGTGGAAACTAGTTCAACTGCGTCAGTCGCTCCGATGTTCCAGCTGGAACAGGGGACAGAGCATAGAGGGAGTGTTGCTGGTGGTGGGAATACGTCGCTACACATTCTCATCTCGTCACAATATTCAAAACAACAGACTTCAAGAGCTGACGGATGGACCGACCGCCGGACAGAGCATTGGAAGCACCGGAGCGGAGAGAGCAAAGCTTATGATGGGGGAAACACAAACGAACGGATGTGTCACGGAGTATGATATGAGGACACCACCACCACCACCACCACCACCACCACCACCACCACCACTACCGTTGTGTGTTCGTTCTTCCGAGGGGCCGATTTGATTTGATTTCTGTGACATGATAATAATCGATCAAACGGCTTTCTACTGTCGTTCATCGCGCGCTGGTGAAGGCAGGAAGGCAGGGGCATGGGAATGCATTTCAAAAATGAGAAATGAATGAAACGCACCCCCCCAACCTCCACCTCAACCACCAAAGAAAACAGCTTCAGCGCAGACGGTTGTTATATGGTTGCGTCGCTTAACGAACGAGGTCACGTATGATTTGAGAAGAAAGTCAATTGGTCGCCACAGGAAGTGTCGTTACACATTTATGGAAATACAAGATCTCCAGTTAAAAGAAGACTCACTGGGCTCACTGGTCACTTTTGAGGCACGTTTTGGGTAGCATTTTTGGGATCGTTTTTTCCCCAAATTTCTTTAGCCACACGTTAGCATCAGGTTTCAAACAATAAACACGCCAGCGACTCATTAACGACAACACTCTGTCGGTGGCGGTTCGTATTACTCGTCGCACGCTCGCTCGCTCGCAGCAGCACGCTTCAAAGTCAATGTCAACGTCACGCAAACCGGCATGCAACCGGTATGAGTCATCGGTTAAATTGAGTGCACCGACGAATGATGATGATGATGCCCGCGGAATGACGACTCGGCGGGGACGGAATGGAAGTGTCCTCAGATGTGCGCGTAGGCGCACAAAATGCAAATGCACTTTCCTCCTTTCCCTCTCTCCCCAGGGTGGTGCCGGGTGTTGTTGGCATCCTTTTCGTCGCGGACAATAACAACAACAGCGAAGCTTACATCTAGAAACAACTGCATCTGCATGATGACGATCTGCGAGATGAAAGCCAACGAGATGATGGCATGTCGCCATCACCAATGGGGTGGAGATGATTTCACGCTACCTCCTTCCCTGCTACGGGCGCGAAGAGGCCACAAAGGAAGCAGGAAGGAAAGGCCGGGAGTGGGGTGGGGGGGGAATAAATGCAAAAAAAAAATATGAAAGACACACATTGCCATTGAAGCTTGAACATTTGAGGCCCGGCGACGGTTGACCCCACCGACCGACCGACCGACGGACCAAGCAAGCAGCACACCCCAACAATCAGCACCATACGATCATCACCTCCATAACCCATAAGCCTCTGCCTCCTCCCTCCTCTTCTGTCTTCCAATTCCGAGAGCGAGAGAGGTGACCATGTTAACGAACGCGTAAATGTTTCGTTTCATTTGGAGGCTGCTGGACACACCATACGCAGCGGCAGCAGCAGATGAGGCTGTCGTTGCCGTTGTCGTTGTGGCTTTGTCGCGGGTGCGGCTTGTAAGTGGATAAGGGTTGAGGGCCGCCCAACCCAACCCAGACCAAACGACGACCGTATGCATGATTGTGACCACCGCATATATGGTGGAGCAATTATAAATCATAAGCCGCGCGATCGCGCAAATCCCACGAGCACCCTCCTCTCTGCCCCAACTCCCCACCTTCTTCTCCGAGGTCAGCAGGAAAGCATCACCGCTCCCTCTCTCTCTCTCTCGCTCTCGTTGTCTGTTTATGCTGACCTGGCACACAACATAAGCTCCGCTTTCTTTTCCCGTGCATTTGATGAAGCTTGATTTGCGTTGTTGTCGTCGTCGTCGTCGTCGTCGTCGTACAAATGAAGAGATAGCAAATCTCTCTTTCGCTCTCTCTTTCTCTCTCTCTGAGTCTCTTCATCCTATGAACCCCGCCTGTCATCCATTCTGCCAACCATTTATCAACCAATCAAGCACATCTCGACCTCTCGCCGCCGGTTCATTCGGTCGTTTGATGGCAAGAGAAGATGGGAAAGGGAAGAAGTGTTGGGGACGAGAATTCGGTTTCTTTATTTTCCCCCACCCTGTTTTTTTTGCTGAAAATGTCCACCATAGCAAATGCGCGCCCAGCCGTTCGGGGTGAAATAGGAGGCAGCAGGCGGCTTTTGGCTTCTTGCTTTTCCATTCCGGGTTTCGGTTTGGCCGCCGTCTGTCTGTGTTGTCCACCACCACTGTTGGGTTTGTGTGACCTCCTTTTCTCTTTCTACCGTTTGGGAGACGGTGAGAGAGAGGCAAGTCCAGGGCGGAGGGGGGCCAAACACAAAAAAGGGATTTTTTCAACGAAACGAATGGGTGGAAGTGGTGGGTGGGTGGGAAGCCGAGGGGGTGGGCCTGAGCCAGCAAATGGATTATGAGGGGGGTGAAGGATGGATAACATGTGCGTTGCGCGCGGTTAAGCACGTATGATAATTTCTCTCATTTTGTTTTTCTGGTAACCAACCAAGCACCACTTGAACCACTCCCCCCCCCCCCCCCCCCTTTAACACACCCACTTCCATTTCCATACGCATGCATTTTTATGCTTATGCGGCGGTTCTCGCTCGGGCTGCGGGTGCGCCCGCCATCGACGCCGCCGCCGGCACTTGTGGGCGCACATTTTTGGGCCTTCCATTGTTTTCGCTCTTCCATAACTCATCATAGCCGCCAGCTACAACACGGGACCCGGTGTGCTAAAGAAAGAGAGAGAGGATGCAGAGGGAAGAGTTTGGAACCCGAAAATGTTTACATCGACGGCGTGCGTCACGAGACGCACGCACGCACGTAGTGTATCGTTTTGGGCTGGTGGCACGTGTAACCACGAACAATGGCCGTGTTTCATACCGGCGGTTTGTGTCCCCCCATCCTCCACACACACACATACACATTTCTCGGGAATAGAAACCCCCTTTTGGAAACAGGAGGCAGAATAGTTATTCAAATAGGGGTCGTCTCAATTCGAAAGTAATAGAACAGAGCTATATTACTTCTTTTTAAGTAAACATTTAAACACGGAAACGTGTTAAAAAGGGCGCGAACTTAAATGCAACTCGCTTAACGTTTGCGCCAACATCAGAGAAGGGTGCAGCCAGAAGTGCGCGCGATGAGAAGCAAAACAGAAGAATGAACGAAAACCCCTCATAGTCAGCGCGCACACACACACACAACATAACAGTACAGGGATTCCCAAAGAAATGGGGAAGGGAGTGGACTCTTGATCGGAACACCCACGAACTCAACACCCCCCACAACGTAGGAATGCTCTTATAGAAAGCAACAAAAACAATTGAACCTAGACGGTACTCCGGATTGCTGGCTACGGAAAAAGCGCATTGAGTGAAGCTATTGTGATGCGTTTCTAGCGAGTAAACTTGGAGCTGATGGAGTTCTTGCAAAGGGCCAAAACACTCGATCAACCGTCGGTTTCGTCTGAGGTTGAAGAACACACACGAGAGATCTGTCTAAAACCTTCCTGAACAAAATTCTCGGAGCTAACGTCTATGTGTGAGTGGATCTCGTTTAAAAAGCAACCACCGACGAAGGAAGCAACTCTCGATGAAGTCGTCCATCGCGCTATCCAGCTGATAATCCAACAGTTGTCGGCACACAGAAAAAACGAACGGTACACAGCTGATTCCATTCTCGATTATGGCATTAGCATCCATTAGGGCAATTAGCAAATCCGCCCAGCAAAATGTGGTCTACTACTACAGCGCCGTCACCGTTTGCCTGTCATTGGCCGAGCATTACACCGGTGCATTCGGGATCGTTATCTTATGCAGGAACAAGGGGAAGGAGGGGATGGAATCTATTCCACCCGTCGTGGCGTCGCACGAAAGCGCACCCGCGGGCAATGAAGCCATCAGCTGTGCTATTCGGTGGCGAAACGAAACGTCGTCGTCGTCGTCGTCGTCTACTCCTCCGTTTCATTCTTCTTTCTACTTGCACACCAATTTCACATGACGCTTTGCCAGGAATCGGCCACCGACGAACAGACCGACCCGGAAGCGGACTTGCGGGCGAATTCAATTAAAACACTTTCCACGCCACGATGGACACACCGGCGCCGCCGCTGCCGCCGAGCGGTGTAACGTTATGAAAATTGGCCACATGGCCCAAGTCGCCGCCTTTGGGGTGGGGACACCACCATAAGATGCTAACTCCGGCACTCTTCTCTTCCGCTTCTCCTTCCTTAAGCTGGCCAAAAAAAAAACTGGCACAACCGGGCTAACAGTATTCAGTGGTGTGGTGGCCAGCAACTCACGCGTCATGCACCCCCTCCCTCTCTTGGTACGGGCATTAGTATCTCTCTATCGACCACCGCAAAAGACTACAAATCACCCGGTAACCTCTCTCCCTGCCCACCAGTGGAAGGTTGAAAGAGCGGTCCATAAAGACCATGAAAGCACCCGAGACTACTGTTAACCATCGCACTCCACACCCCCTCCCTCTCTGCCTGGCGGCTGTTTGGTTTGGTTACGTTTTCATCGTGGATCAAAAATCCGCAAACGGCACCACGCCTGAAACAGAGATGCGGGGCCCCATTTTCGTTTTATCCTCGGTCCTCGGTCTCGGGGCTGTGGGTCTGCCGCGGTCCGATTCCTTATGTGTCAGCACATCCTGAGACACGGGCTGGCGGCGGTAGCTGGCACCCATCACTCCCATCATCGACGTCCGCCAGCGTCGTTTATGACTTATGGCTGATCTCTGAGAGGAACGTCTTTGCAGTACACTCTCTTTGGGCTCCCCCAAAAAAGGGGAAGTTAATGGGAGGGGAACAGGTGGGTGCCGAAAAAAAAAACACACACACACGAACTGAATTTTACGCAAAAGAAACGGAAGCAACAAAACAAAAAAAACGGCAAAAACTATCGAGAGGTGATTTATGACGCCGTGCAGAAGCACTAGTAAGACGGCGGGAAGGGGGGCACTGAGACCTGGGCGTTATGGTCTGGGTGTATCGGTTTTCACAGCAAAGCACCGCAGCACGGATTCACCCCAAACCCCCGTTACAGACCGGGGTGGTGTTGGGTCGAGCGGTTTTGGGGAAGGAGACGGGAATTAAAAGCGGATTGTCTGTCGAAGTTCGACTTGACTTGACTCTGTGGCGGGCGGCCACACCAACCAGTCAGCTAGCCAGCAGCGGAGTGTCGAACGTTTTGTTAAACACGCGCCTCGGTCGATCGATCGCCGAAGCAGAAGAGATAGAGCATCACGATTTCCCGCTACACCGGGACCGGGACCAACGAACAAGTGACTAGCGATCACCTGTGCGCTCCTTGCTCCCGATGCCGCCCGGTGCTGGAGTCACGGTTTTTTTTTGTTGTTGTTTCGATCGTTGCGAGTTGGCGGTCTTTTGGCGAACAAAGTGCTACGCGGAAGTGACGCAACCCGCAACAGCAGGGGAGAGACAGAGGGAGGGACCACAGAAAACAACGAAGGGACAGACAGACACACTAGACAACTGTTTCGCAATTGATACTCTCTTGGTACAAATGTCACGGAGAACGTTAAATGTCATGCGCCAAACTCGCCAGAACGCGTCATGCCTTTTGGGAAGATACGACGACACGCAAGAAGTCTTTGGCTTCTATTGGAGAGAGAGAAGAGCATAGTTTCGTTATATTGCATCTGGATATCGAACATGCCACAGTTACACAGACCCTCGTTATGTCTGCTAAATGTCTTCTGTAAACAAAGGCAACAATAGTCGATCGATCACCGTGACTCAGTCATTCTTGTAACTAACACAATTGCCACCAATGTTGAAGCGGTACCGCGTTAACAAGGGAAGAAAGTTTTGATGAACCACAATCGCAACGACCTACGCCGCTGATGATCATCACCGGATCCTATCCGGAGGGGAATCTATCAATTCAAGTTCGTGCGCCTCGGGGGATTCGCGCGAGTAACAAATGAAAAAAAAAAAAGAAGGAAGCAATCATTCGCTTAATCCATAGTGCGCGCGAGCGCCAGCTAAGGCGAAGGCGCTGGCAGGAAGATCACCTTCACTCCCCCGGGGGGACCCTAATTTCCGGGACCGGGTGCCATTTTCTGCCAAAAGGCCACCACCGTTCTCATCTGTCACGACTTTCGACCAACGGGGTGAAAGTGAAAGACCTCCGGGAGTGGCGAATCACCGTTCCTACTTCTCATCCGGCTGGTCACCGTAATTTGACCGTAAGCCAGGCCAGGCTGCAGGCTCTCTCTCTCTCTCTCTCGTATGCCAAAGGATCTCTCTCGACCGTTTTGAAATCGCCATTCGTTTGAAATAACGGTGGATTTGAGAGTTTATTGAAGAAACGGGTGCGTATGAACTGTCCCTGCACCAGCCCAACCCAAAACAATGGATCATCACCCCCGAAAAGGGACGTTTAGTATTATGGATACGGCACAGGTGGCGGGGATGGGGCAGTGGGTTACGAGCCTTTTAACGCTCGAAATGTCGTAAAGTTTGTGATGACGAGCATAGCAATGGATGCGATGAGGGTCTACGACCAACAACATACGCGCACAACACAAACGAATGAAAACAAAGAACCACATCCGGTCATGAAACTGCATCTTCCTCCTAACTCCTCACCCTGGTCCACACTCCATTCTATCGAGCCCTCGGCCCTCACAAAGGGAAATTAATTTGATCGCGCAAGGGTGACGACGCGATGCGATGGTGGGGTTGATGATGCAGCTGGGGTGAAGACGCTGCCCGGCCCGGCCCGCTTTGCATTCGAAGCTCCATTCGAGGATGTCGAAATAAATCAGTTTTATTGGCATGTGGTGGAAAGTTGAAAGTTGAAACCGTATACGAAACCTTCGACCGTCCGCGGTCACCGGGATCCACTTTTAATGAGAGACCTTTACCTTTGCCCGGGCACACCTCACGCACTCCTATCCCGGGGATGGGGAGCTTAAAAGGGTCCGCCTGTCTGTGTGTGCGCTAGGCTTTTCTATTTTGTTTATGCTCCAATAAAGTGAAGTTATAAGTGGGTAAAGGGCCTTCCCCGGTCGAGAGCCCCGCACTCTCTTTGGGAACGCATCACGAGGCAGGTAGTTTCAAAAGCATTACGAGCCCCGAAACGAGGCGCGTTTAGGTCTTTTTTTTTATGCATCATGGCATCATGATGCGATCGCGCCTACCTACCTCTCTTCCTGTCGGCCATTCGAGTCTAATCTAATTTAATGTAGGTCTCGATGATGGAGACTCTTTACAACAAATTAATTTCCCAAACACACTCTCAACTCAACGGTTGCTGCAGCCGTTGCTGCGGACAGGCAGGAAGGGCACAGCAACAGCAGCAACAGCAGCAGAAACGATGCACATGAGCAGCCCCCGCCACGATTTTCCGAACGGTTTAAGTGAATCATCAAGAATATCGGTTTCGATTAGGATTGTGAAGAGGCGGAGGGGGATCACTCGTTCCGCCTCTTCGTAAGACATCAATCACCTGTCAGTCAGTGTGCGCAAGACGATTACACAGGAAAAAAAAACTCCCCCGGCGGGAACCGCAGCGTCAGCGGTCAACGAGCGAGCCAATTTCATCGCGTCGTTGAACGCGTTGTTGTTCATCGATCACCCGGGCCAAACCCGGGATAAAGATCGTGAGCACATCGTGCACACCGTCGGATTTTCTCCCTTCCCCCCTTCACCTCGAGATGACATTCCACATTACCCCGTAGACATAATGCTCATACAGCTACAGCTGCTGCTGCTGCTGCTGCTGCCGCTGCGCGTTAGAACCCACCAACCCAGCGATCCGTAATGATCGCTTGTCACAGCAGAAGAGTATCGGGCGAAATTAAGAAATAACTTTCCTCTTTGATGGGATGCCTTTCCCTTCTTGCAGGGGAGGCGTTACACCGAACAGACAGAAAGAGCTTCTTCGTTGACAGCCGGGATTCGATGGTGTTCGATAATCGCGCATGGAAGATCGAGCTGTGGAGCCTGATCTAACCCCGCAACTGACGAAAATCGATTTTTGGATGCCCCGAAGAGAGCTCGCGGTCAGGTTTTCGAAGCTCTCTGGTTTCATCCCCGTAAAAGTGAATGCCAGCGAGCCACCAGACCGGACCGGAGAAAACCGGCAATTATATCTCTATCTCTATACATTTCTATCTAAATGATTGCCCCTCCTTTGACGCCATTCAAAAGCCTTCCACTGTCCGTTTGAGGTCCGTTGGGGCGCGTTGGTTTTTGGTATGCACGCTGGATGCCGTCGCTGACGAACGGCTCGGTGCTCGTACCAAGATTCTAACGCAGAATGGAGCCCATTTTCCTCCGTCTGGTTTGTGGTTCTTAACTATGCCCCCTCCTGTCGGATGGCATTCGAAAGACTACAGCAGGACCGAAAGAAGCGACGAACCTGCACACGGGCCACAGTAGAATGAAGAGCTTTGAAGCGCTTTTAAAAGAGACGTTAACCAAGGAATAGGGAACGCGTGCACGTTCGCCAGGATGGTCGCAGGTCTTTATCCTGTTCTAGGTCTTTCGAAAAGAACCTCCCTCCCCCGGGGGCGGATTAAAGGAAGAACCGGTTCCTTTAATCCTTTACGGCATGTGGTACGCACGTAACGCCCACTATCCGTCAGTCTCGTTCCTGCGTGCTTTTCAGTGTGAATAACCAGCCAGTTAGCCAGCCAGCCAGCTAGCCAGAAAACAAATTTCCTCTCCCATACTCCTGGCTCGGGGATCTCTCGTGGCTTCTGCCAGATGCGCACCCTGTGGTCTATTATTTTGAGATGGAAAGCAATAATTATCATCGCGCACCACCGGGGACGACGGATCATCCACCACCGACGTCGTGTTCCACCGGCGTCGAAATCTTATTTTCAATGGCACGAGTACCTGGTGTGATGGTGTGGACCTGGTGTGATTGTAGCAACCATGCCCACCCACCCGTAAGCCGTAGCCGTTTCGGTCGTTCTGTCACTTGCAGTTATCGTCGTACTCTGCATTTACTACGGAAAATGACAACAACACTGCAGTATGACGCGCCGGACGGGTGTCAATGACCGTCCAGAGATCGTAAGCGAACGAACGAGCGAGCGGGAGACAGGACGACGGTACTAGAGCTAGCCGAGATCCGGGACGGAGGCAAGGTGGCTGCATTTATTTAACCTCCAAGAAGCCGTGCCACAGACCGTTCCACCATCATTCGTGCACCAACCAACCAAACGACCGACCGTTGGAGCGATTTATGTTGTATCCATCGACCCAACCATTCCGCAATTACCATTCAATAGCCGAACGCCCCCCCCGGGGGGAACGGGTAGAAGAGCGCGGAACACATTTAGCGGGGTGATGATAACGGGGAGGTGACGATCCTCCGAGACACAGAGAGAGCGAGAGAGACGGAGGATCACTTCTCAATTGGCGCTCCATATTGGGTGTAAAAAAGTGTCGGCATGTGTGAGCCAGCCACCCCTCCCCCTGGCCTACGCTCCATGGAATAATCTCGTTGTCTATGGCATTAGCTAGGTGACAGACAAATTGATGTTGCGCTCCAAGAGCTTACGGCTTCGCTTCACTCCGTTATTGTCTGCTCTGCATTAACACTTCCAAGAATGGTTACGGATCTAGCAGTGGATCTGCTGTGGCAGTAGTTTGCGTGAATTTCGCCATCAGACTTGCGGCAGTAAATCGCAATCGTTGACAACCCCTTATGGCTGCTGCTGTATTGCTGCCAAGTCAAGAGCCATATCGAACGGCGCTGCGGCGGCGACAGTTAAACCCGGATGAGTAATTGTTCTGAGAACTCTGCTAGAAAGTAACGTTCTTCGGCTGAACACATGAATTAATCATACAAGTAGAGTAGAGTAACCGCCGATCGATGACTGTCGTTCGCGAATGGATGGCGCATTAAAAAGATTCAAAACCTCCTGCTGCTGCTGCAGATTCCTCTCTCGCACTTTCTCTACTAACCATTGTTTGTTACCGGAGAGTGGTGCCGGAGCAGAACCAACCAAAGTGGAACATTCACGAACTGGTACGGGGGCATCGATCTCGAGGTGTCAACGAAAACGAGTTCACTCACGCCTCACGCGTCCCGTCCCGAAAGGCATCGCACAGCATAAATTGTCGATCTTCCCACCAGTCACCCAAGCGCGCTACGCTGCGTGGTGGTTAGATTGTTGCTTACCCACACCCGCCCTCGGGGTGCAGTTAAACGCTCGGTGTCAACTGGTGGCAGTACATAATATCGAGAGCACGAGATCTCCTAGAGATGGGCCGGCCGCCGGTTCCCCGCGTGAGGACCTGGCAGGCATAATAAAAATGTCACCATAACTAACCAGGCCCGCCGCTGCCGGCCAGACTCACAATAGGAACCGACCACCACTGTAATACATCCGTCACAATCGTGGCTTCGTTGGCCGCGCGATGTGACATCTTTTTCCCCTCCTTGCCCCCTCTCCCTTGCCACCATTATGCCTACAGATGCTGTTTGCAAAGCAACCCCGAGCCAAGCAGCAGCAGCATTCAAAAACAATCGCACTAGAGCGCTCCCCACGTCAAAAGCAATTAATCATAAAGCCTTTAAGCGGTTCCCGCGCTCGGTTGCCGCGCGCAGTTCATCCTGCAGCAGCTCCGGAGGGCGGCATGCCTGGCTGGTGTGGAATGGTAGGAGAAGGAAAAGAATAACCCCCATTGTCGCCTCGCCGCTTCGTGACACTTTGGTTGCATTCAGCGCCGGGTGCTGCTGTGCGAACTGGCCGCAAAAGGCTGGCCACCGCATCTTCTTCATCACTGCTGCGCTCCTGCAGAGCTACTGAAGTGTCGCTGGAGTGCAAAGGAAGGGGGAGGGGGGATCAGACAATGGCGGCTTGTTGGTGGCAGCGGTTAGAAAGCGAAATGTATCAAACGCGCGAAGAAAAGGGAAACCATTTTCCACCGCCACCGGGGGAGAGAGGGGGTTCCGTGTCCCAGCCAACCACAACAATGAGCGAGCGGCAATGCGGACGGACAGAACACAAACACCGGGCCCGCCGGCTGGCTGGGCATGATGACACTCCAATGAATCCATCTTGCGGTTTTCCAGCCGCCGGGCTGCATTGGGTCACTAGATAACGAGGTCAATGGCTCTCGATCGGTGGGGTGAGGGGACTCCCTGATCGAACGGCATCACAATGAGCGCAGAATATGCTAACGATATAAACGCGAAAGGGCGCTCCATAACTCAATGGACAAAACCTCGCGAAACCGTCCCCGACGAAACACCCGGACAGAAGCTCGCCATTGCGCTCGCTGTTCTCAATTCTTTTCCGCCGGCGCCACTCAGAACCATACTTGCTAACCACACACATACACACATACACAGCCAGACATTTAGTACAAAATGGCAAAACGGCAGTCGATGATGGCTAGCGATAGAGTAGCGAGACGATCATGCCCGGCTTTTGCGGCGAAACATCTCATAAACCATCCGCCACCACCACCACCGGTGGCGTTGGTCCAGGTGCTGCACGACGCGCAGAAGCTCCGTCGCTTGTGGCTGTGGAGAGCCGAGAAGCCGGTAAGTAGCGGTAGTAGGTCGGGGAAATAAATAACAATTGTGATCCCCACACACCACACCGCACCGCACACCAACCCAGAGGGGGTGAGGTTCTTACTGCTGTGGCCGATTGCGAAACCGACCGTCGCAGCAAAAAGGCCGAAGGAAACAACAACCAACGAGGCGAAAAGGGCAATGGAAAAGGAAACGAAACAGTTTATATAGTGTGCCACTGTCACAACATTATGACAAATGGGTGTCTATTGCGACGGAAAAAGTGAAACACCAGGAGAGGACACGACGGCGACGGCGACGGCGATAGGCAGACGACGATGACGACGAGGTAATCGGATGCGCCTCCACCTCGTACAGCCCTAATTATGATGATCGCGATCGCTCCACGATGACTAACGGCATTAATGTGCAAATCGATGCACTTCTCCTGGGGGGGCACTTTGGAGACACTAGGTCCAGGATAGGATAGGTGTCGACATAGTTGCAACCTCCCAGACGATCGCAAGAGAAATTGTGTTGCTTTGTGCAACTAGTAGAGGAGCCAACGCAAAAGTTAATGTAATCCTATTCCAGGTATGCAACGATATGAAAAATGCAGAACCAAGCGGTAGCAACTTTCCGTTAAGAACTGTTAAAAAGAGATTGAATTAAAATTGTTCGAGTACGGTCATGGCGAAAGAAATTTTATGTGTTTTAGAAATGTGTTTTAGAGTTATATACTTAATTCCGCCAAGTCGTTAGACCCAGCTATTCTTACATTAATGATGTCGATACTGTCGCTCCATCTCAATTTCGGCCTACTACGACCTTTATGTCCATCCGGAAGGCCTAAGAAGACTTTACGGGCTGGGTTTTCTTCAATCATTCTCATGACAAGCCCAGGCCACGAGATGCCAGGCGAGTCTCATCCGCAGCGCGACATTTAGATCATCATACAACGCGTGTAATTCCACGTCGTATCGGCTTCTCCATCGTCTCTCCTCACATACGGGTCCAAATATCCTGCTGAGAACTCTTCTCTCCAAAGAGCCAAATGACGGGAAATACAAAATTTATCGAGCGTGAAAGTTGATATCGTGTACATGCACCTTCAGTGATAAGCAAGTGCGCAGATGCTTTCCTCACCAGTGACGGATGATCATGAGTTCGATTGCCATACGACCAAGACGAAGATCTAATAACCCCGCCGCCGGCAAACTGTCTAGACCAAATTAAATTCCCTAACAACCACCACCATCACCACGGAATCCATGTGAGCAGCATAACCAACTGCTTACAGCTGTACATCAGTGTCGTCGACCAATGTCTGGTCTCGAATCTGAATGCAGTACGATAAAGCGCGTCCACGGCAGCGAACTGGTTTTAATACTTCCTGTTTCACCCTCTCTCTCGCCGGTTTGCTCGATCTGTCAAGATATGAATCAGTGTGCATCAAGCAGCAGCGTCGCGACATGTTCTCGTCGTCGCGTGTGGACCAAATCAACCAACCTGTTCTCCTGTACGATAAGTTACGGCAGACGTCAACCAGTCCCTGGTCCGTGCGCGTAGTGCATCGCAAGCAACGCACGCATGCACGCACGCACGTACGCCTGCACCTCCCGTAAGATCGAGAGTGATGGTTTCCATCGCTTCGCCTTTTGCTTTTCGTTTTCTTTATCACAAGCCAGACAGACGACAGAGTCAGAGCCAGGGGGCAGAGGGCCACTTCCTTTCACTGCAGCAGAGCATTGGCGCGCACCAGCAGCACCTATTTCCCTCCCCGAAGCCATCTTTAACGCGAATGTGAAAGTCGTCGTTACTTATCTTTCCCCGGGTCTTTCCTTTCGCACTCGGCGCTGTCTTTCTAGCGGTTCTCCCTCATCCGCCGCCGCCAATCCATCCACCCGCTGTGATAGAGCTAATTACAAGCTTTATCGCTCGCTGGCTGGCTGGCCAGAAACGGGGCATATCACGGGGAGGGGGCCTTTGCTGCTGCTGTTGCTGCTGTTGCTGCTGCCAGGCTTTATGCCTCGAGTCAGCTAACGCAGCAGGGGAGGGAGGCGCAGAGATCATGTATATGGAGCGTGCTCGAAATCGAAACCGGGTCCGGGTTTGCGCTGCTCTTCACTGGCAGCGCACGACGCGGATGTGGATGCTGCAACGATGGCGGCGGTACCAGCAGCAGCAGCAGCAGCAGCAGCAGCAGCAGCAGCAGTGGTCGCAGTAGCAATCACGGATCCAGCGCGATCAATCGATCGATCCATCCGATTGGAAGCTTCAGTCATCGCGTAGCCCCCGGGGGGTTGGTGGGTGATCTACGCAAAGCGATATCGATTAATTGTGGTCGCTGTGGCCGAGAGTGTGCATCGTGCGCTCTGTTGGCTTTGCCCGCGGTTACATCCAACGTACATCATCCCACCGCCACGATACCTAAAGGGGATGGTGTGGCGCGGCGGCGTAGCTGCTAGCTACGCTAGCTGTTAACTGATCAGTCATCGATCAGCGAAACACGCGCTCTTCCTCCGCGGCCCCATTCCTGCCTTGGGCGGATTGATGTGAACGGGGGAGCTACCGAGGTGTTTGCTGGCGTTGCTAGGTGAGTGATGCGATGGTGGAAAAGGGTGCAATATGATTTATTAAACCGGAGGTTACATTGACCTACAACACCTCACACCGGTCCGAAACCGTTGCCTCGAGGCCTCGCATGTGACTCCAGTAGTGTACAGTTGCGGGTGTTTTAATCGATGCCGATGGCGTGTCCAATGGAGAAAGGCCGCCCAATACCGAGCGTTACAACCATCTAAACTAAGACCCTTCGACAATGAATCAGCAGACAACGGGGATCATGGATTCGGATCAGGGTTCAGGTTCACGCGGGACTCGAAACACTCCAGGAAGGTCTGGAGGTAACGGAAGGAGTTATTAAAGTGAAACACTTTCACGCTCCAGTTTCGTTTTCGAATTCGATCGAGTGACCGTGTCACAGTGATCGGTGTGATCATGATCGGTCAACCTCTGAATTATACAGCCATCGAGGTGCCTACCTGCATGACACCCGCGCCACATTGGCACGCTCTCGACACTCAAATCACTTCCTGTTTCCTGGGCCATTCGGTATCGAGTCCATGGAATAGAACATCAGCACGCGGTAGGCCTAGGACCAGGGTTCGAGACTCCTTTTAAGGAGCTCTCAAGTCCACGCCAGTCGGCACGAGAAGCAGGATCGGCGACGGTCGTTGTCGTCGCGGTTTTCAAGGCGTAGTGATGGCAGACGCCTCTTCAATGTCATCGCCGTGCAAGCAGTCGTACAAGCAGATGTACGTCTGGTGCAGGTGAACCACATGTTTCCAGTCCCGAATGAAGAGCGAGAGTCCTTCATTGATGGGTCCTGCTGGGGATGTGGGGATGTCCTTGCGCAGCAAGCGTCTTGGCCAAGACTGACACTTCGTTCAGGATCGATTAGCTTAGCCTTTTGCAAGAGTTCTCCTACTGGATTGAACGATTGCCACTTAAAAGATTGCCACCTCAAGACTCTTTTACATCTCGTTCGAAAGGGCTCAAAAGATCGTTTGTAACGGCTTAGCATAGCAATTCGCATACTACTGTGGGTTTCGTACGTTGCGTCGTTGCGAAGTTTGCTTTGAAAATCCCTTCCACAGAGCACAGGTACCAGCTACGTTGCCCAGCTGGTGATGAACGATGGCCGTCGATGCTGCGGTTTGTTTGCTTAGGTACTTCTAGGCGTAAAACGATCGTTGGCAACGCAAATCCAACTCTAAATACTAATGCTTCCCCCTTCGGTGACTTGCGGGGTAAGGGCTTAGTCAGTTGAGTAGCGAGATCTTTTGTGAGGGACTGAGAGTGAAGCGGAACGGTGGGGTGGGAACCGGTTTGTCCAGTCTACGCGCGTCTCGCTAACCCCGCCACAATCCGCACACCGCAAAAGTGATGTCGCCAAGCGATGGATGGGATTGGAACGGCAATATAGGTGAGACCGTAATTTCTGCCAACCTGTCCGTCGTACACTACCGTCAGCGCGGTTACTACCGTGCACCACCAACCAACCAACCAACCAACATCAGCAACAAGAACAAGGTGAGTTAGACACGCCGCACCAGGCGTGAAACCTGACGCGGGGCGCTGGACGATACACAGCGACCGCGATCAATTCCGCGATGGAGAAGGGCAAAGTGTGCCGAATCGGAGAATTCCCAGAAGGTTAGCCGTCCGCTTGGCCGCTGGAGCGCTGACTCTCGACACAAGGAGCAGGAGGAAAAGGGGAACGAGAAGAATGAGTTGTGTGTATGTGGTTCGCGATGAACCGTGAAAGGTCACCTTAGGTATATATTCTTCCATAAGAGGACATGGCCGGACCGGAGAGGAGGACTGGATGGGAGCTACGCTTTGAATCCTGACTAGACTTAGGCACGATCTAGACTTGGGGGGTCTCACTCCCTAGAGCGCATCGGCAAGATGTCAGAACTTGTCCAATTCGTAAGTGGCTACTTATACTGTCTGCAGTATTGAAAGTAAAAGGGAGGAATCATCGCAGACCGTTCGTGCAGACCATTCCTGTTCGATCACTCCTCTTCGCAAAGCCGTGTGTTGCAACCGGAGGGTAGACACCACAGATCGAACTATCGAGCTTGTGCAAGTCACCTTAGGCTTACGAGTGTGCACCATTCTGCCCGTGTCGACGGTGTTACCGGGAAATGCACATGTGCGCAACAACGGCTAAACGTGGAACGTGGAAACCACATTTCATAATCCGGTCGTTCCGAGTACGTCCGTCGGTGCGAAGGTGCGGAAAGGGATAGGTGGATGGGTGCAGCTGGTACACACCGACGGCAGACGCGAGTTGCGTTCCTCGAGCATCTAACGATGGAGGTTAGACGCTAGAATTCAACCGTAGCTTAACCTCATCGACTAACGCACCAACAACCGCACACTCGTGAGTTCACCTGGTGCGACCATCAACAAAAGGAGAGTCCTTATGAAGGCACCGACCTGGTTGGTTGGTTGGTCATAAATAATGTTAATTTATTGTGAATAGTAAAATGCACAATTAGTACGGAGCGGTGATCAGTCCACTTCACTGGTGCACCGGCACACTACCAGTCGGTGGGACTTTACCGGTAAAGATCCGAACCCCGCGCTTAACGAGAAGCGTTCCTCCTGGTGCAAAGGGAGAGGCGGCGTCGTGTGTGATGGATCGTAAGTGTTCCACATATTTGCTACCTTCTCCACCCTCATCCCCCCCTCAGGTGAACCCCATTAGAAGTAATGTTCCACAAAGGAAGGTGACTGATTGCCGCCGTACACCTTTGGTATATCCCCTCTCCCTATTAAGGGAACGCGATTTTAGCCGATCTCCGGCACGTTCCGGTTTGTAGGGATTAATATTTCATCGGATAAAAGCATTGCTCAAATCCAAATCTGCTGCTCAACAGATTCTAGTAACACTGAAGTCGGCCGGGCGGGGGGGGGGGGAGGGGGGGAGGAGGAGGAGGGGGGGAGGAGGAGGGGGGGAAGCAATTATGCTGCACTGAAGCATAACATTTTTGAGACATCTCCGTGGCTCACTGTACAGAAGCAGAAGCTAATTAAGAACAATTTCCCCAACGATACACCGTACGCGGAGTTAAAACAAATGCATGAATAATTATATTCAAGATTCGAGATTTCAACCTTAACCAAAAACCGATGAAATCTAGAGTCCGCTTTCTCTTCTCGGATTAGTCAGATCCCTATCTCCGAAACTCCGAGAGCATGTAATGAATCTCGGTCCCCTTTTTCCAGGAACAGTGATCGCGAAGCTGTTCATGGGTACCTCGTCATCAACGCCAGGAACGCGCGCTCGTATTGGGAACCAAAACAAACACCACTTAGATTGTAAATCCGATCTCCAGACCAGGGAACTGCAAGAAGATCTTCGCGTACGGCTGATGTAAATGATCAACAGTGCACCTTAGGCTATATTGTTGTTTTTGAAGTAAACGATTGTGGTTGGTCTTATTAACGGCCATGAATTTGCTGCTCATACTGAACATCAAGACACCAATACAGCCGTGGTTGTCTAAAACAACCAATTAACAGGAAAAGTGAAAATTGCCCCAAGCAATTGGATGCTGCTGATGCGATTGGATCTCGATACAAACAGACGAGCGCGATCAGATGCAGCGGAAGCCCTGAACAATAAACGGAATCACACAAACGCTCAGGGGTTTGATTGCTGCACCGGTAGCGGCCAAAGTGTGAGGCTGCCGATGGATCGTATACCAAGCTATTAGCACATTCAATGCACTGTTGGTTTGGAAAAAGGTTTATGATCGCCAACGGCTCTCCGGATGATCTTGAGAAATTCCTCACCTGATGCAATTGTGACGTGGACGACTAGACGGGATCGTCTCTAGCCAGGAGGTTCAAAAAACCATTCCACAATAGGCTCCAGTTGAAAATTCCCTCCCTCTCTTTCTCTCACTCTCTCTCTTGACTTGCAGCCTTTCATATTGCTTCAACAATTAAGACTTCCATGTGTGTGTAGATGAGACACAGCGGGCATCGATTGCATCGAAGAGACGCGAGAGCAGACAGGAAATGAGTAATCCAAAATCGGGCTGTCTCGTGGTCCACCGTAACCGCCTCCGGGCAATTGGACGCGGCTCCGAATGGGTTAGTTAAAATCTAATTACCAAGTGACAGGTAAGCTCCGGAGAATCGAACGACGAAGAACCATTGAGTGCCCCTGAACTCGAACGCCTCCATCGCTTCCACAACCCCATGGATATCGTGCCGGCGTGACGTGCGTGTGTGTGACCTTCAGCGAAACAATAGCAACCTCTGACACCTAATCATTGCCGGCTACCATCGTCGACACCTTCTTCTTCTTCTTTGTTGGTCTTTGAAATGGTCGGACCTGGTCCACAGCGCCACGCACTTTCGAGCCGGGATACTGGCCTGGCCCGGCCCGGTCCTTCCTTGTCGGTCACGGTCGTTATGTTTCTACCTTCCTGAGATTAGTGTTGGATGATATTTCACTTTTGGTATCTCATGCACGGTGACCCTGGTCTCCCGCGTCCTAACTGACTCTACGTTCGATATCGGTATCTTAAAATCTCCCAAACCAAACGCAACCAACAGTGAAGTAGCGATCGTCGCCACTGCTAGTCCTTCTAGAGCAACTGTGGGACCGATTTTTTTTTTACAAATTTCTGGACCACTTCCTTGAACGCCGAAACCTGACCGATCGATCGATGGCACGAGCCGCGCCGCTAGCCGAAATGGAATAATCCTTGTCGTCCATAAGCAATCCGAACAATCAAATCCGATCTCGGACACGTTTTCACCATCGAGAACTAGGGCGCGATCGCAAGGGAAGGGAGCAGCTCGATCAGGATCCAAGAGCCCGTCGTCAAAGCGCCGAGATCGGACGGACCGACCCCGAGCAGCCAGCATGACCGGACGAAACTTCCCCGGGACCTCGGCCGACAAAACAATTAATATGAAAAAAGAAAAGGAATAACTCATCGGATGCCAGTCCCGTCGAACCTACATTTGGACAGCAGACATACGACGGCTGTCCATAAGGGATCTGCCTCCTTCCCGAGAATGCGATACGATGTGACCTGAATCGATAATTAACGCGCAATCGGCGGCATGGCGGCGCACGACCATAAAATCACGCAAATCCACACATACAAGCACACGCACAGGAGGGTAGTACGTGTAGCAAACAAGTGATTTCGGGTTTTGGTGCGTCTAACCTTGAACCAGCGTTCCATCGATCAAATACCGATGGACCGATGAGGGTACGATGAAGGTGGTCTTGGTTAAGAATTGTTTCATTACCGAGCGCAAAGAATGCTGTCCTCTAATGACTGGCCGGAATGGGTGGTCACAATTAATGACTTCCAAAACCCTATCCTTACGCCGAGATTGGTTGGCACGTTTGATCCAATGTCTCGATTGCCTCGTACCGTTGTCGTAATGGTTGTTATTGATTTTAGCGCTTCCGATGGGAGCTAAAGAATTCAAACTCAAACGTGAAATCTTGGCAAAAGAGCTGAGTATAAAACATGATTTACATTTCCAACCCCCCTTCCTGGTGCACCAAAAAAATGCATGTGTGCATCAAACAGGCAACGAGAGCGAATCATCATTCATTACAACCGAAATTGATTCTCTATTGTTTCGTGTTTTTTGGGGCGGAAAAATCCATCAACTACCCAAGACAATTTATCAACTTTATTTTTGAAATACGGCGCCGCCACATCCCCCCAACCAAGATGCATGGTGTCCCTTCGGTGTCGATTTCGGCGTGCATGCGGGTCAACAACCCTGTGACCTTTTCTTACCCTCCCGGCCCTGACTAACCACCGCACATCCGTTTGCCGACCGCGAAAACCAACAGAGGTGCCCCCTCAGTGATATTTTCTTTTTTTTAATTTGCAGCTTGACACCAAAACCTACCCCTTGGGGGATGCGGTTCTCAGGCATATGGCGGCAGCAAAACGGGCTACAACCATAAAACCGAATGACCAAAATTGCACTTCAAATGTGCAGCAACATTATACATATATATATATATATGCACGATGCACAGTTAATCCTGTGTGGAAGTGCCGAAGGAACGAAAAACGAAATCCGTTGCATCTCTTCGGGGAGCCCAATGGTACTGCAGCGAGACTTCCGACCTCATGTTAGTACAAGGACTATCTTTGGTGACGGTCAAAAGTTTCTGTTCATTTTTTTTATCTTATCTGCCAAACAATTCTCTTGCGCCGAGCAGCATGTTCGATTATATGCTGCATTTTGCAGGTTCTTATGATTTACTAAACATCGTCAAAAAAGGCTTTGGAAGCGAATATTTTACTCTCGAACGAGCGTAAACAACTTCCAGCACCAAATGTGCAAAGTGTTACCGATATGATGTATCGTGAGCTGACCACGAAGAGGCCGAGAAGAGTCAATAGCTGTGAACTCAAACCTTCTACAGGACACGACGGTGAACACCTTTCTTGTCTTCCGTTTTTAATACCTTCTTCATGCAGTTTTTGCCAAAAGTTGCGGGCTCAAAAATGGCTTCAGATGATGAACGCTTTTTGCTTATCTCGCTACACCACTACAGCCACAGAACCGAATGCCACGCAATATGGAAGGCGGATGTCTGCTTCGCCAATCAACCCCAAGGTGGCTTGGGCTGAAATTTCTCCAGAACCTTCGGTTTTCTTTGTCTTATACTTGTGCAGTTAGTGAAACCGTGCCCGAGGGCTTCATTTTGAAGCTACTCCTTGGGGTTTCATTTTTTCATGGTCCGCCCTTGTACCATTTTGCCATTCAATAGCAGCAAAAAACGTTAAAGAAACATCTTTTTGCAGATCCAGATCAGGGCGATACTGAAACAAGAGAGGGCAACGAAAGAGTTCAAGGTTCGTCTGGCGTTGCTTTGCTTTCTCTTTTCTTACTTTTCAGATGCATCAGATGTGCGTCTACTTAGTGTAGAACTTTTAGGGTCACAGCGAGAAAAATGTTGCAGTCCATTTGGCGTACTTTGCGTGAATGCGATGATCCCAATTAGAGAAAATAATTCACACCGATGTTTTTTCACAACACTTAAGCTTACTTTAAGATAATAGCAAAACATCGATAGACAAAATGTGAAAATCACTATAAAACGATATTTGACCCTATTGACATCCATTTACCAGTCTTCTTTCGAAAATAATGTTCATTTACTTGAGAAATAAAAAATAACTTACAAAGATATGAATGCACGATACCTGATCCAATGATTCGTTCTGCAGTATCGATCTTTGATCTTCAAAAAGAGACACCAACCACCAAAGAGTTCCGCACACGATTAACGACAAACAACTAATCACATTCGAACTATAAATTAATTAAAGGTTACTTGGATTGCTCATCAAAAATTTCGACTACTGCTTATTGCCTACTAGATTTTTAGCGGATTTTTTTCAAAGTGCTATGAAAAAGTTCATTTGATTACTTTGCAAGCACTTTTCTTCCCTAGCTCGTGAGTCCAATGTGTTGATTTTTTATTTGAAGCGTGTATTGTAAGCCGAAACAAATAGATAAAAAACGTATACAGGTGTGGTATACACATAGCCGCAACCATAAATACGACTATGCTAAATATTTTGCTGACAGCCAAAGAAAGCGTACGCCGTACGTTCGTGCGTCCTGGGAACCGAGGCGTTCCATCGAGGCGATGATTGTGATGAGAAACAGGCCCCCTCCTAGGGTGGGGGCTCTTCAAAAGGGTGTCGGGCAAGCTGCCTTGGTCTCCTCCTTCGTTTTCATTGTTTGCCTGCGTGCCACAGCCGATTGAACTATTTTTTCCCGCACTTTTCTCGTTTTACTTTCATTACTTTGCTTTATGCTGTCGATGCTTAAAAATCGTAACATGAAGCGGGAGGAGCGCAAGACTATGCTAATGTATACACAGCGCGACCAGCGACGCTCCACACCCTCCTCACCTTCCGGATTCATTGTTGATCGTTTGTTCGCACTGCTGTGTTTGAATATGGTCCGGGAGTGGGGAGAAGGGATGACTTGCGTCTTATGGCAAACTTCCGCCCCACCCAACGCCCAGTCAGTCAGTCAGTCAGTAGACTCTGAGTGTGACCGTAGCGAACGCAGCGCAGAATTGGAAACGATAAAAAGTGAAACCTGCGTTCACACATTTCATTAGCCAAATCGTTCCATTGCCGTGCGAAGGTGCCGTGCGGTGGCCAACCACCATTCAAACCCGTCGGGGAAAGGGGGGGAACGAGGGTTTGGTTACTTTCAGTCCCATGGATTCTTGCAAGATCCGTATAGTAGTCATTCCAATGCTCTTTTCACTGTTCAACTAGCTTCAGCTGGCGACATAAGATTTGGGAACCATTTTCTTCCTCATGAATACCATTCAATGGAAGTACTTTCGTTTGTGCATAGCGGCAATCATTGTCACTTCAATCCAGCCAGCCAGTTGATCGCTTCAACACTGATATTGGAATGGTAAGCTACATAAAAGCTACTCAAACATCTGTGCTGATCAAACACTCTTTTGCTATTGTGTCAAGAGCGTAAAAAAATCTATGTTATTTTCCAAAATGCAAACTCCATTCCATAGTATCAATCACACGGACCGTATCCGATGTACTCTAAAGAGAAGCATACATTAAATGAGGCACCGCCAGACGGAAGTACAACAGACGCTTATCTAAAGCTTCCCATGTATTATCACCGGAAGGGCTAACACCAAAACCTAAAACTCCTTTGGAAATTACTGGACTGGGTGTTCGTTATGGCCAACTTCCACGTCTGGCGGTCATGTGGGAATTTCGAGGTTTCGTTACCGGAAAGCGATCTTGTGAAGGCAAAATATATCGAAACCCTCTTTAAACACAGGTTGTTTGGTGTTACTCCAGCAAAGGGCGTTCGCGGGCGATCGATCGGTGCTGAGACACCTTTTGCAAAATAGCTTAATTTGCAGGTTATCCCATGGCCAGTGGCCATGAAATGGTATGAAACCCGACGACGCCGGACCGACGGAGCAACGGACAAGGTGAAGCCAAAACCCATAATTTGGACGATAACCGCAATCGTGATCTAGGTCAAACGTGTTTTACAGGAAGGAAGCGTTACGGCCGAATATGTCATTTTCGCTGACCATGAAGCCTCGCGTAGAACAAGGATAAGGGAGAAAAAACCTTCCCCCCAAAAACTGAACCGAAGCGAACCCAAGCATGGAACCTTGACCGCACGAAATGGCTTACTTTCCGCTACATGCTGCCGCCACACGTCACTCAAGTGACGTGAAGGGAAGATTATGTTTTAAAAAATAAATTGCTCTCCTCATCCGCCGGTTTCGGGGCGAACCGGTGAAGAGGAAAAAAGGTCGATGGCCTCCAAAGAGCATCGTGGAGAATTCTCCGAAACATGGTTAATGGGTCAAACAAACGAACCAGTGTAACGGTTCCTTAAACTGCCTTTATGGAAGCCAAGCCCAGGATCCTTTTCGCGGTTTGGGCCGTTGATTCATTATGCTCTGAGTTTAACATTCAAGTTTCGAGCGATCCTTTTGAATCTCTTTATCGAAGCGATTTTCGTTGCAATCCCTCGCCGATGCGAACTAACGATGATCGTATTCCACATTCTACGGTCCAACGATCTGCAGCTGTGGTCAAAACCCACCCAAAAATGGATCAAAATGGTTGGTTTGCTGAGTACCGACCGGTGGTTTTAACAGGAGACCCTTTACCGACCATGGAACTCCCTCGGGGACAATAACATATCATGCAAAAGGACGCGAAACTGGGTCGCCCCAACTGCCGGTCATGAGCGCGCGCACGTGTGGGCCCCTGTCTGTACCCCCCCCCCCCTCCACTTCTAGCCCTCTGGGACATACAATACATCAACGTCGGTTGTACGAACGAACAAATATCACGAATCTCCTCCGCTCCGCCAGAAGGGACCGGGGATGGCTTGTATCACCCCTTACCGAAAGCCACCCGGTTGCAGGACCGATCTGTCACCCAATTCCGACATGGGGACCGTGGGCGATCAACCACCTTTACGGAGGAACCACACGATCACGCGACTCGGGCCGATAACGAACGCTGACGGTCGGTGATCGACTTTCTTCGTCTAATTCGATCGCAGAACTGATGGCGAAACGGGAAGGAGGCACGCCCTCGCCATGGAGGCAAAATAATTTATTCAAACGATACAACCTTGTCGGTCCCCGCCCGTCAGCCGGTAAACACGGAGGCAAAGACAAAGGAACAGTAACGATCACCAACGTCTTACTTACTTACATTCTGTGTGATCGCGTGAATCGGTTCATGAAACATGATCTGATATCGGAATTTCTAATAAAAAGTAGCAGGAGAAAGTACTTAAGCGAACCATTATGGTAAGTGAAATGCTTCATGTTTTATGAGTCACTAGCTGCCCCGACAGACTTCGTACTGTCTTTGATCGGTCATGGGTTTATCGTAAACAGGAACTTTAAAATTTTAGTAGATATAATTTTATCTATTCCATAATTTGGTAGTATTCAATTTATCAATGAACCAAATCAATAGCTAGGTCCGTTGGTGATGTTGGAAATAGAGATGCGACGTGCTTGTAAATATGAGCTGGAAAGTTAGCATGATGTTTGAGTTTTAAGGCTTTGCCTTTCGGGCTAAATGACGTCATTTGGAACAACGAATTATATTTTCCCAAGTATTTTTAAAAAAAGTTTGACTTTAGTATTCGGCTTGCACATAGCTAGTTAAGTTCAAATGCTGTGTATTTAACGGCATTACAATACGACACACTTGATCCATTTTCCGGTATTCAGCTTACGATGATTTAAATAGCCACATGGTAGATCATAACTAAAAGCACCGCACTTCAAATTAACTCAAACGTCGATCGATCAGATCGAGGGTCTTTCTTTTCTCTCGGGCATTCTCGGTGATCATTCCAATCGCAAGTTGTTCTTGATAGATAGGATATGTTGGTATTGCTTTCTATTACTATTCGGTTACTGCTCCTTTATATGTTTGTGCATGCAATTCCGATCGTTTACCATTCATAACCCGCTACGTTGAAAATTATCAATGATAAGAGGCACGTAAATCAATAATCAAAAATTAATATAATTTTTGATCCATTCAAATACTTCACAACTGAATGAGTTTTTATAATTGTTTCATGTAAATTGACTTGTGAAACTTAAAGCAACTTCTGGATTAACTAATGACTTGATTGAACTTAAGAAATTGTTAAGAAAATTAAAACCAACAGTAGACACACCAATAAAAAATGGTAACGATTTCTGCAGCGTTGCCGATCCCATTGTTATCATTCCACCGCAGGCTCTCTCTCTCTCTCTCTCTCTCACTCTCTCTCTTTCTCTCTCTCTCTCTCTCTCTCTTTCTTTCGTTCTTCTATTGTTTTTATTCGCAACTATATAACTTTCCCACCCATCACTCTGCTCTGCAAGATGTACGGAATGGAGGGTGGTGGTGGTGGATAGGTGAAAGAAGCAATTGAAAGGATATTAAATAAAAACAACCTTTTTAGAGACCATCAAAACCTAGGAAACGATACCCATATTGCCCTAGGACGTATTTTAAGGATTGGGGTTGTATGGAAGCTCCCCTTTCCCCTCATCCGATGTAGACCAAATTTTGTCCCATAGTTTCTCAGATGACCATCAACAATTGTGCAAGTTTTAATGGTATTCGGTTCATAACTTGCGGAGTAATGAATGTTTTTAACAATCAAGTGTTAGGGAAGGGCATGAAGGAAGGTAGCGGGGGGTTTCTAACCATGCCTATAGCACTCACCGGCCCCAAAAACCTCCACATACCTAATTTGGAGTTAATCGGTCCAGTAGTTTCGGTGTCTATACCGGACATCCGGACAGACACATTCATTTTTATATATATAGATTTATCCCAGCCTCGGACCACCTTCCACTTTTTTCAGTATGTCGACTCGTCGTCGGCTCCTGCTCCTGCTATTAAGACGAACATCACGAGCCACAGAAGCAGCGGAAGGGGGGTGTTTCGCTCTTGTCGTAACTTTCATTACTTGAACCGATGGTTACACCTGGAGGAAGCTGGAAGCCAACTGCACACACACACACACACACACACACACACACACGGACAGGCTGCCATCGCCAAAAGCTTTTTTGGGGTGCAAAATGGAGCAAAATCGCAAAAAACCAAGATTCCAGAAACAACCCAGATACCAGACAGACCCGTGTACCAGCGGTGATACAAACGGTTGGCAAACGGTTTCGCTCCGGCGAGTGTGATGCATATGGCGGACGTCGACTGGTGCCGTCACTGCCACCACTGCCAGCCTCTACCGCCCAGCAGATCGTGAGGAGCCACAGAGTTTACCTAATGACCATAATCATGACCAAAGTCACGCTTTTGGTTTGATGCTTTCCATTCTCGGTGCACCGAGGGGTACCGAGCGCCTCCTCCTCCTGTGCTGATCCTGCGCTCTTCCTCGGCGCGCGCGTCCCTCCTCAAACCGTGGCGGAATCCCGGCATGTCAGAAAGCGATTCGTTACCCCGGGAGCAACCAGACCGAACGGGGATCGAGCAGATCGCAGGGTGATCATATCGTTGGTCGACGTCGACGATCGCGATTGCACCGCGTTTTGGGATGCAGTGCAGCGCGGCACACATGGGCACCCAGGGGAGGGGGGAGGCTAAAAGGAGGCACAGTACGAGATCAGCAGTTCGCTTACCGCGGTCCTCCTGGACCCTGGAACACACGCCCAGCCAGCGGCGCTAGGGCGGAATTGAATTTGGAAACGATTTGATCCCTTCCTGCCGCGGGGGGTCCATCCCCCCGTTCCCTCAGCCCACAGCTGTTGTGGTCGTGACCCCTCTTACCGTCTTCACCTCGTCGTGTGCTAAGGTGAAAATTACGATCAATCGATGGCGGTGGTGTGTGTGTGTGTGTGTGGTTGTATCCGGTGGCGCGCGGTGGTCCTTTATGATTGCGCGATCGGCACGCTGTGCACCAATCGACCAGCCACCACCCTGGCAGCCATGGCAGCCCCTATCCCCGGGAGCGGTACGATCATCGATTGCGCCTGCTATTGGGGTGGAGCAGTAAGCGATTGGGAAAAGTATAATGCAGAGCGAATCTGGATGACTCTCCAGGGGGCGAAAGGCGGCCCCCAAATGGACAATCTGGGCTGAGGTGGGCTGGACAGCTGGGCCAGGCCAGGCCAGGCCAAACCGGGGCCAAGCGTCCTCCCCGAGGGTACCCGACAGGCTAATGTGTTAATGATAAGGCAGGTCGATCGGCGTAAACGTTTTCTTTCCGTTTTGCCAGCCACCAACAATTCACGGGCCATTGGCAAAGGACCGTTTGAGAGCACGGTGCCCGATGAGTTTGCGTGGAGCAAATTCGCCCTTTCTAGCCGGGGCTTTTCAGAAATGTTGATCATGTGCTGACACATGGTTGTCTAGTTGTTCTTCGAGACATTCTTTCAGGAGTTCAATAGAAGTACAGAGTACACCGGGTATCGGCAACTTACATCAGAAGACGCATGTCCATATTTCGGTTTAGGAATTGTCAATGAAGCTCACCTGTAACGATATCAAAACAAGAAAAACACATTTAATAATCCAAGTAGACGTTGAAAAGTAAAACAAGCGACACCCATGACAGGACAAAGTAGGACATGGAAAGAATAGTTGTACAGTATTATAACTGAGCGGATATTTTGAAAGAAAAGCTTGAGGTAATGCACTAAACAGTTTAGTATACCAAAAAGTATAAGGACACAATTAAATCGCTCGGCATAGATCAAACGTGTTAAATAAAGAGAAACGATTGTATCTTTCTACAAACATGAAACAATATTGATCTACAGACTACTGTAGACGCGCTATCAAAGAGTCCTTCTTTTATCGAGAAGAGAGTTAAAGTAATAGATAGTTTGTCCTCCTACCAACACGCTTGAAAGTTTTGGACGGACGAAATTTCGACACGATAACGCGTTATTGGTTATCAAACACCTAGGTTCGTTCGTTCTATTGTGGAAATACTTATTGCATCGAATATTACTAAAAGTGATTGGTTACTTGAATTAACACAAGCATTCGAAACATTGCTCGAAAACAATGCATCTCACTGCAGTTGATGTGTTTCAGAACTACATGAGCCCGGCTGAGTCTTTTCCACGAGAATGTTTTTTTTCCCAATGAAGCTGAAATATTAACCACAAGCTTCCTTTACTCTCGACAGTCAAGTTGCTCCACAATGGCGATGATCGCGCTAATTGCGTTCGCTACATCGTTCCAACTGGACCACTACCATACACTCACAAACAGAACCCATAGAATGGTAACGACGCCGCTGCCATAAACCTACCATAAACCTAACTACTTCATTACTACCACTTGGGGTACAGACCAACACCAGATCCCATGCTTCCTGTCTTTTCATTTCGCTTCTGACAAACAAACATACACCCCACAAACAGACGGATGCCGTTCTCCCTTCGTCGCCAAACGTCAATTTTTGTGGGTTAATGTATGTTCGACTGATAAAAACCTGCGGAACACCTTTGGTAGGAATGGGACCACAAGTGACTTACTGACTGACTGACGGACTGAATGCCCGCGGCGTTTTGACACACATTCTCGCCCCGGTCGCATTCAGAAGCTGCGTTCTGCACCGGTTACTCTGTGGTGGCGCGGTTGTAAATTTGGAATGCAAATCGAAGCGGGTCACCGAGCCGGCAGCATTCTCCGGCTGCATCGGTGCTTGTGCAGATGTCCAACATAAAGCCTGCAACCGTGCGAGGTGCTGCGGTACACCGAGTTACACAGCGAACGAGAGAGCAAAAGCTTCATCAACGATACGGCTAGAGACCAGAACACGGATGGCAGATACTGATCGATGAGAATGCGGCGGCGGCGACAACGATCGTCCATGGGCTGTCCGTGCGTGCTGCGGCCAATTCCAATGAGGTCAGCTCGTCTGTAGCTCAGTCCGAAAATCTTTTTACAACCATTTTAAAATCATTTATTTTACGATCGACCCCCCCATTCGATTCGCCATTTCATTAGAAGTGTATAATCCATACAGCACGCACGCGCAAGTGACACACATCGCAATTCGTGGCACTGGGCTAAGTCACAGCATCATCTACGCGATCCGTGAGGCCTACAACAAACTGTCGGCCCCTGGTGTTTGACCTCGGCATCTAATCGACAAGCGACGAACAATAACAAATCGCGCATGTTAATACGACTCTGCGTCCATGTCATCTCGGGGCGGGACATTCGCTGCAAAACCACGGGAATGTCAACGGCAGCGCGATCATAAAAAAGGTGTGGCCGGGCATTTGGCCGGGCGAGACCAAATACGGCGAGCGAGAGAGATGGTTGGCGAGGGATGACGGAGAAACGAATTTTAATTAGAAGTACCAGCAACATACCCCTGCAATAAAAACATATTCGCCTCGATCACCATCAATTCCCACCCGTTGCGAAGTCATTGCGCATGTTATGCCATCGACAGAGAAAGAGAGAGAGCGAGGGAGACAGGAGAGAAGACCATAAAACCGCGGCCACAGCACCCGTTGTTTGCGCGTGTAGCTGGAGCCACACCAAACTGAGAGAACCATTTATGGACCGCTTACCCTTTGGGGATCTTGGCCGATGATGCTTACCAAACTAATTGGCAATCACGCTCCTGGGGGTGGGGTAGGAGTGACTTAAGGAGTCCTGCCATCTCTAGTCTTGACCGAGATTCGGTGCGCGTTCCCTAAAGTTCCACTTTATGACCACATACTATATGCCGCGTTTTGGTGGACGCATAAAATACTTCAAAAGATTACGGTCCAGGGATCCTGTGGTTCGCCCAGCATGCCCGAACTGTGACCTGATTTCAACCCCACGACACAGGCACCGCGCAGTAGCGCCAGCCGAATCTGACCAATCGAAGGTAACGAACGGAGAAGATTGACTGGAATATTAATAACTTTATGATATGAAGGAGATGTGTGGAACTCCCCCACCACTGCTTGACGCTAATGACAGCAAATTGATCAATGCTTATGGCGTGGGGCCACCACTTCCTGGAGCTGCTGCCGGTGGGCCCAGGTGAAGGTCCACCGCTCCGATGCGTTGGTTGTACACTCACAGAGAGTATAGGTTGATACGTTTGATCATATACCGCAGTGGTTGCTGCTGATCATAGACCGTGCTGTTACCGCGATCAACCACGATCGTGTGATTGGCGGCCGAGGTAAGTAACCTGATCTCTAACAGCCTTTCTGTGGCCCTGTGGCTACCGGAAATCGGAAGTCGTTGACATCGCACACACTCACACACACACACGCGTCAACGTGCGCCGATATCCGGGCCCGGTATTGTCGGTGGTAGAGAAAGCGTCGTGGGTCTTGTGGCAGAAGCGAGAAGAGAGCATTCCACCAGCAGCCCCAGCAGCCCCAGCAGCGGTTATGCTACAATTTCTCCCACCTTCGAGATACCCGGTACATCGACAACAACAACGCAGACAACTTTCTAAACCTTCGACGACGACGACGACGACGACGCAGCGCCACGATTGATTCCGCGACAACATCGCATCCGCATCCGTTTTCGCACTTTCACGCGGCCGCAGCCGCAGCCGCAGGTTCAGTTGTGCAGCCTTCGATCGGCTTAAAGGGCGTCACGTCGGTAGACGTCTGTCTTGCCGGGCGTTCGCACCATCGGTAGCCAAACATACACACACACACACACATCTCGAGCCGGTTCGATTGCACTTTTATGGTTTGGATGATGCGGATAGGTAGACAGCATCAGCACCGAGAGGGAGTCTTCGGGTGCTACCGCGTGTGAGGCAAATGAAAGCAAAACCAAAAACCAACCCCTCCCTCCCCCCATGTCCCGAACCAACGGCTACGATCCTCCGTTGTTGCGGATTAGCGGTTGAGTGATCTTAAGAGTTCTCTCTGGTAGTCTGTTGGTACTGCTGCTGCTGCTTCTGGCCACCGGTCTGCAAAGGAAAGGGCGCCTATTGATGGCGTGGGACTCTCGCCAACATAACCAACGGGCCATGCTATGTAAAAAGGCCTGAGGCGGTGGACTGGACACTGGCGGGAAGGAAACGCTATTTACACACCACCTGACCATGCAATTAGAGTTCTTCTCTCGAATGCGTGACTTCGGTGCGGCTTCGAGCTTAATGCTGTCAACACGCGCGATGCCTGCACGCGATCGCTGCCGACGACGCCGAGACTGGCCATTTTGAGATAATCATAGGCACAAGCAGCAGCAGCAGAACGGAGGTATAAGTGAAATGGAAATGATTCAATCATTATCCTCCATTCGCTTTGCCTACGCTGCTGTCGGTCCTTCCTTCCTCCTTACCCTCCCGCGGCGAAGCGAATGAGGAACGAGGATTAGTGGAAGCCGAAACCCCACGTCCCGAAACAGAGTGATCTCGGGAGCAATTTGGAATGATCGGATCGGTTCAAACTGCATAACAGGTCGCGACTGGTAGCTACCACACATCAACCACCACGTCTCTGCTAGGGACTAGGCATCACGTTTGGTCAGTGGCCAGCAGTTCCTTCAATCAACGAAACGCAGGAGCGTTCGCAGGAAGGTATTAACGCTTTCGTTTGCTGCGAGAAGAATCCTCCGAAAAAAAAAAAACGGGCGTCCGAGTGTCACGCTCAGTAGCCAAAGCATTAAGTCACGAGCGGCGGAGGAGACCACACGAAAGTGAAAGTATGAAATGGTCACCTCACGAACCTCGAGCCTCCGGTGCTGCTGCTGCTGCTGGTCGGGGATGAGCGCAGACTACTCTTGGCGGTTTAGCCAACCGTAACCGATCTGTGGTCAGCTGGCGGTGGCGGCTATTCCCGGCCCTGCCAATCGCTCTCCTTACACAAATCTCCTTGAGGAGCCTCATTAGTGTGCTACTGGACTGAGCATCGTCGTCGTCGCCATTGCTGGGTGCAGTAGACGAAGATGTGGTCTGTTCCAACGCTGACGCCAAGAGCGGTGCTGTGGTATGTGTGTGTGCTTCGTGTGAGATGGTATCCAGTTTCGAAAAAGGACAGCGAACCAATCCCAAGCTCCAACGAACGAGTTCAATCTCCCGCCAGTAGCGAGGGGTAGGGGTAAACGCAGATCTGGTTACGAACCCGAATTGGTCGTGCAAGGGACAGAAGGCTAGCAGACAACTGGCAATGACCGGGACAGGGAGCAGGGACGCACCACATGCACCTTCCAAACATCCCACCACTGCGCGCGCTGGCGTTGTTATGCACTCTGCATGCGAGTTTGGTCCGAACGGAGTTCAGGTTGCCAGGCAACCAAAGAGAGGCACTCCTGAGTTTGCCATTTTTGTGGCGCCATCTGGCAGTATTCGAAGGTTGTTAAAGTTTTGCAGATAAATATTTAATACTTTACGAAGCTGATGTGATGTGATAGTGAACAACATCGTTTGGCATATCGGTAAATCTAACAACTTTTTAAGAAAAGGATTAATATTCTGAGTAAAAAACACTTATAAAACTTGCAGCACTCGCTACTCGCTACTGTAAGTGGATCTCCGGGATGCATAGATGTTATGATGCAAATGCATTTTTTTTCCCATGACTGACTGACTGAACACGGTTCATTTCCGTTGTTCACACGTAGGTCCGGTTTCTGCACGCAACACGGCTGAAAACGGGAGTTGCAGGAATCGACAGTTTCCTGGTACACGACGGATCATCAGCCACCCTGAGCTGAGCTCTTCCCAGCTTACAAATCATCTGCGTGTCAATGATCATCTGCATTCATAACAACACTCGCACCCCTCAGGGTAGGGAAAGGGGATTATGCTAAAAAGCCCTCTGATTGCCCGTGTGGCGTGAGTACGGATTATAATGGAAATATAATTGGATTTTTAGTTTTTTTACACCTCACTGCTCCTCCTCTTCAACCATCCCCCTTTGGTGATCACCCTAAAATCCAAATCCAAGAGCGCGCGCGAGCGCGCGAGTCCCTAAACACAAATCTCGGCAGAGCACCCGAACCAGAAAGAAAGTGAAACAAATCCGTCCGATTCATCTTCGTCGCACAAAGTTTCTCCCTCGAAAGAAGCCACTTATGCTGGCTTACAAATAAAGCGAGGGGCGAGAGAGCGAGAGATCTCGATAGTCGATCACGATCACGACGTGCGCCTGGCCTGCCTTGCTACCAAACAACACACTCTCGACTTCAATTACGGAAGCGCGCGTTGCCTTGTTCCGGTTGCTTGCGATGGCCCCATAAACCAAAACGAAACGCATAAATGGGAACTGCTGTTGTTGCTGCACATCCTATGCTGCTCGAGTCTCGCTCCCGATCTTGATGTGCATTCAATGTGCGGCCAGCATCGACACAGAAATGGAGGGACTAGCTGCCGCATAATACGCTTTCTTCTTCGCCCCTACTTAAGACCCTTTAATGCCTTACGACGGCGAGGCTTTGGGCATCGGGCCGCAAGTAGGGAAGACAAACAAACAGCGTACCCCGTTGCGGTGACCCCGCAACACACCGCATCACTGTCATTGAAAACAATTGCACGCATTAGTGAGCAGGTTTGTGTAACCCTTCGTCTTCGTCTTCGTCTTTGGCTCTTGGCTTTTCGAGAAGGGCTCGAACTCCCCACCATCACCACTAGGATGATGGTCATTGCTGGCTGCATGATGGATGGATGGATGGATGGGAAAGAAGGGGGCCAGCCAGCCAGGCCACCAAAGCGGTGAATGCCCAAAAGCTCATAATCCTTCCGTAATTGTGACGGAAGCTCGGAACGCACACAAGGGTGCACCACTACCGTGTGCGCCAGGGCTAATTACCCTCGGTTCGGTGGGCACTGTGGCGGTTGTACGGTGTGTACGTGTGTACTGCTCCCTACTTCGAGGCCGACACCGAAAGTGGTTGATCGTCAATCAGGAAAGGGGTGAGGAGTAGGACCGGGTCAGGTACCAGCCCTAACCAAAACTGTAGCATCGTCAGCAGCTCATCCTCGTGCATAGAAACTGGATATCTATTAGCGGATAATTGTTTTTCAAAATCCCATACCTTAAGGGCCCTTCTAAAGGGTGCCACGCAAACACACTAACGACACCAACACAGGGGTACCCAGTTTCTAGTGGCATGGATATGGAACGGGCTTAAAACATAAATTTTGGCCACATAAAACGACGATAAAAGAAAAAAAAGCCCCCCCGAGAGTATGTTGCCATCCATCGGCATGACGGCAGATCGCGGATGCTGATGAGCCAAGTTCCCACCGCAAAGCCGCCAAGCCGTCACCAAGTGCCGTGTGCGCTGTTTTGTTGCGCCACCGATGTGTGACGCCGGTAACCTTAACGGTTTCCAACGGTCTCGCTTGCCCTCTCCCAGAAACCAGTAGGAGACGGAGAGTACGACGGTAGATCACTCAATTTGTCCGCCGCGGTCGCTACTACGTTGGATGCTATCACCTTCCTTCCAGTTTTTTTTTGTGTGTGCGTTGTGTTTTGTGGCCTCGTGGCCACACTGCGGTGGGAACGCGAACTTAAGATCGTGGTGTGTACACTTTGCTGAACACCGCTGCGCCACCAAAGAGCGGCCGCGGCCACTATCGGTGAGGTGGTGATGAGCTTTTAATTAAATTGCGGCCCTTACGTTCCGGCCATTCTTTTACCCGGTGACTTACTTTTGCGATCGGCCTTCTCTGCTTGGCCAGACGATGATGGTCAACCATTCGAGGGTCCCCCGACTGATCGATTACAGAGAGTCGCGCTGTGTGTAGAGGTCGATCGAAAGATAGGAAGAAAAAGAACCATTTGTCGATCGAATCTATCATCGGTGGCCACCGTTGCGGAATCATTTTCCGGTGTCGGTGATGACAGCACGAAGCACGAGATATCGAGAATGGCACAGAGACAAGGGCAGGCGTTGACTGATCTCCTCCTCTTCTTCTTATCGAGGGCACCGCAAACGCAATCTCGGTATGTGCCTGAGCTCCTGGGAACTGGTAGCGTTAAATCCGTTTCGACAAATTGTTTTTCGGACGATCGGCGATTGACTGAAAGCATCCTGAAACGAGAAGCGTTTCGAGAGCCCTTCCCCCCTTAACACACTTCTTTTCTCCTTCTGCTGTGCCACGGCATCCACTTCAATCGAATCCGGAGTGAGCGATAAACGGTGTTTCCCATGTTTTGATCTCGCAACTCGCGCAAGTGCGATCTGTCCGGGTACTGCCAGAGGAAGAGCTAGCCCGTCCCGTGTGTTTCTTGTGTGTTCGATTCGTGGTCGACCATTGCCAGGCTGGACCGCACCCTTTTAAGGCAATTACGAAAGGAAAACACTTTCACGCCAAGCAGCACCGTCACACACTACCGACGGATGGACGACGTACAATCTCGGACACGGACCCATCCGTTTCTGGGTGTTTGGGTTCGTTTAAAGGAAATTAGCTTTTTCTTTTCCTGCTAGCTGGCCTAGCGACGAACAGGGAAAAGTTTTCCGTTTTTCAATTGCACCAATGCGCCCACCCAGCCAGGGCTACAATGGCTGGTGGCAACAATGTTGCTTCGTACAACTCCGAGGCTTGCGGGGGTTGCCTGTGGCGCCATCGGATGGGATTTCGTTGCTAGGAAGCGCGAAGAAACTCAATGGGGATCAGCAGTGCAATGGAAACAATGTGGAACATTATTGATGCAACTGGCAGGCATTTGAAATTTCAAACTATAACAGAGCATCGATTCCTCTCAAACCATTCGTCGATCGGAATTAAACAATGAGGAACCATTCTCCTTGAGCGGATCATCAGATGACGGGGGGATCATTAAAACTCGAGCATACACGAGGGGTACAGCTGCTCGAAGTGAAGGTGAGTCCCTCACTCGATAGACAAATTGTGCTGCACTGCTCTACTATTGTAGTAAATGGCATACGATCAAGGCTACTGCTGCCGAAACTGCCGAAAATGATTGGTCTGGTGATCGTAATTGTCGCACCGGAGAGGTTCAAGATTTCTCTCCGGGCCACAGAAAAAAAAATGGAGAAGATCACCCCTAGCCGAACGGACACACAATTGGACGGAGGCATTATTGCAATTGACGGGGAGAGGGAAGTTAATGTCATATCGAACCTCGATGCTGTACGATCGCATAGGTGATCGATGACGAGCATTACATACATTAGTGCCACCCCCCTCCCCCTCGAACCGATGCACCGAATCAAATTCAAAACTCGAGCATTCGGCCAAAACGAGAAGGAATGAGAAAAAAGTGGATTTCGTTTTTTCCGTTTCTGTGCCCGCCGATCAAGGCGATCATCAGACGATCTTCTCTCTATGAGCGTTGGAATTTCAATTTCACCCACCGAAGAGACTAGCTCCAGCTCTGGCTGCAACGCAGTCACTCCGGCATGGCGATGTTTGGATGTTCGGGATGGAAAATTAATCCATTCCAAACCGGAGAAGATCGCACCCCACACATATATCGGATATCGATATGAAAATGCGAAAGCAACCAAAAAAAAACACGACTAACAAAAGGAAAACGACTTCGGAAACGCAATCACCGGTAGCTCTATCGAAGCGAACGATCGGATCACAATCGAGCGAAAATGTAATGAGTAGAAATTAAAGCGATCCTCTCCGGCTCTAGCGCTCTAGGCTTGGTCCGCGACCAGGGGTTGATGATTGTGATGAGTAAGTAACAAGCAGCAAGTGCCAAAGCCGGAACACCGAAACCGGATCGATCGGATTGGAAAAAAGCAAAAGTGCTTTATGGGCGGCGGCGGCTGCCAAACACTGGGCGGATTGAAAGGAGGTGAACGGAATGAATCTAAAGTAAGTCAGTGGCCCGCGGCGGTCGTACGGGAGTTAGGTGGTAAAGTATCACCACCAACTTTCGGTATCACCGGATATGGCGGGGTTCCGGGGGTCCCGGACGCCACACCCCACAGACACTGACAGCGTATCATGTTGCGCCGTCGTCGCGTCGTGGTCGTCGCCGTGGTCGCTGTGGCCGTGGTGGCATCGTAACGTGCGAGCCTCCTTCTTGGAGAAATCATCATCATCGAAAGTGAAAACGGCGGTAAGGCGAGCCCGGAGGTACCGGATTCCGGCCAAATCCGGACCTACGAGGGATCCGGCCCGACCCGGTCAAGCTGGTCTGACAGTCTGACCAGCGACTGACATTCACGCAGCGCAGCCGGACACGATCGGTTCATGACCGATCAGATATGGTTCTCTCTCTCTCTCTCTCTCTCGAGCGAGAGAGCATCAATCCGTGAAGGGAGGACACAAACCTTCGTTTGCTTTCACCACTTCCTGGCTATCGCTGGCCCAGGAAGGTGATCCACAGGAAAGTGAAAGTTTCTTTGGCTCTGAGGCAGACACGAGAAGCATCGAATAAGGCGAGCGAGAGACCTTCGAGAGGTTCCGGAAGCGCATCGAGACGATCAAGGCGCGACTTCGAGAGCACAACTTCGGGTTGATCGATAAGTCCTTGGATGTTGTGATCATGCTACAAATGAGCGTCACTGTGTCCCCTCGCTCTTCCGAATACTTATCGCCTCGAGTCTCGAGGTGACATCATCCAGGCGATGAGCCTTATGGTTGAAGACCCACTTCTTGAAAGTGAAATCACTTCCAACAAGCGCCCACGCATAACAATGAGTCACCGCGGTACCGAAGCATTTCCGGAGGGTCCGGATAACCCCCTCTTACCGGAGATGATGAATCGATCGTTACCAGATCGCGTCGCCAGAACGTTGTCAAGCTTCTTGATCCTATCGGCACCATTCATTGCGCTGGCCTTTGGGGACCCTTTAATGGTTTCTCTGAGACAAGAGAAGGTAAACCTTCGAAACAATCGGCTTGATCGAGGCTGCTCGTCGTGACTTCTTCAATACGCGAATGGAAGCGACACTCGCCGCGAATTGCGCCGTGTGCCGTGTAGTTTCGTCACTTCAAATAGAGACCAGAGAGCGTGCTGCTACAATCAGAATCGATCGATCGATCGACCCCAAAAACCGAATCGATTGCAGTACTGTGTGTTGACACTGTACTGCCAGCCATTCTGCTGGGTTGACATTTCGATCGACCATACAGCACTCAGAAACCAGCCAGCAAAAAACCATCCATTCTCCTTCCTTTTGGCCACTGATGATGCTGGTTGCCATCATCACCGAGCGTTAACCTAGTTCTACTCCCAATCATCCCATCAGACCGTCGATCACGATCACGAGAGGCATCATCATGATCACCATCGAGACACGACCACCATTCGTCTTCGAAGGGGCCGGCAGACAAGAGGGGAGCCCGCAACACGCAGTTGAATGCAATTTGCTTTCGATTTCTTCGTTCGTCGATGCTGCTTGGTTGAATGGTCCAAACACGACCAACGAAACACGATACTCCCCCCTCCCCATCGACTTCTCCGGTGTTCCTCTCCCGCTGGTGATGAGAAATTTTAATTTAACTCCCGAGTATTTATGCAACTACCCCTCCCAGGCATCGATCAATTTGAGAGACATTCGGAGGTTGATAAATGGTTAGGAAAGGGAAGAAACGAAACAGAAATGGCAAATACATAATAACAGATCAGTGATCGATCGATGGATCGCAGAACTTTACTTAAAGAAGCAGAACTGCAACTCGCTCACCGGACACACAAAAAAGCTTAGTTCCCAGAAGGAGCGCGCTTTCCTTCCTTCAACACAACTTCATTGTAGTGTGCTGGCTTCTGGGTTGTTGTGCAAAAGATCAGAACACAACGGCATCTCTCTCTCTCTGTCTTTTTGGTTACAAAACGGTTCTCAACCATGCGAGCACTAAGAAACATCCAATCGGAGGAAAAGTCCTCTAATTTTATGAATCTTTCACCATAACTCATCGTGCAGCATAAATCTCCCAGCCCATGGGAAGCATGGACGAGACCACAGGGTAAATTTTCAACAAATTTTATCGTTTCTTCTGCGTGGTTTCCGGAGCATCGTTCCCCAACATCCTTAACCTCTCTCTTTGGACGAATGTGCGCGTATCCTTCCGAGAAATGATTAGAAGATGGGCAGCACAAGATGCTAGTGTGTGTTGCTGGCATGCCTCGGAGGGCAGGTTTGTACTTAAAAATGCATTACCTTTTATGGTCGCTCGCGGCTCGCACCACACCACACAATCACGCACACAGTGGTTGTAGGCTGTCAGCGGTCGGTGGCGACCGGCTGGCGATGATGACGGTACGCCCGCAGGTGGTATGAACTATTCATACCTTTCCTTAGCTCTCCCAAGACGACAGACGCGATCTTGAGACGATCTCGAAACAGGTGGTGATTGAGTGCTAATACTGACCTCCCCCCGGGGCCAAGGGGGGGTAACATACACCCAGCGCGACGCATCCTACTACGCTGGACCATCCCATCCCATCTTTGGTGGCCAGACGAGATGGCAGGTGCAATGAGGTCAACAGATTTACCTTTTGGCATAAAATAGGAAATTTCTTTCTACGACGGATGGAGGAGAAGCATTAAACACGCGGCGCGTCTTTTTCCGCCGTCTTTCAACTTGACGACACATTTTATGTGCAACAACCGGTGACGCACCGGTGGCGACGGGGTGGCTAGTGTAACATTTCTTTCTTCTTCTTTTTTTTTTGAAGACTTCCGGGATGGAAGACTAAAGCAATTTACGTGCCAAAAGCAGCGCCCGGACCGACAAGACTCGGTGGCGCAAAAATTGCCAATCAAACCGGCGACCGGTGGTGGGACTAGTGAAGAAGAGGAGAAAAAAACCCCATATTTCCACTCCGCGAAACCTTTCAGGCCACTGCTTGCTACCTTTTGCTGGTGTGACCTCGCAGATAAACTACTTTCCCTCACCTCCATCACAACAATTTTCTAGTGCGAATGCAACAAAAACCAACACACACACACACAAATGTAAATACCTTATCTCGTCGGGCAAAAAATGGCCAATCAACAATTAGCAGCGACCACCACAGCTAGCGGTACGATCCCGACATTAAAAACCTTCAAAAACCCTCTCCTCACACAGCCTTCCGCGCTTTGGAATTCGCGCTCTCTGTCTCTCTCTCTCTTTTTCGCTCTATCTCGCCGAGACGTTGAAGGGAATAAATGGGGAAAGGAGGATCGAGTGGCAAAACAAAACCAACATTTGGCTAAACAACACTCGAGCATAATAATCCTTGGCCTCCCCGCCACCGCCTGAGGGGTGAGCGAAAGCGAGCAATGAAATGGTGAACCAACCTGAGACCTGAGACCGATGATGATATCGGTCGTTTAGGGAGACAACGAAATGCTTCCCCCCTCTCCCCTCTGAACATCCAATTAAAAAACCTTCACCATGGCCGACGAGAAGAAGAAAAACGGTTGCCAGACGGACGCACACGCAACACCCGCGGTGGCGGCTTGCGAAAAGCTGCCGGAGGGGATGAGAACGTACTTGGGGCCTACGTTCAGTTTGATCTACATTCCCGGGGACGATCGGGTGGTGCTGGTGCGTAGAGCAGAGTGAAACGTAGGCCACGCGGCCGGAATCGAGAGACTCGAGAGGAAAGCGAATCCTCCCCTCCCCCACTGGGGCGGTCTATTACACCCACCGGGCATAAGCATTGCGCTCTTGGTTGAATTTTCCTTTCCTTTTTCCACCGCACGCGGTACGGCGAACGCAATTTGAAGCGACGAAACGATTTCGTTTGTTAATGATTTTAAATTAACCGAATTAGCATTGAATCCCGGCCGGCTCGCCTCTGTGCCTTGGATTGTGTGTGTGTGTGTGTGTGTGTGTGTGTGCTTGGAACTGGAAAGTTGCCTCGTTGCCTGCGTTGATTTTCCATTTCTCTCAAGACTTGCCTTTTCTTGGTGTTACTTTCAGTGCCCATTTCCACCTCGCAAACCGTAGACGAAGAAGTGCAGATTGCAGCAGCACAAACGCAAGGGTGCGGAGGCCGATAAGACGCGTGAGTGGCCACCATAGCACGTGCGATCCTCCCGCCAACAATTCCTTTCAAACGCGATCGAAACGAAAAAAAAAAGTAGAAGAAGGAAAGCTCAAACCAGATCCCCCCGGCCGGCAAGACAGCCGTGGCCGTTGGGGGAAGCAGTTGGTGGGAAATTTAAAAATGAAGAAACGCGTATCAAAAGAAGTAAAAAGAGAGAAGAGAAGAGAAGAAAAAAATACGCTCGTTGAACAAGAGCTAACGAGCTCGCGCCACTTGCGGGCGCGCGCGGCCACTGCCGCTACGATATCACACGCTCTTCATTTCACTTTCTGTTTGCCCAGGCTCTTAACGCGTGAAAGGGGCAGCAGCGGCACCACGAATAGCACCGCCACGGATAGCCACCTCGCCACGAGAGGTGATAGCAGGCAGAGCGAAAGAGGTTTTCTTAGGAGAAATTACAAACATAAAAACAAAACCAATGGGACGGGCCGAGCCCCCTCTCTCACTCCAATCCACTCTCCTTCTCCACGTATCGATGCTGGCGGGTGCTGGTTGTTGGTTGCTGGCGAACCAAAGATGCGACGATGCGAACGATAAGGCGAGCGAGTGGCATTCAAATCGAATCGAAGACCACCACCGTCGGTCGAGTGTCGGGGATGGGATGTGTTAGCGAAAGAGAAAGTTCTTCCCTTCAAATGACTTGCCAATGCCAGGAGGGGGAGCGGATAAAAAAGACAAAAGGTGCGTACCTTCTCAGGGAACGCAACGCGTAGGAACGGAACACTCTTCTTTTTCTCTTCGTCCGCCGTTTTGATGGCAGCGGGGATAAGGTTCACCACTAGGCAGTGCGTTGAAGTCACTTTGAACGACCAGTTTGTCAACGTTTTCAATCGAATTCTTAAAAAAAAATGGAATGTTGCTAATGAGAAAGAGAACCGGTTTTGAATTTACGATCGATAGAAGAAAAAAAATAGGTGCAAAGACCGAACGGCTTATGAAACATGGAGACACGAGTTGTTAGATAATAGGATTTGTTTTTAAACGAAAAGAAATAGAAATGTTTCGACCAGTAAGGATAATGATGTTGGATTCCGATCATTTGACCGACTCTTAAACATAATTTCTTTCGAAGCGGCACACCAATACATTTGTCATATTATTTCTGAATCATCACTTTATTCGGGAACTTTCTCGCAGTACATCTGTACCGACTCATGAACCAATGAGATTTGGGTTTTGATTTATTTAAAAAGAAAAACATATTCACTTCTCCGCGTCCCTTCTTACAATCGATCACCGACGACAACGATCGCCGTTAATGGGTATAATAAAAGAGCAAAAACACTTAACACATAACATAAAGTAGGACAAATCGGAATAGTTTCGTTAAAGAGTAGCTTGTCACATGTAACACAGCAAAACATCCGTACCATGGCAGCAATGTGCCCTCCTCCTCTCGAGGGGCCGCTGTTTGCATTACCACTACGATCAATCCCTGTTCGATCTGATCCTTTCTCGTATTTAAAACAATACTTTCCTTACATAGCATCTGTGTTACTTAGTATCTATGATACGGACGTAAAAAAGTACATTCGATTACGATCGAGCTGTGCCGTATGTGCAGAGTAACCGTAAAGCTTAATAAACATTAACGCATAATTAACTGAACCATTCCACTTAATGATGCTGCCGCGGCCGGAGGCGAGACATCCCGGCATAGATAGAAGGCAGATTAATTAAATCAACATTAGAGCCCTATTACGACACCTTTCCGTTCGGTTCGGTTCTCTGCTGTTGTTGCTCTCCTCTACTTAACTAATGTGCATTCCCAACACCGTATACCCTCGTCTATCCCTTTATGCGAACGGATCCGAATAATATCTGTGGCGATCTGTGGCCGGACACGGCTGCGGAAGCTTTCATCTGTCGTAAAGTATATGAAAAATCGGGCGGAAAATATGGAAATGATCGAAAGATCGAACTACCACCGGCAAATTCAATGATCGACGAAGGATTGAGGGAAGAGAAAGAGTGAGCGGAATAGAGGATGGGTTTTGCTCGGTGTTTTCCGAGGTACTTGCAGGAAACTAAGGGATCAAAAAGTGTGTAACGAACGGGAGGGGTCCATCGCGCCTTGCAGCTACAAACGTTTCGTTCCCTTATTTTCCATCCAAGCCCGTCTTCGTCCGCAATAATATTACATTCTTTCATTCTTTCTCTTTCACTCTCTCTCTCTCTCTCCGATCTCTGCCCTCTTCATTCTGTTACGCGGTGATTAAGATCGATCGTTTTAGCTTCTGCAGCCGTGAAGCGGCCAACCAACCAACCCTCGCATCCGTGTAGCTAGAAGCGGTGATCCCTTTCCGTATGGATTTCTGGCTAGATCAAACCGTTTACAACGTAACGTAACATGCGATAGCTATAGGACCGAAAGGGCCACGAGAAGCGAGCTATGACCAGGGAAGCGAACATTTAACGAACCTTAACCTATAATAGCGGCTAATTAATGCTGCACACACCTCTGCCACGCAGCACATACTTTATTTCTCTCGTTTTCTATCTCTCTGTTTATCTCTTCTTGTAGTACAGCAGTACCGCAGTATATCTGATGTTGGAGTTCGGAAACGAGAAGCAAATGATTCGACGCAAAACGGTGCCTTCAGAGGGGGAGGAGGAAGTGAGTAATGTGGTCGCGCGACCACGCGCACTGTCTCGACCTGATCTCTTTCTATTTTTCTCTTTTTGATATGCCCTCCCGGGAATCTTCCCCGGCTGCAAATAAGAACTCAATTGTTTAGCTTGCCTTAGGTGAGATTTACATAAAACTAACACACAAACAACTAGGTCTAACCAAGACAACCAGGTCTATCCCTTACGCTAACAGCAACACAAGAGCTTCACTCTTTGATCCACCGAGCCCGAGACCGAAGGGATGCTCACCCTCCGTTACTCGAGGATCAGGAGAGGAGATACGGAGTCGCCGTAAGGTCCCGGGTATGGTAAATCTGCGATAAAACTGCCAAAATATTTTTTGTCCGCCTTTGCGCGCCGCCTCCACCATTACCATCGTAATGAAACGATGTAATGAAAGGCAGCCGATGAAAGCGATGCCTAGGAGCGAACGATCGGTCCAACCAGCCAGCCAACCAGCCAGCCAACCAGCCAGCCAACCAGCCAGCCAACCAGCCAGCCAGCCAGACCATCTCCTGCCTCAGTTTATTGTTATCAAGATGCGGCTCTTCTCTCGTGCCGAAGAAAGTGGCACAATTTGGGCTCGCGATCGCGATCGCGATTATGTCGGTTGCCGATCGAGTGTATCGGAATGAACAAGGTAATCTCAGCAGCTCAGACTGCCTGCCAACCCACACACACACCTCACCGTTGCCCCCAGGGTTGCAAAATTTTGATTTGCCCAAAATCGAAGAAGCGAGCATTTCATGTAAGACAAAGAAAGGGGCCGCGCGCTAGGGAATACAAATCAAGATGATGCCGGCGCAACCTAGAAGGGAAGGGGTGGGGAAAGAAGTAACAGAAATGGAACCATCGCGATCAACGGAACGATCAACCGATCGATTATATGTCAGCCTTAGCGAGCTATGATCCCCGCCTCTTTTCGACAGCAATGCGCAGCATTAGCCCGCGAATTAGGACAGCGTGACTGGCGAGACTGACTGACTGACTGACTGACTGGTTGGCTGGCTGGCTGGAACTAAGCAGGAGGAATGGGCGGTCACACCACGGATCATACCCCGGGAGAAAAGGGTTTCGGGCAGGCGCGGTTTGTGGTTTGTGGTGAATGTTTCGCGGCGTAATTTGTAACCGAACCGAACCATCCGCCCCATGCACACACACACACACGCGCGGGCGCGCACAAAGCTCATTTGCATTCCCAAAATCATCCAATGGCCAATGGAATACGAAGTTGGAAAGTTTCGCGCGTGCCAACCCACTACCACTAACTGTGCGTCTGTGGTCGATAAAATCATCTAACCGTGAAGCGTGAAAATATCCTTCTCTTCAAAACAGGAAACCAATGCTACTGTTGCTGCTGCTGCTGCAGAAACTGGAAATTGCAGTTCGTACTGTTCGTCGTTTTATGCGAGTTATGAATTATCGCGATCGCGTTCGGCACAACAGCTCACCGCGGAATGCATCCATCGCAGCATGAAGATGTTTAATTCAACGTTCGAGAGATTTCGTTCTTATTATGGATTAAGTCATTTGGCGATCGACCAAAACCTAATTGAAAATTCGATATTTCTTTCCAAGCGGGACGATATGCTTGGAATCACACATTGAAGCACAACCGTTAAGTAATACTCAGCATAAGCAAGCTTCCCGGATGTCCTGCAACACGCAACACGATCGCAACTGGACGAACCGGATCGCAACGACGAGAATTTGATCTTTAAACCCCCCTGCTCGTGTGTTCAACAAATGGGGTGGGATTTCCGTTCATGCTTATGCCGTCACTTCGACATCCCGTACAAGCCGTGGTGCCTCGATACATCACAAAAGGCGGCGGAGGAGAGTGGTTCCGTTTAGGTTCCCGGGCCCGCCACCAAACCGCGGTTACATAAGATGCCGTGACGAACAGGTCCGCGTACGTACGTCAGTGACTCGCTGTGAGTGGAGTGGTGAGGCAATTAGATTAGACACCCTGCGATGGTGGTGATGGTAGTGTGTCTAATTCTTTTTTTTTTCCTTTCCAAAACCCTCCCCTCGATGTCGATGTCGATGCAGGAAACGAACGATCGGGAGCAATAAGTGTGTGAAGGAAGGGATGAACCTTAAAAGTGAAACGGAAGATTGCTCCCCTGCCAAACTATTGACGTTAGTAGAGAAGATTCGTGAAGAATTTTCACTCACGATTATGTTCAAAACATGTGCATTCGCGAAAGAGAGCATACCAAACCGATGCGTACGTCTGCATAAACGTTATGTTGCTCAACCTTCGCGAAGTGACGTGTTATACGATCTGGAATTCCATTCCCACTAGAGCTGAGCGCTGTGGAATGTCCAAAGATGACTCATCTCGTCCACATTCGTGCGCAACATGGACGGAAGATCCATGAAAACCCATGCATCATCTACTGTGTGCGGCGTTGTATTGCCCGCATAGACTGCATCGCCAGCAACAACGGAGAGCATAATTCAATCGCCTCGTTCTAGCAATGTGCCCTTTTCAACGAGAATTCCACCAAACGGACAAACGGGTCGCTTGTTTCTGCAGTTGGCCAATTGCCGTAGCTTCATTCATTGCACCGTACGCCAATATGGGGTCTCTCCGAGGGCAATGGACGCCGCTTTTCTGTCCAAGACTAGCAACATTTTTGCTGCAACATCGAACAGAGAAGCTCTTTACCAATCCACGAGTGAGAGGACCGCAAACAGCATGGCGGCGGCCGCGGCGGTGCATCATGAATAAACACAATAATTACCGCTAATCAGCTAAACATTAATTGAATTATGAAAACGAAACACAACACACAGCGAGACTCAGGTACTCAGGCACTCTCGGGCACCACAACAAAGCAGACACACAAAATGGGGACACACGGTGGGGACCTTCCCTTCTCCAACGAATGGGAAAAGATCGGCCATCGGCCCCAAAGTCCGCCGCCGCCTGCCACCTTTTTCGCTGGGCTGATTCTTGTGTTGCAACTGCACAGCGGCACACCACCACTGGCGGTTTCGACCTAATGGCTTGTGAGAAGCAAGGAGAAGAAGAGGGAGTGGCAGTGCTAAGACCCTAGACCCACACACGGGCAGCCGGGTGCATAAAATATTAAACACGTTGCAATTGGCATTACGAGGCGGCAACGCTATTGCACGTGGGGTTCGACCACCACCACCAGCAGCAGCAGCGCCGTGCAGAGGTGCAGCATTATGAGCGCGTCAGGGCCACCGCGAGATGAGGGAAGCAGGAAAACGGGTCTCCAACGCGCACCACACCACACAGTCCACAGAGCCAACCACAGGCCGACGGCTCGTGCAATAGTCATGAAAATATATCTACATAATTTGCCACTTGCAGCGTAACCGCCGAATGCAAAAAAACCCGCAAAAGTGCAACCGAGTGCAACGCGACTGACAGGACAGGGGGTGCAAGTAGTGGTGTGCAGGTGAGGAAGTGTAAATTTGCCACCATCACAAGTATCGAGATCGCGGCGAGGAAAAGGGAACCAATGGATGATCCGATCGATGCTAAATGTGTAGCTAAACAGCACAACAGCTCGGAGCAATAATCGAAAGTCCTTAAAGCTAGAGCTCAGCACGCCCGGTAATGATGATGCTTCGGTTCCCTTTGCAATAACTAACTGATGTGCTGGGGAGTCAGTAACAGACGGTACACGAACAACATTGTTGCCTTCGCCGTTGATATAACACAGAAAAGTGGCCACTTTACTTGTTTTCTTGAGGGGCGATCATTCATTTGCGAGCATCCAAAACCGGTCCATTCTGCCCATTATACGCTCTTCTCCTCCTTCCTTCTGCTCCAGGCAGACAATTTTAGATTTATTAAAATTTTGGACCAGCAAACGAAAACAGAACCCCACGACGCACCCCGCCATTAATGGTCATTCCTCCCGCCTCACCGGTTCGCTCGCAGCTGCCAGATCATTAAAAGGTAATTTTCCGCCCTTCCACGTGGTGGTTTCATCGTACGCGATGAACACACGAGCGTGGACTGTGTCCCCAATCGCGGTGTTTTTTTTTTTTGCACAACGGCACGAAAAGAGGGCGCGCGTGGGCTCGACAAAAGACTTCAATGCGCCCACCGCGCAGCAACTAACCAAGCGACGAACCTTCGGTACCGGCGTCGTCCCAAGTGGTCAAGTGAAATGTGTAGTTCTTCTTCGACAGAGCGACAGAACTCGTCCCGCGGAGCTCGCTAAGAAAACCGCGCAAGTACGCCCTTGCCACTTGATTGATGGTCACGATGGCCCCGTGTCTAATCAATAGGGCCGCCGAGCAAGAATGAACGGACCAGCACACCAGCGGAGCGGAAGGAACGCGCACTATATTCCCACATTCGTGTAGCAACGCCACATTGTACCCAGCACACCCCCGGTTTCGCTTTCGCTTGTGGATCTTTCTCATCAAAGCATTTCATTCAACAGATCTCCACCGTTCTCTCTCTCCCACTCTGTTGTTCGTTCGTGAAGACTTTCGTTTTTGTTAGAACTTTACCTCATCTCATGGGCTCATCTCATCTCGTTGCCTCGGTCTGAAGGAAATAGAAAACCTGGACCTAGGACGGAGCACAGCGGAGCGCGGAGGAATGGAGCCGATTGTTTACCGGCAGTGGTAGCGGCACACGCCGCTGCGCCATTTGTTGTTGACTCATGCGCCTCTTACGCGGGAGGCACACACACACACTCACACAAACCACGATGAAGATGGTTTCGAGTCGTGGAGAGGTGATAATTTTGATTGATAAGTGTTATTACGCTCCATTACCGGGCGCGGTATGCCGTGACCAACGTCTGACCATCTTCTTGGTCGGCGGAGCTCACTTTCCGTCTGGCTTCTTACGACGAGCTTCAACAGCACAGCACAACCGCAAGAGAAGCGACTCGGGCCGAGTGATGGCGATAAAAGTCAATCAAACATCTCTTTCGTCTCTCTCTCTCTCGCTCTGTCTGATTCTTTGCATCTCTCCCCTATTCGATCGATGATGGAAAGCACTCTAAATGAAGGGGATTAATTTCTTAAGAGCCCCAGAGTGATGCTAGCTAGCCCGGGGTGGCGAGATGTTTGTGCGTTCGCTCCCTGATTCCACGAATGATGATCTTCTGAAAAGCACAAGGACCAAACACGCAGCACACGACACAGCATCGGGTGTTTACCAGCAGGGATCATCGGCAGGGGCTAGAACTACCCCGAGTGTTTATTGTATTGATTAAAAACAATAAGTTATGGAAAGAACATCGAGCAGCGAGCACAAGGAATAAAATCTACTAATCCACCATCGATCCGATCGAACACGGAACCATGACTGAATGCCCTCACCCAGGGCAGACTTCCTTTGGTCGAATACACACACACACACGCATAAACACGCAGTGCCAATTAGTTTCTTCTTAGCCCCAAGGGGACGATCCTTCGTCGAGTCCAAACGAAAGGCCAACTCGCACCGCATATCAGCACCGATCTGCCACCGACCGATCGCCTACGGGTGGGCGAAGAGCATAGTGCTTCGATCCATTTTACGAGGGACCATAAAATTCGCTCAACAGTCGGCTGTCCTTGCAGTACGGTGGAGCATCGCCGCCGGCGGCCAACCTGCTGCTGCGGACGCCTTGCGACGTCGATCGATGCGACGCCACGATCCTGCGATCAACCGGCGGTGTCTGGAAAATACTGGGTTATCTTGAAAACAAAGACCTTTCTGCCCGCGGTGGAGGAGACGAGAAGAGGAGCCGACAGGATACAAGGGAGCGACCAAGGGGTGCTACTGCGTGCGTGTGTGTGGGTCCGTCTGGCCCCGGCTCAAGGCTAGCAACTCAGCGCATGCCAGGCCAGGCCAGGCCAGGGCAGAGCAGAGCGGGTTTGCAATAGGCCATCGTGCGCCGATGGGCCACACGCCGATGTTCAAGGACACCCACCCGGGGCCGGTTTGTGGCGCACGTTTGAAAGCGAATGACATCAACGGGCGGCGGTGGCGCTGGCTGGCTGGTGGCTAAGTGGTGGCCACCACAGCACAACTGGGGACTGAGCACTGGATGTCTCATAAATTAGCATAAACTTCCCATTTTTGCGCTCCGCCAAAAACCCAACCCAGGGGCAACCGACGAGACGGAGGAGGACGGACGGAATGAAATTTAAATTCCAAATGATAGAACGCACAGGTAGGTTTGTGTTTTTGGGGCCCTCGTTTATCTTCTCCGAACCCGACGAGATAACTAGAATCAACACTCACCGCGCACGCACGCACACACGCACGATGCTGTCGAGTGGTTCAAGAGATGAACTCTACACGCCACTTCAAGGCAAGCGAGACTTTGGGGGGAGAGCACATCATCATCAAAACAATCACGAATGATCGTGCGAGTTCAATGATCGTGGACCCATCCGTAAGGCTCAATGGCTCGACGGCTTCATACCTTCACCTTCGAGTGCGAAAAAGTGAAAACATTCATTTGGGTGCACGTCGTTTTCGGCGAAATCTGAATCGAAGGCAATTTGCAGAATGAAAAAAAAAACAACATTTCACTCTTCATGCGTGCGTGTGCGAGGGAATCGTGCGCGCTTTTCTATTTATAAACCATTTCCCCGTCACGATTTGTGCCTGCCCTCCCCGCATATCAGCATCCCCGTTGATTGATCGATCGAAAATAATCTTGACAAATAGCAAGGCGAGAGAAATTTGGTCACCATTTTAGCAACGGATATCCCGAAAAAAACAGCAACTATGCTGTACTCTGTTTTGTGCGAATGAATCGTTTTCGCGATCACAAAACGAAAACGTGATCGCTCACGAAAAGCGCGTTTCCACTATAATTGAACCCCACCTGCTGTTCAGGTTTGCCGTTCTGCATGATCATCCTCCCTCCCAAATCGATTGGCCTGTTTACGGGACTCTCGACGACGACAACGACAACGTACACATGCTAATTCGTTTATGGTCACATATGTACACTCGTTGAAATGCTGCCGCCCCACTATCATTACTGCTACACAAATCAGGTGTATCTCTCTTCGTCCATCTGAAGCCAATTGTCAGATTGGCCTTATCGAGTCTTCGCTTCCTTCTCCCGAGATGTAATCGTTTGCACGCCATTTGGCGTTTGCGAGCACTCGGTTGATTTGCGTTGCCACACACAGCGCCACAGGACATCATCATCAACTGGAAGTTATCGGTGGCTTCGCTTTAACCCCTCTGCTGTCGCTTCTCATCACTAAAACCAAAGAAAGAAAAGAAGCAAAACAAAAAGAAAAACGCATTCCCGCGGCCTGGGACCGGGCGGGACAAATTGCTCTTATCAAGACACCTTCTTTTTCCTACTTCCCCCTCGATGGTGATGATGATGATGATGATGATGATGAAAAGCCAGTTGCATGCATACCTTCGCGCAAAACCATGCAATTATCATGCGCCGCCTGTAATGGTCGCCACAATTATTCTGACCATTCGGGGATCGGCCCATGTACCGGAGGATACCATCCCTGCACTGTACATGATATGCTGGTGCTGCTCTCCCTCTCTCTCTCTCTTTCTCCATGGGAGTCCGGTGGTCTTGCACGTAAACAGGTGAAGCCATCGAACGGAGCCGCAACACATACCAGCCATAGCGAGGGAAATAAAACCGCAATCAATTGCCAAAATGTCCGAAAGAAGAAAACAGGAAAAAAGGGGCGACAGGGAAAATTGTTCAAAACCTGAATGGCCAGAAATTAAATGTTGAACCCACGGATGGCCGCAGGGCGCAATGGTACCTCCTCCTCCTCCTCTTCCTCCATCTTCCTCTTCGCCATTACACTGCAACAAGCAGACGCCAACAGCATGGTTGAAAATGTGTCCGTTGCAATTGCAGCATCCTTCCCCACCCGAAGCACCCGAACATCCACATCGTGCGCCATGTTGTGGTGGCGTTTTTGGGAAAAGAAATTTAAGAAGTACAAAAACCCGGCAACGACACGAAATGGTCGATGGCGTTTGGGGAGGGCGAGGGGGGATGGTCGTGCAAGGTGAAGGGGAACATGCTCACTCCTTATTATGCTGCGTTGCTGTTGCGCATCCTCCTTGTCCGTGTGAGTGTGGAAACAAGAAACGTGAAACATAAGGAGTGTGCATACCGCGGGAGGCCTATGCATGCTGCAGCAGCACCAGGGCATTATTATGCACCACAGGGCGAGAGGCAATAAATTTCGAAATCGAAATTATTTTGTCCAGCCAAGCGAAAACAATCCATTTTGCAATGGCAGGAAGGAGGAGAGTTTAAAAAAGAAAGACAACAACAAAAAAACCAAGAAGGTTGTCCAAAACATTCTTCCCCCCCGGCGGCAAGATCGGACCAAGTTTGGCAAACTGCTTTGTCCGTGATGTGACCAGCGGTCGCGCGCGATTCGAAGAGCGCCAATTTATCTTGGTCATGGCCACAGACGCGCGCGCGCGCGCTCCCGCACGACAAGAAATGAGTTCAAAAGACCAGCGAGACGGAGAAGAAGTCAAGCAAGTTCATGATAAGTGGTGGTGGTGGTGGTGGCGGGTCTCAACGGAAAGCAGGCTCGATCGTCTTTCGATCGTTGGCAGATGTGGTGCCCGGCTTGCTGTTCGATCGAGATACGAAACGATGATAAGAGTGAAGAGCAAAGCTTTTCAGCAAACCACATTCGATCGATCGCCTCATATCGCAGGCAGGTTCTTCGAAAACTCCAAAACCAGGACAAAGTTCAATGCCATTGCTCAAGCCTTAACCGATCATATGCATCATATAAGAAGCCACACCCCGCCGCTCCTGCTCAGTAGTAACTCTCCTTAATGCAGAGAAATTGTTCGATTGTCACCTTCCGTCTGAACTGATGTCAGACACCCCACGTGTCACAATCCCCCCGGGGCGTGTAGCAGCAGCTAAAGTAGGAGGATCGAGAGAGCTTCGGCCTATTTCTGAGACTCTTCCCGGGGGCAGCACCAGGAGTTACGCATGGTGTGGTCGTGTGTGTACGCGTGCACGAGCAAACGCCTATGCCTGTCTGCACATCGGGGGCCCATCAACGAAGGGGACAACCCAGCAAGCAAGCGAGCAAGTGAAGATCATGATCATGTGCTGATCGTTACTTTCACTCTCCCCCGCCCCTCCACCTCCGCTGAGTAACATCAAACCAACGAGCCAGCGCCCTCGACAAACGAGTCGACCTACCAGCGCCGACATATTTAGTAATTGGAGAGCGAAAACGCACAGCGCCATGCCACCATGTGTGTGTGTCGTCGACGGTGCCTCTCACCTTGACACTGCCCCGTCGTCAGTATCGAGGGGTGTGGTGCGATGAAAGTTGGCAGCTGGGCCAACGACGCCAGCTACCGGTTCGGGGCGGCCACACACACCTGCAGCTGCATTCATTGAGGTGCTGCTTGCTGCTGCCGCTTTCTGGAGCAGAAATGACAATTAAACGTCAATTATGAGGTGATCGTTCGCGCATCGAACATTGGAGCATGGAGCCTTTGCTGCGCTCAATAGTGGTGCGCTGGTAACGACGGATCGTTTTTAAATTTCTACCAAACCCCCGATCGATGCGTATCGTATATCTTTTCATTTCCAAATCGATCACGAGATCAACGCAAACACAAGATGCAACAGAAGATGCTACTTTCTTTGGCTGCAGAGTGTCATCTCTGGACTGGTTCTGAACGACACCGTCCCGTCGGCCCAGACCAATTGACTTGGATTTCACCCCGGAATGCACAACGGGAGCAGTAGCAGCAGCAGCAACCTAAACGCAAACGGGCACAACCGAGGTGGAACGACCAGACCAGACCAAGCGGTGAGGCCAGGTAACGAAGACGTTACGCTTTCTGCTTCCGGCCCCCGGCCAAAAGTGGAAAAGGAGGATGCACCCTCAACCACCACCACACCATAAGGTGTCGGCAGCGACGCGCAGTGCGCGGTGCGATCCCGTGGGCCCCGCTGCTTTGGGAGCATCCGTTCCGGCAGGCTGGCCAATAAATAGGTTGCGCTTTCGACTTGCTGATGTGTTTTGATTGTCTTAATTGATGCTCAACCATTCAATCGTGAGCCACCGTCTCGGTGTCTTAGGTTCCAAAAGCTTACCCAAAAAAAAAAAATGCCAACCACAAGACAGTTAGCTGTTCGGAGAAACCGCTACCGCTACTCCAGAGCTGTCATTCCATCGCATCCGAGGAGGTACCGATAAAGCGATTGTCTCCCTGACTTGTAACCCAGTGGAATCGAATGTGTTTGACGACAAGCGATTGGCAAACGAATTCAGCGGTCGCATATTCCGGTCAAGATCACATCTACACGAGATCAGTCTAGCTCCCGTCCGTTGCACAGCGGTTGTCTGCACCATCTATTGCGTCCTAGTAGCACGCAATTATGTTGCCAGGCTGGCTGGCTGCTGGCTGTCACCGAAAAGTCAAATTTTACCAGCCATGGAATTGACCACCACGCAAGGTACTTACGAAAAAATCGTTCCGTTTTTTTTTACTTGCTTGCTTGCTTGGTCTAGACACAGTGATCAACACTATCGATTGCGCTGTTGGATAGCAGTAGACGCGCGTGAGTGATTGGCGACCTCATGGTCATACCAAGCGGCGGACCGCCTGTTGATGAGGGGGATCGATTGCCAACATAGCCAACGGGCGGCTACCGGCCGGTGGTCGCCAGATGTTGACAAACGAGCCCCGAACATGAAACAACAACAAGAAGAGGTGGGGGGTTGGTAGCTCCACAAAGTTGCTAATCAAAATGCTACCACAGTGTGTGTGTGTGAGTGTGTCTGTGTGCATGCTGAGGGAATTTTTCACAGCATCACCCCGTCCACTCGCTGATCGTACCTTTGCGATTGTCTGAAAAAAGCGATTGAAACACTGTGACCACATTGCGCAGAGGGCTGCTAAAACGAATGCTGCTGTTGCTGTTGCTGATGCTGGTGGTGGTAGTGCGTTTCATCACGCTGACTATGCCTATGATTGGGCACTCTAGACGACCGTCGATTGTACCACAGTGCCAGGGCAGCCGGGGACAATGGACGATGACCGCAAGACACATTCACTCAATTTGATGCAGCCGACCACGCGTCGACCACGCACAGCACAGCTGCAGAAGCATATCGCAGCATAGCCATTAAGAAGATAGGGCGACGAACGTGGCGCAAAAAAGGTAGTTAATCGTTTTTGCTCGCATCAAGCCGCACGGTGGAAGCTGTTACGCGACGCGAATTGGAGGTCCCACGAAACGCACTCGAAGACGACGATGCCGCGCTAGACCTCAACCGATCAGCAGCGCCGAATATTATGCTCACCTTCGCTTCGTATGATACGGTATACGCCAGGGTCCACTAGCATAATCGTAGAGAGGCATACATGTGCACACCTTTTGAAGAGCGTGGTGGTGATGCTCTTCGAAACGTAGGGCGGCTTAGAACATGAAACACATCATTCTTGACACACCACCGCCTAGAGATGACACCGTGACGGGTGACGAAATATGGGCTTGGCACCATCCGGTCAGTCGGTCCCATCCTCTATATTACAAAGAATGTCTATCCATCCATTATTTCATTTCGCTTCATTCTGAACGCACGGCAACCGGCCTCTCGCTTGTTGTGTTGCGGCGCGAAAGCACAACGAATCACGGAAAGAGATCAAGAGACCGTCCACGAATGGTGAAATGCAGATGCAGGGACGGGGGGGGGGGGGGGGGTCGTGCGCACAACCACGTGAGGGGCTTGACGATCCGAACCGGAGCGAATGAGATTAATGTTCGGGGCGATAATTGTCATTCATATCAACCGGACAGTCATAAAAGTTAATGCTTTGGGTAACCGAGGTGCGCTGCTTTGCATACCATCATACACCGATCATCGAGTAGAGGAAAGCAAGACAGGGAAAGAAAGAGAAAGAGAAAGACTCTTCACGGTCCGCGTCCACAACGGGTTCCATTGTTCCGCTACATTAGTTGACCGATCGACCGACCGACCCAACAACAAAAAAGAATATGATCAGCGACCAGCGCGAGCAGCGAGCACACGAGGGTGACAATCGGACATGGCCCCAAAATCGTCACGTCTGCGACCGGCCTGCCTGCATGCAAGGCTGCGCGCGCTTATGGTGGGACGGGGGTTCCACCCCGATCGCACGTGTTCCCGAAATTGATCGCGCAGTTTGGCCTTGTCTCGGTGGATGTTCCAAGACGGTCGGTGGTGCTTATCGCTCCCAACAGAGGGGAAAAGCATATGCGCTGGTCAATCCCACGCCCCACGTAGCATGCATACTGATGACGATAGACCACAGTACGGTCGTGATGTTTTCGCTGTCCGCGAGAGAGCGGCAGAACAGAAGTGAAGCCTATTCGCCACTGGGCGACCGGACCCGAATTGATCAACGATTTTGGAAAAAACATAAATTTTCTCATACAAAAGAAGGGGGGCGTTGTGTGTTGCAGACGCTCCACATTGATAAGAACACGCTCATCGGCTCATTTGAATATCCGGGACAAAAGTCCGGGGCTGAAGCCTGCTTGGAGAAATCTTTTCAAAAAACAACCCGGGGTCCTCCTAGCTGCCGATCAGGCACCGAACGAGGTAACGAAAAAGGTGTCGACCATTATCATCTCGAGGTGTTTTGAGGGTGGCGGATGCAGGATAGACTCGTATCCGAAGTGGAAAGTCTGTTAGCCATAAGTTTAATGAATAGCATCGCCACGTTTGTGCAACCCCTTAAGAATGATCCACAATCCAGATAGATGAGTCTGCGCGGAACCATTGGCATTATAATTGGCAGTTTTATCGGCAGATTTTATGGATTTGTTCTTCACGGAAGAGATCACTCTCCGGGACCGAATCGCAGTCCTCGAATCATTTGCTCCATGTCGTATCGAACTCTCTACTAATATATCCTAAAACCCCAATCCTAATACCACTTCCACCATAGATCGGCGTGATCAGCACTTACTACCTAACTTACTACGAACGGATAAGGATTCTGGCTCCTGTACATACTTCCGATTCCGACACGCATTTCTCGCCCCCTTTTTCTCTGTACATTGTTGCTATCGACAGTTATTTCTGGTCACTACCACCACTCCAAACGGTATCGAAGCAATTCAGCATATCGCCGCCTCCACCGGAACCGGTAGAGTCCGGCAGTGTTGCTGCCGAAAACAGGAACGATGCGGCATGCTGCTGATGCTGTTGTTGTTGCTGCTGCTGCTGCTGCTGCAGGGTACTGCCGATGCACTTGCTGGAAGCAGCGGTCGATGGTGGATGCAATCCCCCGACGACCGAGATCGGTCGCAAACTCAACGGATTGCGATTGTTACCAGCCGGCACGAACTCGGGACACTGCAGGTCACCTGCTCCGGTACCACCAAGCGCACGACTGATCAAACGATCCAGATCAAGGATTGGCCGATTGCCACGAACTTCACGATTCTCGCCGGTACTAGCGACACGCTCGGCACGATCATCTACACGCACATCACCGATTTTCGATAGCTCGATTTCACTACCGTTACCACCGAACATGGCGCACTGATCTGGGTATCCACCGGTTGATTGATCACCCTTGTTGGCACTGCCATTCTTATCACTTTCACCCAGCATAGGTTTCGCGAACAATGACACTAACTGCTGCTGGTGCTGCTGCTGCTGCTGCTGATGAACACCGGAGACACCATCGAATGGTGCGAACAGATTCGCGTTACGAGCTGCCGAAGTGGTTCTCGTACCACCCAGAATGCTCTCAACGCCACTGCTACTGCTGCTGCTGCTACTACTACTGCAGCTTCCGCTACGTCCCGATTGCTCCGACACACCATCACCGACGAGATCGAGCGTCTCGTGCAGCTTCTTCGTCAGCTCGCTCATCAGCAGCAACTCGGCGGCGGTATCACTGGCACTGCTTCGCACCGGAAGCGACACCTTCTCGATGGCCTTCCGATGTGTGAAAGCACCCATTTGCTTCTGCTTGAACAGATCATCTCCTTCCTCCGGTTCCTCGTCAGCATCTTCCGCCTCATCTTCCTCGTCCGGAGAGCAAAGTCCCGGCAGTCGGCCGAGCAACAGATCGCACCCCGAATCGGATCCCGAGTCACTAAAGCTGCCCTTGCGCGATAGACAACAGCCAATGGCCGTTGATAGCCCCGCTCCGCCGTTCAGTTTGGCCGCCGCCAACAATGCCGAACGCTCGCGGGCAATGCGGAACGAGTTGCTGCTCCGGTTGCTACCGATTACACCAACGTCCTTCTTCCTTTGCTGCTGCACCTGATCCTCCTCTAGGTGATCGTCGAGAGTAGAGGACCCCACGCTGGTGTCAGTGGTCGAGCAAGAACGCGCCAACATCGGGAAGGCCCATATACGACCGAAAGGATCACACAGCCGGCAACTGCAGTTTGAACTCGATGGGCTCACGGGCTCCATTGGTATCGCTCCCGGGCGATCCGCCTCCGGAGAACCGTACACGTGCGGAGCCGTGGAGCTGGCATCAGTATCATTGAAATGATTCGATTGGTGGTGATGCATCTGTGGCAACTGTTGTTGTGGATGCTGCTGCTGATGTGGTATGAATGAATGCGCCGCCTGTGGATGATGCATCTGCTGCACAAACGACTGATGATGATGATGATGTTGGTGGTGGTGTAGCGACTGTGGCTGCTGATGCTGTTGCTGCGGTTGCAAATGGAACGGATGTTCTGGATGGTGCTGATGTGGCATCTGTTGCTGTTGCTGATGCAGCTGGTACATATCGGGAGTGCCCTGCTGCTGCTGTTGCTGTAAATGCATCAGCAGATTGAGCAGTGCAGACGATGGCTGATGCGGTTGCTGAAGAGTAGGTAACCGTGCAGCAATTGCATGGCTATTGCTGGCAAGAAACTTGGTCAGCTCTGCCGTCAACCGATCCGGAAATACAATGCCGGGAGCCCCATTGGACACGAGATGCGCTAGTTCACTCAGAATATCCGTGGCACTAGCGCCCTCGAACGGAGTGCCTGCCATCACAGAGCCTAGCATCTGCTGATGCAGCACAGGATAGGGGTGCTGCTGCTGTTGCTGTGCATGAAGATTGTGCAAGAGCAGATCGTTCAGCGAATGCTGACCGATGCAGCTCAGCATGTGAGCCGATTCGATCGTTGGACCACCATCACATCCTCCTCCACCGCTACCGGCATCGAGTGGCAAACAGCTCAGCTTCTGTACATCACCCAAAGTTCCAGAGCCATTATCACCACCGATCACCGACTGGTTGTTTGGTTTGCGATCTTTCTTCCGCCGCTTTCGAGGTTTTATGATGCGCGGCAGACACATCTCTGCCGATGACGAAGATGAAGCGCACGAGGAAGATGAAGACGATGACGAAGAGATGGATGTAGACATCGTCAAGCCCGCCGTTGCCGTTGATGATTGTGGTGCTGCCGTTGCTGCCGCTGATGCCTGGTTGGCGGATGTGAACGTTCCGTTCGAATTTTGCTGACCCAATTCTAGACCACCCGGTGGTGAGCTTGATGCCGGCTGCGTTCGCTGAAGCCCACCAGCACCACCGATCATCGATTCTGGAGGGGACCTCCACGAGGAGCTGTGGCACCCAGCGGCGGCGTGCACCGGATGTGCCATCGTACCGGATTTCGCGGCTCGCGCCAGATAGCCACCAGCTTCGGCCGCTAGCGGAGTGATGATTTTCGCACCACCACCACCACCACCACCGCCACTGCCAGTGCCACATCCAACACCTCCACTAACGGATGGACCGCCGGCGTTGGACCCCGCCACTTTGTGTGTCCGGTGATGATGATGGTAACGATTTGAGGATAGAATTAACGGTGCTCCCTGCGCGTGTAGCGCCAGCCGAGTAAGGTTCGCATTCTCATCGAAATCGGACGATGCCTTAGGGCCCGAGGACGATGGTTGTGGTCCGTAGAGTGGCTGCTGCTGTTGCTGCTGGTGTTGATGCGGCTGGAGATGATTACTCACAGCGACCGAATGGTACTGGCCATTGGTGGTACCAGCCGATGGTCCCTTTCTCGACCGTCTGCCGTTGTTGGTGGCGGCAGTCGATATCAACGGTACGCCCGCCGTCCAACCGGCCGATCCAGTGCCACCTGCAACACCATAACATCCGACCAGATAGTTGGGTGTGGCACCATGGCCTCCGTGTTGTGACGGCGTTGGTGGCACCAGCTGCTGCTGCTGCTGCTGCTGTTGATGATGATGATGGTGATAGTATCCGTTCGGCGCTGACCCGCTACCAACAACGGACTGCGCTGCTAGAGCAGGATTGCCCGGATGCAGATGTGGCAGATGCGTTTGTACCGAATGTGCTGGAGGTTGTTGTTGCTGCTGTGACTGCTGCTGCTGCTGCTGCTGCTGTTGCGGATGCACTACGTATCGATTGATGTATCGGTCCATACAGCTATTGTTAGCGGGTGACACTAAACTGTTCATCGCGACGATCCAGGAGCCAATTAAGCATTCACAGTGACACCGGTAAGTCCAGTGCACTGGCACATGACACTCTCACGCACACTCTATGCTAAAACGGGTTCATTAGTTTTCATTCGCTTCACTTTAGCACTACCTCAACGAACTGGTTTCACTTCCTCCTGGTTCCCTTGCACCAATTGCTGCAACGATCACCTACGGAGAGCACGCGAGCACACGCAAAACCGACGATACGGTCAGACAAGACAGAGACGAGTAAAAGCGACGCGGCAGCTGAACCTACTCGCGCTTCAAATGCCGGCATACGACTGAGCAGCTTAACGCGCAACTCGTTGCTCTGAACTCAGCTGCGTGCGTTCCCACTGCCTGCGCGAAGCGAACCACTCTCGATCGCGAACACGATCGTTGATCTTGCCGAATGAAAACAAAAGCGCTGGTACCGCCTGGCCCCAAGACTGTGGCAGTCGGTTAGTGAGTGAATCTGTTCAGCGTTACTTTTAAGTCGAAAGGGGTAATTGAACAAAACCGTCACGAGGAATAATTGTCGGATGGATCAAATGCCCACGATTCCGGCAGAAGCAGAATTCCTCAAAAGGATTTGAGGCTCAAAGGGTTTAGTTTTGATGGTTATGCAGTTCAGTGCAGCCCTTTCCTTGAAAGCACCCCAGTCATGCAGTCTCTTGGGACTGCTTGCCTCAGGAGATACCATCACCACTAGCCTGGCCTCTCCCCGTTGATGATTCTGATTCATAAAATTAGCCAGAATCTTAACGGCAAGGCAGGATGCTGTTCCAGCCCAACGAATCTCTCAAAGTAGCTCAATCGGCGCACTTTGCCGCACCGCCGTCTGGCACGAAGCCGAGCCCCCGACGGATCGCGAGTTACCGTTCGCCGAAGAAGTAAACGCTGGGAGAGTGAGTTCTCTCGAAACTTTTCCTCCGTGTCGTTGCACAGAGGAGTATTTGAAACGAAAGGTGGCCAAAAGTTCAACGTGCATTTGAATGTTCGCTACTCTTCCAAATTTTGTCAAAAATATATTAGATTTATTAGCTCCTACATTTACGAACGAAGGAACATGGATCAATGATCAAAAGATATTCTATAATTCTAAAAGATTTCTATAATTTATAGTTATCACAAGTATAGTCTCGGAAGAGAATAAATTAAAGAACATGTTCAATATCACATATTGTTCACTACAAAATTGAAAAATTAAGAAAATCCATGAATCTTTTTCTCTTTGGGATCTTTTGGCCAGCTCTTGGGATCGAATGCTCCCCTCTGTGCGCGCCGTTGGGAAAGCGACGGACGACGCATGGTCGCTTTTGCTTTTACTTTTGATCAAGTTCAACCAGCCCGGTCGCTTTCTCTCCCTTTTGCTCTACTACTTGCAATATGAGCAGACGTGATTTCTTTTCTCTTTTACGCTCCCTGGCGGCGGCGCCTCGATCTCGTCGTGCGAAAGCGTTATATAAGAAAGCAACGACTTTCGGCATGTGTGTGCAGGCATGCAGGCGGGGAAAAGGGTTGATTCACCCTTTCGGATTGGAAAGTAGCGAGCCCTTCCATCACGCCCGGCACCAAACCCTTGATGATATGATGGGATGAGATGATCAGACGATCAATTCCTCACACCCTTACTCATCCATACAAGCAATGTTAAGGCGGGATCGCGATGAGGATGCGCTGGTGAGTAAAACAATAGACATTACTCTCCCAGCGCTCATCGTTAGCACGATTGGCCACCACCAAAACAATGTGGCACAATGTGTGTCATGCGGGTGTATGTTGTGGTGGTGCTTTATTGTTTTCGCTGCCTCTTTATTATGCGTTTAGTGTACGCAGCTTGGGTAGTGCCTTGTTTAGTGCTCGGGGTGGAGTGCGCGCGTGGGATCCATCATCATCTCTCGTACCGGTGGATCGACAAACGCGGCGCTGCTGCCGGTGAAGATTCTCACTCAGCAGTTCTCACTTTCTCTCGGCCATTAGCAAGCGTCGAGCGAGTGAATCGGATCACGCAATGCCACCGACAATCACTAGCACCACATGTGTCGTCGGTGTAATTGGGTGATCGCGACAGGGAATTTGAAAAACAAACAAGCAAAAAAACATCAAAAGATGTGAAAGCTCCATTCCATTCATCTCTTCGGCGATGCGATCTGCCGTTAAAAGGCCTCATAACAAAATAAAACAGCATCCTTTTTTATAACCTGTTCGCCAACCAGAAGTTGATAAGCCGCTTGGTGAAAAGCCTTTATTACACGCAGGATGCAAACCCTGACAGACAAGCTTCAAGGCCGAAGAGCAGTGGGGCATTGCAAGGACCAAGCATAATGGTCGAAAAAGCCAAACCCCTATCGCAAAGAATGGATGGAAAACTAGCAAAACAAAAGTATGCCACCGATCACTGTTGAACAAACACAGCAGCTAGCCAAATAAGCCGGACAATTGTACACCATTCGACACGGTCAAGGCACGGTGGTGTAGGGGCGCGGCATCAAGAAAGGCGCCTTCAGTAAACAAACATGCCGAATCGAGCGCTCTGCTTACCTAGTCCACCAGATGATGATCGCTACCGATCGCTCGTAGGAAGGGCGTTCAAAACGTTCACACAAATTTCTCCAATTAGCTTTCGGTTGACTTTTTGGCGATGCGAAGAAGTATCCGCGGCAAACGAAAAACGGTAAAGGAAGACGGAAGGTGGCTTACCTGTGGAGAAAGGGAAGAAAAAAAGAGAAAAACAAATGGTGGTAAGAAGAGCAGGAAAGTTCCGTAAAACAAATCCGCACGAACCGCGGGAAGGCGCCAACCGGTGACGGATGGCGAAAAATTATTTAATTGATTTTACAATTACACCGTTTAGCTACACTTTCTAGAGACACATTTCGGCTCGATCGCCGTTCCCGCGAATGCCCGGGGACCTGCCAACCTGCCACATGGTGAGACACCGTAGAGCATCATGACACCCTGGCCTCCGAACACCCGCTAGGGCCACAATTATTGATTTGTTGTTGACTAAATCGCGGGCTGTCTTCGAAAGGGGGCACCATCGCTCCACACCGCGCCTTGGCACCAAAAGACAGACAGACCAAAAGCAAAACCAATCCCCCGATCTTCCGTAGCCACAGCACAGTCAGTCAGGCCGTCGATCGGTGGTCGAAAAAATCGATTTCCTCTCAGCCGCGGCGCAGCCGTTTTCCCCACGAAACTGCGTTCGCTCGCACTTTCGTTACGAAAAAAAGGAAACGGAGACGACAGCTGGAGGCAGCGAGGAGAAAGCCCAGCAAAAATCAATAAAATTATGTTCCGGTAATTTTGAGAATTAAAGTTTCCGGCCCTACACCGTGTCCTCCATTTCGCGGAGCAGCTAGTCGCCTTGTCGCCCACCGGTAACCGACCAGTGGAAAGCAGTGAAGTGAGAAAGTTCGATCTGGATCCGCACACCGTATCGTAATAAAATCCCAAAACCGAGTGCGATTTTTTTATTGGCCACCAGTACTGCAACATTTTCGTGGGAGATTCCAGTTAAATACGCACAGTGTTTTATCCAAATAGTACATTTAACACCAACAGATCGACAATGAATAACGATCACGTGCATCGAGATGTGTGCTTCGCCATGCGTCTAGGATGCACATTTGTTATGAGCGATGGCAACAAGTAATTTTTAATCGTTACGTGACCTCGGTGTAAACTGCTAATCTACCGACAGGGCCATCGCACGTGATTTCCCATTTCACCGACGACAACAACAAGCAATATGGATTGTAACTTCGTTGTAAATTGCTTCATGATTCTGTTTCACGAAAGAAAATTAGATCGGTTTTGGTAGTGAACTAGTAGTAGAAATATGAATTATTCAACTGTGGAACAAGAACAGAAAAATTATACTAACGGCCTATCGCCTTCTCAATTATTCTAATAATGATATCGTTATCAGATCTAAAAGAGTGACATCGTCTGCAAAAAAAGATCATCATCTTCTGCGATCGGCACCCAACGTTATGAAAGTTCGCAGGATTAAAATCAAATTTTGATATTAAACGTACTACTTTGTAAGATTCCAGAGTTACATCGGGCTTTTGTGCATAAACCACAAAGATCTATCAACAATTAAATGTTTAATATAGGGTTAACGATGAGAGCCACTACTTTAAACCTAGCATTATAAACCAAACCAATTACTTTCTCTACCAGCAACACAAATGCATAGCATTAACCACTTAACAAGATTGCCATTTCCAACGAGAACATTCAATCTAAACCATTTTTGGGTTTCACGACGGTTCAGCCCGCATCCGATCAGTTCAGGAAGAAGGGAAGTAACCGCTTTCTCTCGCAAAACAATGGTCGCAAACGGGTGGGCTAGCCAGGAAAGCAACAGCCAAGCGAAAAACAAAAATAAATAAATGAGCAAAATCCTTTCGAACGCATCAATTAGCTACCTAACGAGCGCGAAGGTCAGCGTTAGTTTTTACTTACTGTGCTCCCCTCCCCGCCCCCACCCCTTCGCAGCCTCACATTGCTGGAAAAGTTTGGCATGCAAACTCTCCCCTCCGTTAACTAGTCATTCCGCTTCCGTGGTAACTAAGCAGATGGATGAAAGACGCAGGCACACGCTAAACCTCCTTGTCCGACACGAATGATGATTTGATAGATGGTGTCAGTGGCCAGCTAACACGGTGTCACCTCTGCCGCCACCGTTGCCGCCAGTGCTCATCAAAAGCGATGCCAATAGGCGACGAACTCATTAACTCCACCGACCGATAAGGGTGGTTCCAGTGAGTCAGTAGCCAAGCGAAGCCACGCGAAGCCCTCGCTCAAGCTATTGTGTTTGGGATGACCCTCATCCCCACAACAGACGAGACCAGACAGAACCACAGACTACTGTCGGTGCGCGCCAAGTCGCGAAAGTTCACACGCAAGTGGCGCGTCGACCGCCGAAAACGACACGCCACAGGGGAGCAGCAGCAGCAGCAGCAGCAGCAGCAGCAGGGCAAAGACAACGGCCAGTTTTCACTTTTCACCAGCACACCGTGGCCGAAAGGTGTCCTCTCACACAACCTCTAGCACGCCGTCTCGCTTGCACCTGTTCCTGTTCGCGGTTTGATGAAAGTTTCCGTTTGCCATTTCGCCGTCGCCCTGGGGGTGTTGTGTTTCAAGGAGTTTTTTTTTCTTCTTAATTTTCGGTTCGTCGCGCCAAAGCCGCGCCACCCCACCCATTCCCCGCCCGGGACGGAGACCGTGGCCCGGTGGTACGACCGATTTTGCATTCAATGCACCTCTTAACTGCTTCGGTTTTCTCCTGATGCTGTACAGCTGATAGGAGGAGGCGCACTTCTCTATCTGTCTCGTGGTCTCTTGTCTTTTCTATTTTTTTATTTTCGGTTTGCACCTCACACCTGCGGACGCCCAAGCTGCTCGCGGGGCCGGCGGCACCGGTGCCCCGGGTCGCGCACTTTCGCGCTTCTCAACTTTCTTTCGTGCCGCCGATTTTTTGTGTTGTTTTGTTTGCAGCAACCGATGGGCCTTGATCCATGCTGGGGTTCACCGGAATTGTGCTCGCTGAACAGAGACGTCGTCGTGCTGCGGCGATCGGTGGCACAACCGGATGCAGCTGCTAGCGACAGGCTGCAGACTCGATTGGTCAGCACGTGACGCCATTGGGGATCATGCCATTTCACTTTCATTTTTGTGGAGCCTTTTTTTCCCCTACGCGAATCGGCCGAGACCGAATTGAAAACCGACGTGCATCGGACGCCACTGCGCCTTCGTGTCAACGAGGAGGATGAACCACGCACGTACACGCGTATCGGAGCAGAGACGTGACAAGCGCGAGAGAGGGGTCGGCTGTTGTGCATCGACACGTTGGACACGGTAAGCAAACAGATTGCCGTTTTTGGGGAACGGGAAGCGACGAGACTTTCAAGCGTAAAATTAATCAAAAACCAATCGAAAGGAGTGGGCAGGACCGCGATCGGGATTACGTGCAGCAGCTGCCCCACCCGGTGGTGGAACGCTTTCGGTTAACAAATGTTACGGATGTTACACGAGTAGGCAGTAAGCAAGCGAAACAAGGAATAAACTCCGATTGCATCGTAAAATCGCGCTGCAAACAACCGCCACCTGCATCAATGATTGGCCAGACAAACAGTCTCAAAATCTCGGTCAACCGGTCTCCCCCGCCCACCCCTTCGCGCCGATCATCCCCCTGCACACCGGGTGCATACTGAGTAGGTTGCCCAGACAGTGGCAGTGACAGAGAGAAACAAACAAACGCTTCTCGAACCAGATATGCGCTGCTGGGTGTAGTATAGCGTAAACACAAGCGGCCAATCTCGATGTGCATACAGTGTCCGGGCTGAAGGCTGAACGATGTGCGATGTGTTTGCATAACCGGCGCGAGTTTGTTAGCCGATCTGGTGAACCAACATCATGCAGCATCATGCCATGCTAGGTAATACGGATGATGCTCCTCTGCTACGTCTGCTAAAGCTGCTTTTGACTGAAGACCAAACTGACCGAACCGGGAATGTTGCCCTTTTCGATTATTTTCAAGCAGAAACAAAACAAAACGGACCCAAAAGACGAAAATGTAATGCGCTGTAAGCTTCATGGCAGTTGGCAATGTTTGGTTTGCCCAGGGAAGGCCATTCACCATTCATTTCACGAAGGTTTCTTTGGGAGGGGAACCATCATAACACATTAAGCCTCATTTCGCTCTACTACCGAGACATGTCCATGTGTCGCGCCGCGTACATCATAATCGAGGATCACATTAAACACACAGTGGTTTCGCGGCGAACAGATCTGCCAAATGTCAATCTGTCGCAATGTTCGAAAAGGTCGAGCCGAATAAACGATCATGAGACGAAAAGAAGGGTCCACCGCCGCCGCCTCGATCTAGCCCCGATAATGCCAAATTGTGCCCAAATAAACAAGCAGAAGCTCTTTAAATTCGAAACGGAAGTTCTTCACTAATAATAGGACGGGCGTAACGACCGAACCCGCTGCCGCTCAACCAGTTCTCATTCTTGGCCGAAACAACAGGGACGCATCATGGACGCCTTGCCGGTATCAAGCTATCGCAAACCACGCGCTCCAGCAAGGCAAGGTTAACTTGTTGCTCTCTGCAACCTTAAAGAGGTTGGCGATGATACGAAGGCACACGCGTAGCAGTACCATTACCACAAGGGCGCATCCATACGTGATTATTGTGCGCACGGGCGGTACACGCTAATGGTACCGTCCCCTTTGTGAAACACAGAACAACTTCATTATGGGTCGCGGTGAAAAGACACAAACAATACCCTTATTCGTGACACACGCTTGTGGGATAAAATGTGGACAAAGGAATGATCACCGTACGACATTCTGACATCTGAGCGATTGTTCCAGAGTGCTGCACAACGCTGTGTAGAACATATTATCTTGTGTTTTGATTCTAGATGTCTAGCCATTGAGTACTCCAACCCACACTAGACAGAGCACAAACAAACAAACAAACAAACACTGTCTGGAGTCGGCTGCGCGGCACATGTGTAGGCTTGTGTTATTCTACAACGCAAACGTTTTTACGAATAATTCCCCCTCACACAATCTT
>NC_064874.1:25084402-25086902 GCF_943734745.1 Anopheles darlingi | reverse complement strand
GTTGGCGGGGTACGTATCAGTACCTAGTGCCACATTGCGTTACCCTTTCCTGGCTGCAGCTGTGTCTAATCAGCTCACAGTCGGCAACGATGTTCGGACTGCTGCGAGGAGCACTCGGTCTGTCGGGTTTGCTGCTCTTTCTACCACTATTCGGAATTGTAACGCTACTGATACCAGTATTTGCCGTCATCGATTGGCTCTCGCTAACCGACTCCACCGTACGGCTGTGGACTTCCGTAACGGCCGCTATTACAGCTGTTGCAATTTCTGGATACATGGCAAGCTCACGGCGCACAGAAAAGTATGTAACAGTTCTACAGATTACGATCTGCGTAATCGGAACCATTTTCCTTACGCTGCCCCACATGATGTCCAACTTTGAGACGATTGGCAGCGGTGTTGATGGGAGCAATTTGTACGAAACAACAACCCCTGGTGCTGGTGGAGTGGACGGTGATGGTGGCGATGGTCCAATAACCAACAAACCACTCCCAGCGAGCCTGGGTTGGGATTTGTATTACAAATTCTGTCATCAGCCAGCCTGGGAAAGCGAGAACAAGATACGAACGCAGCTGCGCTGCAGTAATCTCGACGGGACGGTGGTACGCTGGGAAGGCACAGTCGTTGATATGGCCATCACAAGTCGTAAAAACATACGCTCCGAGCTGATCGAAGGATATCTGCCGAAATTTCTGGCCGATCGCATCAACTGCTTTTACGGCGAACCCATCGAGCCGGACTGTGGCAATCTGAACGGATCGTCCGATGGTGACTGTGAGAACCTGCGCCATTTCATGCAACGTCAGCGTACTTGTCATCTGAATAAGTGGAACACGTAAGTCTAATGATGGAACCATTGTGGGATGCTTCGGATGTGCTTTAATGACTAAATGCTATGTTCCTTTCGTTCTAGATATGAGTATGAGCTAAAGGTACGGATGGCGACCTCCGGACTGCTCTCGAAACCGGCCGAAATCGTCCTGCGAGCTCAGCATGCCTTCGGTAACTTTACTCAAAGCCTGAACCATTCCGATCGCATCTGGTTCATCGGAGTACTGCGAGGGTCCACACAATCATCAGCAACGATTGGCGCTGCAAGCATGGCGTCCGGTGCCGGAACCGAGCAACAGTGGGGTACAGGTGGCCAAAGTTTTGGCGTTCACGGTATGCGCTTGGGACGCAAAAACCCACTGATCGAGCTGCAATCGGTTGGCTGTATCCAGTGTCGCAATCCCGCACTGACCTCAGTCCATACGGGCGAGCGGATGAAGATTAATGGGCGCATGCGGGATCTGCTCCGGGGATTGAAGTATCTGCTCAATGTGCTCTTCAATCCGGTGGTTATCTTCAAGTAGTAAAGTGTGCTGTACTTTTGTCCATTGGTGCGCGCTACTTGCACTGACACTCGCACTTATGAATAATATTGAAACTCCGTAATCGATGCTGGTCAATACAAACCGTTTCTCTTCGTTCGCTAGTCTACCTATTTCGTGTGACCACGTGCTAACGCACACGTGTATATTTGTGGCTATCCACTGTTGCGTCTCGCCGGTATTATTTGACTATTGAGTTTTCCTGCGTGATAGTAGCCTGGCGTTGGTCCACTGTATGGTTAAATAAGGATGGTTATGTACGGAGTTCTCGAAGCAAATTTTAGTTTTAGATTTAATTTTGGCACCTTTTGCGTTGAGTTAACACTACTTACTAAGTTATGAACAATGAAAATAAAGTATATGTAACATGTTGATGAAGTATCTGCTGTTCATAGTTATTTTTTGGTTTCGGGCTTCTTTCTCATTACTGCCCATAAATGGAATATTGTTCAAGTGACAAAAGCGTTATTGAGGCCGCTTTTTTAATATTGCCTTGAATTAGAAATAATTAAGCCATTGAAAGATTGAAAGGACAAATTATTTGAAGGTGACTGATCTAAAAGGTGATGAAAATTTCACATTCTCATTCGTTCTTTCCTTTTGCAGCAAAATCATTTGACTGTTCGCCCACAGGACAAAGACAATTCAAATCAGCGAAATGCAAACGTTTGTCACATTTTTTTCAAAATAGCACGGGCCCACGAAGCGATCCGCAGCATGTACGTCATATTCATAAATTCATATTGGCAAGGAGAAAGATACATAATTTTGCTCAACAGTATACAGCGTGGATCGTCAACCTAGAATCAACAAACCTGATGTTTTCAAAAAAATAACCCGAAAAAACGATTATTCGTGGGGAAGACGAAAAACACATTAACACGTCAATCGTCAAGCGAATGAAATGGATTGCAGAAGGTTGTGTTGCATGAGTCGAGGAGGGGAAGGAGGCAAACGGTTTTTGTCCGATTCAATTTTTTACCATCCATTTGATGCCCCTCTGTGCTGAGGGGGGAAATTCCGTCATGTGACGAAAGAGTTATTTTAGAATGTAATAAACGACGAGGTACTGCTTGTATCGCTTTCGCTCGAATAGTGTCTTCTTCGGTGGGCCGACCAGGCTTGTG
>NC_064874.1:25049402-25079402 GCF_943734745.1 Anopheles darlingi | reverse complement strand
TTTCTTCAGTGGTTACTTTTGCGTGGTAATCTGCAACAAGATCTGCTAACAGTAGTTTTTACGATATAACACATTTTAACAAATGGAACATTTTTAAAATTGTTTTTGTGGAAAGTTTATTTTGCGAATTTTATTGATTTATACATATATTCCTGCCTTTCTCTGCCTGGCATATCCCAGATGTATCGTTCAAAGTCCAAAGTGTTTCATCGAATGAAAACAACCAATACATCAAGCATGGTATTTTTTGAAAAGTTTACTACTTTAAAAATTTCCTCTTTTAGCATATCTTTAGTATATTTACAGCTATTTTGAAACATACTTTAGGGTTTCATTCTAAAATTTACTAATGGAATCAACACTGATGTTCTTAAAACGTATGGTTCCCCACGCGGTCTCCCAGCCGCTACGCAGTTTCAGTTAGCATACATTTTCAATTCTGACTATCGCAGCCAGTACAACCGGGCAACTTCCATAGTTGATTGGGTTTTTTTTTTTCACGATTCATCCACACTGCCACAGGCACACACAGGAAATGACATTTTTCATTCGCCTATTCTTGATGTGCCTAGCAATTGCAAATCTCTCTGTTGCTTTGGTCGTCACAACTCCCGTATGCATTCTAGCGAAACACAAAAACCAATTCTCTGCCAGCTCTTTTGTGTTCCTGAAACTGAATCAACTTTAGCCACTTGCATCAGCCGCCGTGCACCGTTCTCCGTCGACGTTCTCCGAACGCTGAAAATGGGAGAAAATTCAAATTGCATTGCCTCCGATGTCACCCTAGTGTAGAGCTGCTTCAATGATGATACTGGCATCCAGCCGCTTCTGGCTGGGCCCCACGCGGTCAATAGGGATGGTACAGGGAGTAATATTGGCTGGATTGTCTAGTATTCTTTTATTTGCCTCATAATTTCTCCTCCACATTCTAATCTAATGTAAAGTGTAAAGTGGAATGCAGTGCAATGGGCGGATACCAGACCGCAGCAGGCACTTAAGTAGAATAAAGTGAAAGCGGGAGAGTCGGACGTGGCTAAAGGGTTGTGGAGGGGAGGGGGGGGGGGTGTTCTGTTGCATAAATAAAGCAACTGAATCGGCGATGAATAAGGCTAAAAGCGGGAAAGCGGCGACAGTAGTTGACAACTGGAGCCCCTAGAAATGAGTCCACAAAACCGCACGTCATCGCCGTTGTGCCCGATAAAGCGATGAAGTGGTAATTGAACTTAAAGAAACGATTGAATTGATCGGTTCTCGGTCTCACTGAGCCGTATCTAGGGGTGTTTTGTTAGTCTTCCTTTGCACGTCTGAGCCAGTATGCAATCCCTCTCTAGAACCGATTCTGAAAAAAGCATACACACACACAGCGATTGCATAATTGAGCTGCTCTGTCTTTACGTTGAAGTGACGCGCAGGAGACACTTTACTCCTACGAGCCAGTTCTCTAGTTTAAGTCGAGTGTCGAGCCAATTGGAATCAATTAAATAGTCCAAACGAAGTTAATAGCTCAGCGATGACCCGCCCGGCACCGGCTGCTATGACGGCACAGATTTGTTTTTCAATCCAGCTATATTCCTTGGAATTCAAAGTTGGTCGCATGGTAAAGTATTTAACGATCATGACGGATTCGTGTAGAGTTGTTAAGGTTGAATCACTGAAAATGGTTTCCTTTGATGAATTAAATTGAATTGAAGGTCATCAACAACCCGCTCGTTAACTAACTAGTTCGAGATCGTGACGAAACCATTCAAATTAATGCGTTTATTAAAACCATTGAAATCATTTATAATAAACATCTAATAAAAAAGGAAAATATAACTTCCTAGTCCAGGGAACTCGAAAGCTTTAAAAAACCATCGTGACCCATCGGTCGGGTACCTCTTTTCACTTATGTCACGGAACTAAACAACACTGCGTTACTTTGCCAAACGAGGTATAATTGCTTTTGGCTGCTAGCAAGGCTATAAACCATCTGCAACATCGACAACATTCATATCGAGCAGAGCGAATTTCTCTCGGTATTTCATCATATTTACATTCGCTCCGTCTTATATAAAAATCATGTTTCGATGTTTCCTTTCCATTCCGATTTCATCGTGGTACAAAAATAAAACTCTTACAACCAACCATCCATCTACTGCCGATGTTGTTGCCATCATTAAAATGTAGTCACGACACCAGAAATGCACAACAAAATTCCGGTGGACATTCCGCAGCGTGACACGAGTATCATGTCGCAGTAATGGACAAACCCACTGACCGCAGACCTGCCCACGCCATTAATCTCGTATAAACACAGCAAATACAAAGGAAAGTCCAAATCGTAGCTGAAGGGTAGGCAATGTAAGGAGTTGTAAGGAGAAGGGTAGGCAATGTAAGGAGGAGTTGTAATGGAGTTATTACAATTTCTAAAACGAACGATTACGATAGCACGATTCTCTAACAGCCAGACAGATAAAGTAACGGCCATTTATAGAACATTGAAAATGCTCACCAATTGGCACTCTTCGAAACGAACCAAACCGTCGGCGCATCCTCGCTAAGTAAGCGAAGATCTCGTGCAAGGTCATATTCACTTGAGTGGGCCACTATAATGCATCACCACAAACCATATAGTTTGCTCTTCCTCTGCGATCCACCCCGTCCCTGGTCTTGAATCGGGAATCGTAAATTGCACTTCGCAGCATTTCACACCGTCATAATTCTCATCGTGAGCATTTCTGTCGAGATGTCTTACTATTCTGACCGCCGGATACCGCGAGATCGTGTTGGATCTGTGTTGCTCCGCATTATGGCCCAGAACAAGCACTGCGGCCACACCAGTATGGGGTACGGGTGATAGTTTATTTTCACCAAAGTTTGTGGCTGCCAAACGCGAGGAGCACCCCGGTAAATGTGCAACCCACGTCCTCTCCTCCTCTGGTCATTGGTGCACGCGGCCCCTGTTAGACCGCCAACGGTCATACTTGAACTTTCGTTAAAATATGACTGACCGACGACCGGGGTTAAAATCCGACCGTGTTTGGCCTCCCTCCTCTCCCCTGGATTACGCCAAGTAGCCACCGGAAGTAGTGGTGGTGCACCACTTAGTGTGCACTTGCCAAATAGCAAATGAAGGGCCCTAAACCAACCAGGGAGTAGCACGTGTGCTCGCGGCGACGCTGCATTCTAAGCCAGCGTTGATGGTAAAGCATCTGCGGCGACTCTGGCATGCTTCTCTGGTCGAAGGGAATATGCGGCTCGGGCCGCCCTAGTGCGATGATCGCCTTCGAGGTTAGGCGATCATGACAGGATGTTTTCTTTATAAGCCGGTACCGATGCAAAACAGCCAATAACCCTTCCAATAACAGTGCATAACCCATTCAAGCCACCAACATGAGAGCAACAAATAATTGAATTTTAAATATTTTTTTCTCGAAATAAAGGAAAAATCATTTATCCTGAACGGCCCACTAACGATTAGATAATCGTGTATGTAATTAGGAAAGACCTTCGTTTTTCAAATGGAATTGAAAGACAAATTATGTTAGCATTAGTGTCGATCACTAGATCTTTCGGCCACTGAAAGATTCCGGGACCAATCAAATGCAATTAAAAATCTCGTTTACGTAAAATAAGATAATTACATTTAATACTAATGCACAGTAAATAACCATATTCAGTGTTTAGCCGAATGCAATTTTCAGTGCAATTGTATTTTGTTCACCATGAAATTCAATTAAGATTAAAATTTCTATGTAAAATGCCTCGTCATATCTGCAGCTTATGTTAAACATAAGAGCAGCATGACCTGCTAGTTATAAAAAAAACCTGCTAGTGTACAAGGCGTTTCCAAATCATACAACAAACGTATACTTTCCTTCGAGGTGCCGGCAAATTTGAGACAGGAACTGTACCGTGAACCAGGCGTAACAGAATGCTCATGTTGATGAAAGAATGTTCAACAAATCATTGACAGTGGCCATCGGGAGAGGAGGCCAGCCATGAGGATGTAGCACACTAGCCGTATGGTAAGGGCAAGGGCAGTGGCGAAAGCGGAATTATTGCTGGTCATGTGTGTATGTGTGTGTGTGTAAGTGTGCGTGTATGTAGGTTTTGGTGTATGATACCTATTAATAGCCCAACAAGTCCATCCTTCGCTATACGGTTGCTGTTGCTGCTGCTGCTGCTGCTGCTGCCGCACGATGACAGACCAACGCACTCCAATTGGTTCGACGGCTGTAACTCTGTCCCCTTTTTGACCAACAGTGAGATACCATTTCTCACCCCCACTTTGCCTCGGGTTTGTCTCGCTGCTTCAAATATGATCTTCGGTCCCAACGGAAGATTTAGGTGATCTGCGAGAACCGATCATGCGAGCGTGAGCGAGCAAGCGATCGCGTGTGAGAGAGCGCATCGTGGGATGACCACACACACAGGAAATGAAGTTGTTTTTTTCGGTCGATTGACACCACATGTAACTGCTACGCCATTTGCTTGCCATGCTACCAACCCGGATGGCTTACCGTCACGGCACCGGCGAATGAGTTGGGATCCTTCACACCAACGCGGTGTCAGAGGTAGCCGCGGTAACGGTAGACCGAGCATCGGCAAGCCAAAAGCAAAAACACATTAGCGACATTTTTCGATAGATGCCAAGGTCACTGCGGGCTGGCAGTGGCTCAGCGCGATGCAAACGATGCGCCATATAGATTCGCCGGAAACCGGCCATAGGCCAACTGTCCGCCCAGTCCTCCAGCGTAGTTAATCCCATCATACCGAAGATGCGTCGCATCTTTCGCGTTATTTATTTTGCGCTCCTCCCTCGACCCCACCCCCTCCACACACGCACACGCTCACTATAGCGATCCCATCATCGTTTCGGATGGCATATGGAAGTCTTCGCATTCGGGACTTACGTGACACATCCTTAGTCCCGCGTCGACCCGGTTCCCCTCCCGGTTGTAAAAACACGCCACCATCGTCCACCTTGCTCGCGACACTTTAGGTCAATGGTTTGAGTTGTTCAGAAAACGGCCCACACGAACCAAACGAATTCGCGTCCAATTGTCGATTGACGTCAGTAGCAGTAGCTGCAGACGAACAACGATCACTGCTGAGGTGTGTGTGTGTATGTGTGTGTGTGTATGTGTTTCCGTATGCGGACCGTATGTGCGTCGTGTCCCGATTGGTCCCATGTTGAGTGAGGAATTTAAGCCGTTTCGAGGCTCCCCTAGCCCGGCGGCACCACGCCACTACCACGCGTCTCCATCTGCTATAGCAAGCGATGGACCGCGGAGTCCGTGCTGACCCACCCGGGGACAGCGGCTTTTACGTGCGTAATTCAGATCCGTATCGACCGCAGAAGGTCTGCCCGACGAGACGACCGCATGCATGCGATGCCCTGCTCCATCAGTTCCACTTGGACTCAATTAACCTTTCGCCAACCTCTCGGTAGTTACCGGTGTGGGGGGTGGTCCCGAAATACCTTTGTTCGCTATCAGCATATAGATTCCAGTTGAGTAAGATCCCTGATTTGAGACCCGCAGCGTAACTCATTTATGCTCATTTAGTGAGTGCAACATGAAACCACTTAGTCACCAATTTGGCAAGGGCCAGAAAAACTAACGGGAACGGGTGTCCTTCAACGCGTCAAACACACACGTACACTAGGAATATCGCTTCTTCGTGCTTCCTAGTTTCTTGTCTGTTCACGCCTTCGGGGTCGTGTTTCTTTGTTCCTCAAATAATGGCCCGTATATTTGTCACGTATTCAGAAGAAAGAAGGGGTATTACCATTGCATCCATTGTTAGGTACTTCCGACCGTGAAGCACGACTTTCTTCGTTCTGTGCCTGGAGAACGTATGCATTCCCAACTTAATAGCACCCGCTAGTCGTGTACCTGATAAGATTCGAATTGAGATAAATTATTATCGGCTTATTACCGCGTCGTATATGAAATGCAGCTTAATTAACAAAGCCGTTTGTACTATTTTTTTTAACCAAAAAATTGTGATACTTGCTGTCAAGGTTAACAAAGGGGGAACGGTTGAAAATATTCCTGCACATATGCAACGATATTATCTAAGGTCTTAAAACATCATTACCGTGTTGGTTATAGCTGTAAGCTCCATTATCAGTGATGTTTGTGTGTGTATATAAAGAGCTGTAAGAGCTTAACCAAACAAATATTCGACCTAAAAAAATGATAAGCGGACGTGACAAATTTAGGTTGATGATAAAACCATAATGACAACCCCATCAGCAGTGCTGTCGCGGCTGAACCTCACGAATAAAAGATTACTACCGACCATTGGTCATTGGGCTGCAGTATCAGCATCGCGGCCAAGGTGAATTGCGTAGCCGCGAATGGTTGGCAATGGTTGGTTTTCTTTAATTTCCGAATTAACCTTTCTCTGTGATCTGTATACGGAATGAAACTATTCGAACAGAAAAATTATAATACTTTGTAATTTCTTTAAGTAGCGTAGCAGTCTCATTTACAATTAATTCATAGGAAAAGCTGCACCGCACAACTTTTAAAGACATTATTAAAATTTTAATAGAAACTTCGAAACACGATCTCGTTGATCGACTAATATGATTAAAATTGAAAATGTAACTTTAATTTGATTATGTGAATCGATCGATCGATGGAACAAACACTTCCAATTACTAACACCAGTTCTGTAGTCTATTAGAAATGTATACTAAAGGGGCACCATTCGCCCAAAACAATGTCTATTATAAGCAACGTTCCAACAATGCAAGCAACCATTGAGTATTGAAGCAACCAACGGAGCAACCAGTAGCACGGCGGAAGCGATCGCACTGTTTTCCACGGGTGTCATGCAGCGTAGCAGTATGTTGTTAAGCGGAAGCGCTATACTAACATCATTGTAATGTACATTGTATAATCGGTGCACTGGTGCTAGAGCGGATTCAGTTGAAGGCAGGCGAAAAATGACCAGCGGACCGACGGGTACCAACCAGTTGTATGGCAAAAATAAAGAAACGCATTTGCATTTGGTAAGGTGCTAAACATGACATTAGCTAGATAGCGATAAGGTATATTTTTAATAGCCATTCCTAACGGTGTTGAAACAATACACTACGATCGAGAGCATGCACGCGCGTCTAGCACTATAACACTTGAATACTGCATTCACTCAACGGTTGTCTCTGATGACACCTGAAACTGAAAATCAGGACCGGAATGGGTTCCTATGATGCCCGATGCCCTTCTTATTTCCGTTTACCATCGCTCATCATACCGGCACTGCTGATACGCTTACGCATGTGTTTCGGTACCAGCCGGATGACGGATGCGGATGAATCAACCAGCCGGATGACGGACGAAACCGGCATAGTACGGCGACGTTCAAAGAGCAACAAATTTTTAACATCTAGTGGTGCTACACCATGGCTGCTGAGGGTTTCGCTGGCTTGCATTCGGATGGGCTTCGGTACTGCGGTACTAAGTTCCCGATTCTGTGTCCTTGGTTCATCCGGTGCTGCAAGAAATGGGTCCGCCAAGGCACAAGCAAAACAAGAAACACTAAGATACTGCCCATCGCGGCTGGCGCCATAATCAATCAGCCGAACTGGCCTGCAGTTCCCTACTAACTTGGTTGAGATTGGGAGATGTTGTTGCCGTTGTCATTGTCGTTGTGCTCCCGTTCATCGCTTCCAGATCGTTCAGCTTCTGGTGCCACGACTGGCGCATCCTCCTGAATCTCGGACACTGGTTGTGGAGGTACCAGTACCTTACCATCCCCATCGGCCAACGATGGTTTGCGGTCCGTGGATGCGTTGGTTGATTTGCCGGAATCATCATCGGGCGTCGAGTTTCGCTGCATGGCCACGCCACGTGTCAATGTCATGCGCCGTGCCACCGTATCATAATCGTCAATGTTCAAGCTGTACATAGGACGCCGACCACCGGTTCCGAGCGGAACGTGCAGGCTAGCGTTGTTGGAATCACTCTCCTCACCGCCATCCGCCACCGTTCCAAGGCCAGAGCTGCCAGCGGCAGGGTCCCGCTTCTGGTCTAGCTTGATCTGGATTACGTTGGTTGCACTGTTGTTGTACTCTTCGCCACTTTCTGCCGATTGATCCTCGGTGAAGGTGCGCATCGTGCTGTGATAGTCCCGCAGTAATCGCTTCTTATGCGTCCGATATGACCGCTGTATCTTGGTGGCCGCTTCGGCGAACGCTTCGTCCTGCTTATTCTGTTCCTCGCGCTCAATAAAATCATCCAGCGACTGGTCGATGGCTGCGTTCCCAAACGAAGCGTACGGTATGTTGGAGGACGTGTTCTGGGAGTGTTTCCGCAGGTAGCTCCGCTTGCTTCCGGCCTGCTGTATGGTGGCCTGCGATGCAATCGTTGATTCGGTATCGGTCGACGCAATCGTTTCCAGAGCCGTACGAACCTCGGTTTCATCGTTCGCGGGCTCCTGTGGTGAGCGTGTCGGATCGAAACAATCCGAATCGGCCACCGATACCGATGAGGCCAGAATTTTGTTCTTAATGTGGCCGATGTAGTAACCATCGAACTGATCCTCTTCCTCTACATAGCTCGTCCCGTCCGTCGTTTCGTCATCCTGCGCCGTATCTTCGAATCGCTGCAAATCAGCCATCTCGGTCATGCATCGTCGCATAAGTGGCCGCTTGGTGTTAACGTTCTCCGGATTAACACCTTCACTCTCATTCGCCAACCTACCCTCTCTCTCGTGCAGCTGCTCTTGGAACTGTTTTGAGCGCATCGATACCATAACCATCGGGTTAAAGGCGTCGTCTTTCTCACTTGCCTCCAATGACGTCTGAGCCTCGAGTGGTTCCGCAGCATCCTTCACTGCTACCCCATCACTGGACGCCACCTTAAGCTCTGGGTCAGCTTCAGTGATGGGGGCTTCGTCTAAAAAATCATCGGTAAATGTACGCTTGGTACCATCATCGGTTGTTGCTTCCATCGGTTGTGGTTCCTCTGCCACGACCACATCTTTATCATCATCATCATCGTCCTTAGCAGCAGCAGCAGCAGCAGTATTTTCCTCATTGTTCGAAGCATCATCGACAGAACCGTCTTTTTCTTCCTGATTCTCCAGAGCGCTTTTCTTGAGACTGTAAAACAACGCTTCGGCTGAATCTTTACTCAGCTGGCTGAGATCTACCTTCTTTATCTCCTCCAGCTCCTGATCTTGCTTCTTCTCAATGATCTCTTCCACGGGTTCCGGGCGAGTGGAATTCGAAGGTGAAATTTGACGCTTGATGCACGGTTCTTCCATCACTTCTTCAGGAGATGGCCCCGGAGGATCATCTACTACCTCCTGCGAGGAAATCTTTTCATCATTATCGGAAATCTTTTCACCATCGATAGGGGCATCATCGGACGGTTGCTGTGCGTTGTCCTCATTAATCGAATCGTTTTTTATGTCCTCTATTTGAGACGAATTAGCAGGCACACTCACATCGATCGATGCGGGTTCTGTTGATGCTTCAATGTTTTTCTTTTCCTCAGTGTTTGCAATGTCTACGGTTTGATCATTCAGTTCTGCAGGTTTCTGTTCATCTGAGCATCCTAAATTTAGTACCTCAGGTAATTCAGATTCATCTTTGACATCTGCAATGTTACCCTTTTGTGCTATTTCAGCAGCAGCGGTAATTTCCGGAGGCTGCTCATTCGATTTTTCTTCATCATTTGTACCAGATGGCTCAGTTACAGATTGGTCTGGAATTGTGGGTTGTGAGGATATCTCCGTTTCAATCGATTCATTTACGACTTTCGTCGCAGCAGTACCGGACGTATCTGTACCATCGCTCTGTTGAATCTGCTCCTTCGGCTTTTCCTTAATGACATCTTCTTCTTGGGATGATTCTTGTGCTAGTTTCTCATCATCTCCTTTTGTCGATTCGTCATTTGCAGGTTCACCGGACGTGAATTGCTCAACCTTTGGCTCATTCGTTGATTCCACTTCCTCTAGCAAAGGACTTTCATTTGGTTCGTCAATGTTTGTTGCCTCACTCTTTAGCTGTTCCTCGGCTTCAGTAGGTATCGTGACACCTTCCTTTTCGGTGCTTCCTTTTGGAATGGGTTCAGTGGCTTTCAACTCAGCGGAATCTTGAGACACTGACTTTGCTGAACTGATGCGATCGTTCGTCTTATCAGGATTAGCTGATTCTTCACTAGCTGGTTCAGGGTTAGGTGATTCTTCGTTAGCTGGTTGAATGTTAGAATTTCCGCTTGCTGGTTCCAGGATAGATTCTCCGTCAGCTGGTTCAATATCAGACGTAGAGACCGGCACTTCATTATTTTCAGGTTCAGAATATTGCCTCGCAACATTAGCTGCCACTGTCTCTTCTGCATTCTGCACACCATCGATTGGAGAATTGAATTCTTCCGACACCTCTTTTCCTTTCACGTCGTTTTTGTTTTCGGCAGTATTTTCAGTATAATCAGCAATGTTTCCTTGTGGAACATTCTGAATATCTTCTTCTGTATTGTTCTGCTCTCTGGCCGCTTCCAACGATTCTGTCGAGGGAACCGCCGTAGCTTCTGCGTCATCTGGAGAGACAACTTCTTTCTTAATTTCAGAAATTTCCAAATTATCTGTCGGCTGAGCAGTACTAGCGTTAGGAGTTTCATCAGTTGCTATCGGTGATTCTTCTGGTAGCTTTTCGTCCGACTCTAGAGAGCCTATCTTCGCTTCGTTCTTTTCTTCTTTACTATTCGTGCGTGACAAAGCTTCAACTAAATTTTGCGGAACAGAAGATGGAGGAGTCTCGTCCTTTGAATCCGATTTCTTGTCATTTGAATTTAAATCATTAACTGGTAACGTGTCGGCCTGACTTTCCGATTTAGAACTCATTTCTGGAGCTATTTCTTCAACAGATTTTTTCCTAGAATCGTCTACTTCATCAATTGCATTCTCATCGAGCGCCTCATCAGCATCATCCTCGCCGAACCTGGATGCTATTTTATCGGTTGGTTCAGCCACTGGCATTGGTTCTGTTTGCGACACTATTACATCACTAGCAGCATTATCTTTAGCATCTTCGGAGTTTGCTTTTTTGGTTTCATCATTTTGCTCTTTCTGCTCAACTTCAACCGGCGTAGCATAATCTTTTTGCAGTAAATTAGCCTCTGCTGCATCTGAGACGATCTCATCGCTGCCAGAAGGAACGCTTTCCGCCGCTTTTCCGGCAGATTGCGGACGATTTTCTGGTGCTTCGGTATTCGCGGGATGATCGGTAGTTTGCTGATCGCCAACGGATGGCTCAGCGATGACACCATCGTTCGAAATAAAGATTTTCTCACCGCCTGTACCGCCGTCCATTTGCATCATACCGACTTCGTCAGTACCCTCTTTCTCTGCCTCTTCTGTAGCAACGTCTTTAGACTCATCATCCTCCTGCTTAAGGGTTGACATCGCATCAAGGTCAGTCGCTATTGCGCTTTCCTTGCTTGTATCCTTTACAACAGATTCGTCTACCTTCAAATCTTCTACCGCTGCTTCTTCGGAATGTTTTTCCAATAAATGATCGACATTCGCATGCATGAAGCACGTTTCCAAATCCTGCAATGGCACATTATCAACTACGACGGATGCTTCGGTCTCGGTAACATCGGCCGTGCTGGGAGCCGTGCCAACATCATCAACGCTCTCCATCGGCTCGTCCTCCTCCGTTTCCTTACTAAGACCGTCCGAATCCAGCATTTGCTCATCATCCAGAACGGTCAGCACGGCCTGTTCGGCCTCTACGGATTGTGCACTAACGACCCTAGCCGTCGGTTGTGCCTCTGGCGGATTGTAATGCACTTTGACCACCTCCTCTTCCACAACCGACACTGGCGCCGCATCTTCGGAAAGCTCGGAACTTTTTCTACGTGAAACCCGCTCGGTCTCCCCCTCGCGCCGGGGGATAGTAGCGCTTTGTACCTCCGTCACAGGGTTTTCCTTTTCCGCTGACGATGGCTTACGCGTTCGACGGCGCCTGGTACGTCCACGTGTCTTCGAAGCACTCTCACCGCTGCCCGTATCATCTGCATCACCATCACCTTCATCACTAACCGAGGACTGCTTCCCGGGCGCTAGTCCCAACTTCTCGCGCGTTTTTTCCTTATAGTCCGCATACACTTGGTATGCGTTAAAACCCTGGTAGCCCCGTTCCAGCGTTCCATCACGTTCGCGAATCAAATTCTCAAAGTACTCCGCCGCGTGCAGGTAGAGATTTTCCGGGTTTTCCTTGATCACACTCTTGGCTAACCCACGCATCAGCTCGGGTAAACCGTCCGGGATTTTAGGGGCAGATATCGGCATTGTCACTTCTGTAGCGGGTTGAGTGTTAGATGTGAATTATTTGATGTCCACTACACAATACACGGTAAACGGATGTTGAAAGGCCAGTGGGACCTCCGGCGACCGATGTAACGACTGCTACGTAAGCCAGTAACCGAACGAATACGGACCTCGCTCGTAATCCAGACACCTTGTAGCCTATATCACTGTCCTTCAGCCAACCGGGGAGGGCTGAGAACCCCAACGAAAACACCCAAACCAATCGATATTGTTTGAGTGCTGCTAACAACTTCAGCAATGCCTCTACTTGTTCGCAAGGTTACGGGCCACGATACCCGGGTCCGCATGCGAATCAACCTATACACTGTACTACGCATCAACCGGAGACCCTGTGGCGCGCCCTTTGCGCGAGGTACAGGTTGGGGTCGTCGTCGTCGTCGTCCTAGCAACACTGGTAGGACAACAAATCGGGTATAATCGGCGTTGTCACTCCGCTACAGAACACCACCGTGGTGCGGGAGGTTCTTATGCGAAGAAGACTAACACAATTAGACGAAAGCGATTATATGAGGTCAACGGTCATAGTGAAACGCCCCCACGAACGCAACATCCTCCGGATTTAAATTCAAGTTTAACCCCCTAACGCGTGGATTCAATGTCTTTCTCGTTAACGTTTCCTTGAAAAGAAATTGTTATAATTGTCTAGTTAATACATATATCCTTGTGGCGGACAGGAAATAGTAAAAATAGTGTGTCTTTTGCCAAACTGTTTTGACAAAATTTAAAAGAGTTGGATCTTGGCGTGTACACGTTGAGTGAGATGGTTTTTTTTTTAATAAACCACCAGTAACGGCCTGGTTAAAAACGGTTTGGCCTTCATGCAAGGCCGGCCAGTTGGATGGAATGTATTCCATGCCAAGTTTACCGCAAAGCCCATGCCAAAATATGTCCGACCTGGCACACTGCCAAACGGCGGCTAAAGATGATGGTGCAGACAGTTTGGGGCGGCGCTAATACGTAAATTATGCGTGATAACGGTTAGCTGCCTAACCGTTCCGACAAATAAAGTCCCAATCACAACATTTTCTTTATCTGCTTCAACATAAGAACCGTCCGTACATCGAACACCAAAGGAACCGAGAAGGTGAGAGATGATATTTCTTTCTCTTCTCATAACGGCAGGGTGCTGCAGGAGGATCACGCATTCAAATTCAAGGACACTCGGGGCACTGCCAAACGCTAATCAAAAGTCGTTGAACTCATTAAATTTGGGCTTCCATTTACAGCACATTACATGAGTCACCGCGCGTTCCTGAGCGTCTCGCCTGTGAACTTACAGCATTTTGCCCTTGAACTGTGATCACCTGAGCCGGGATGCCCGTGGCCTGCGTGTGGTGGCGCTATTGGGCGATAAAATCTCAATAGAGCCGCAATGTTCTTTTGTTCTTTTTGGGTGTTAAATGCGGGCTTAAACCACTAGTCTCGTCGGAACCGATCCATTTGCTGAAATGAGAAATCACCTGCTGAGTCATGAGAAGAAAGCGGAATTCGATGGGAGCCGAAACCCATTTCCATACCACCGACATCATGATGTATCGAGCAAAAATTATTGTTATTAATGCTTTAGTCAGACAAAGAAACTTATCAGTCTGTAGAACAATTGGCGAGGCATTTATGAGGCCAGGGCTCTAAACGGGATTGTGAAGATTTATAAATGATTCAAAATTATTCTATTCTTAATGTGAAAAATCGCTTTTTAGCTTCATTTTATGATATTAAAGCTTTATTTTCTTATTGCATATCCATAGGTTTCTGCCATTCACATTCCATGAATTAAGATTTCCCAAGTTCACCAAACTGTTGCAAAAACTCAGTCTCAAGCGGATGCAACCGACCATTTGCTATGATAAGCGAGTGTAACGGTGCACCCAGATCCACGTCTTTCATTTCGCGTAACGTACAGGCCACAATTTTCTGCGTTTCATGACCCACCCGTGCAAGTCCGACAACGAGGGACTGTTCTGTTAGCGTGGCGGCGGTATCTTCCGCGACCTCAGATGCTTTGTTTTTCACAATTTCCAGCAGCTGTCCGGCCGCTTCGCTAACCGACATGAACCTCGGTGGCATGTACTCACGCTTCTTCTTCATCAGCGACTCTAGCGTCGGTTCCTTCACCTTGATATCCAACAGGCAAAGGGTGTGCAATCCCTGTTTCAAGTTGGCGGCAATTTTCTCGTAGAAGCTATCCGGTTTCCAGTTATCATCCCAGTACGGAATGGATACTGTCTCACCGAAGTGGTACAGCTGCAGGCCACAGCAGCCAACCGCGTTCATTATGGATGCATTGTGTACGACGGACGTTTCGATCCCTTTTTCCTTCGCCCTCAACAGTAGATCGGTGTGTGTGGTTGCTCCGAACGGATCACCAACCACTAGGAAGGCAATTGCACCACTATCAGCACCTTCCAGAATCTCGTCCGCCCGCTGCTCGACCATTTCCCGGTCAGCTAGTATTAGCTTACGGCCATAGAATTCTTCCTGAAATCCAAAATTGTCAATTAGGTGCAATCCTACAATAGCTTCGGGGATAATTTTTCCTACCAATTTCTCCTGACCACAGCATAGAATTGAGGTGTACGATTCCAAGTAAACGCGCTCACACTGTTTGATAATATTTAGACCCTTTACCGTAATATCTTCTGGATCCCCCAAACCGAGTCCAATGATATAAAACATTATGCGAACAATGAATTGTTTGAGTTTCTACAAACTTCGAAGAGAGTTGACACGCGTATCAAAAATCTGAAATTATAAAATGGGAAATTGATCGAAATTAACAAATGTTTAAGGTTTAAAGTAAAAGAATCCAACGAACAAAATGAAGCACTGAATGCATTTCATCCGTTTGCTCACACAGATGTTTTCCAACTATCCATCTCTTCCAATTGCTTCACTGAGTCCAACTTCTCTTATGGCCGATACTCACTGTGTGGATACGGATGTTCCAGATATGATCGGGTCCGATTAAATGCAAACTGTTCGTTCTTTTTGGCAGCTAACACGGCTATCCGTAATCTTTATTACAGGAAACCTTGCTGTGATGCCTGGAAGAAGAGTTCGATCGTTAATGCAGCAGCTCCTTCCGGAATAACGAACCTCAATGCTTGCCTGTTACTGATGGTTTTATTTCGAGACACCCGTATCGCGGCCACAGATTTCTCTGTTCTCTACAGTTAATTGTAGATTGGTTTCTGTAACGTTGTAAAAGGATTTTAAATCCTTTCTCGTGGTTTCAAACCGGCTTTTTCTGAATCTATTCGCATTGCCTTTGGTTGCGATTCTCCAAGTCTTTCGGTCCTCTTTTCCAACGGGAACGACGGAGGGAGTTGTATACGACTTTAATTTGTTCTTATCGTGCACGAAATAGGCCAAAAATGTTAAGAATTTCCCATTTTCACCGTGAAACTCGAATTTAACACGTGTTTTTACGAAATCAAAACATTGTTGTTTATGCTGAGTCCAGGGTTGAAGCTCTGAATTATCAGCTGGCGTTGAAGCTGTGTTGAATCTGAAGCGCGCTAGAGTTAGCGAACTCGAGGGAGTTGGGCTACAAGCAGCGACGAACCCGAAAATCTAGTTTCTTTCAGTTTTTTTAGATGATAAAATCTACTACCAATGCTTCTAGCTTACAGACCGAACTAAGAAGAAACAAATGTGCCAGTGTGCATCATATCGTTATCGGTAAGTGAGCTGCGCACATTAATCATGACCGAAAAACGAAAAGAGGACACCAAAAAGGTAGGTCACAGAGAAGTGGAATAGCAAGAATATCAATCACCTCTTCCCCACATCATGTGTCTTTCAGTCTCCCATTACCGGTACGAAATTGTCAGAAAAGTCACGTAGTTCGCCCGGGAAACAACCATCAGCTAGCGGCATCGATGCGAACTCTATCGATAGCTCCAATGGAAGCTTGTTCGACCTGCGCACCAAATCCGGCCAAATCCTGTTCATCAGTGTTACGCTTGCCGCTGTGATGCTGGTCCAGTGTTTGCCTAATGATTCGCTCAAATCATTGCTGCGACTACAATTACCGACTCAGCAATGCAAACCGGAGGTTCAAATTGTCGAAAAACGTGTACAAACCGTTGAGCCGCACCCAAAGTATTGGATCTACGGCCGAAATCCAACCGGTGGTCATTTGCTTCACGTGCACAACGTACTGCAGCGACTTGGTATCGAACAAACGACGAACGACACGGACGATTGGGATTTGCTCTGGGCTCACGATTATCCGTTTCGCAAGGTAAACCTGCAACGGATGAGACCACACCAACTTGTGAACCATTTTCCCGGCTCAGGTTACATCACCAACAAAGTGGATTTATCGACAACCTCGTTACCATACATTGCGCCCGCATTTAAGCTTCCTGCCGAAGCAGGCCGATTCCGGGAGTATGCCGCGGCTAATCCGGGGAAGAAATTTGTCCAAAAACACAACCAACATCGGCACATTCAGATCCGATCGCTGGATGAAATCGTGTTCAACGATAACGATACATTCATCCAGGAGTTTATAGATGACCCGCTGCTGGTGGACGGGCATAAGTTCGATATTGGTGTGTACACGGTGATTACCTCGATCGATCCGTTGCGGGTTTACATTTACAAAGGCGATATTCTGTTTCGCTACTGTCCCGTGCCGTACTACCCGTTCAACGCGTCCAACGTCGATAAGTACATCGTGGGAGATGATTATTTGCCTACGTGGGAAGTGCCGTCGTTGAAGCAATACTACTCCAGGCTGGGATTTGGTATGAAGGATGCGTTTGATGCATACATCCGCAGCACCGGTCGCGATCCTGCCGTTATCTGGGAGCAAGTGGAAGACGCTATACGGATGTTGATACTTAAGAAAGAGCCACTGTTGGCGGCGATCCTGCCGCGTTACGCTAGCCGGCGCAACTTTTTCGAAATGATGCGCTTCGATCTGGTTGTCGATAACAAACTTAAGGTGTACCTTATGGAGGCCAACATGAGTCCCAATCTTTCATCGGCCCATTTCAAACCGAACCAGCTACTGTATGAGCAGGTGATCTACAATCTTTTCCGATTGGTTGGAGTTGGTTCCACTACACGTCGTGATTCGTTCCGCAAACGTTCGCTAGAAACGGAAGCGATGCTTTCGTCACTCAAAAACGTGGCCGCCTCTGCCGACGTTTGCTCCGACCTACCGTGTACGGAATCGTGTGCCCCGGTCGAGTGCCAGCTCTGCAGCACGTGCTTGGAAGGTGACGATCTATACGAGCTCCACCGTGCGTACCGGGAGCACATGGAACGGGGTGATATGAAGCGAATCTTCCCTGTGCCAAAGATCGACCGCCAAAAGCTGGACTTTGAGGGTCTGTCGGCGAAAAACCAGCTGATGTCCCGTTGGTACGAAGAAAAGTGCAAAATGGATCAATCGTACTGTTAGAGAGAAATATCTATCGGGAGTATGGATTCACCATTCACGGTTTTTATTACATAAATTAGAATTCATTTTTTATTGAAACATTTTAAGAATCTTCATCCAACTCAAATAATGAGGAAAAACGTTTTAACTTATTATTAATCAACTTAAGTCCCATTTGTTGTTCATAAGATTTCAAATGTCCCAAGTTTTATAGTAAATGTTGTTCGATTTTTAATAAAAAAAAACTAAAATAAATGACCCCTTTACAAACTGGACTTTGAATGCTCCGCTGCGTTATAAACAACGCAAGAGATGGCCGGGCAAGCGCTCTTTTACCTTTCTCTCGCAAGAAAGCGTTCTAATCCGTTTGGTTTTCGGATTTTTTAAAATTTCGATACAAAAATGGGGTTTATCTAATAAAAACCATCCATAATTACAACGATAGCAAGTAAATATGAGCATTATGCCCAAAAAAGGAAAATTTTCATTAAAAATTCCAATCGAAAAATGGGCCCGGTGACACCCTGTGTCGTTGTTTTGGTTCACGGTTTGAGGTTAGAGATTGGAGGTAAAAAAGCGAAAAAAGCGAAATTCTGAACATTTTGGAATAATTTCACTCAATTTCAGAGCAAATTAGCATCTTTAGCAACTACCGCAGCCATTCCCACTGGGAAAGTGCCGAGATAGTGGAAAACCGTGGAAATTGCGCTCATCTGGCCCCGCCTAGTAAAGTTTGTTTACGCGTGAATTTTCCGGGAAATTAACCGCTGCTGGGAAAAATGGGTGACCGCAATCATGATCCTGGTATTATGGACAAATCCTTGCGCTCCGTGTTCGTCGGAAACATTCCGTATGATGCGACGGAGGAGGCACTGAAGGAAATATTCTGTGAAGTGGGTTTGGTGATGTCGATGAAGTAAGCGTTCCGGCCGGCACGACCGCTTCCATCCGATCCAAACTGGACCAGATGCTAACGTTACTCGTTCTTTCAGGCTGGTGTATGATCGAGAAACGGGTAAACCGAAGGGGTACGGGTTCTGCGAGTACAAGGACAAAGAGACGGCACTGAGCGCTATGCGAAATTTGAACGGATACGTGTTCGGTGGACGGCCGCTAAGAGTCGACAATGCGTGTACCGAAAAGTCGCGCTTGGAAATGGCTGCCCTTTTGCATGGGCCACGTGCAGAAAGCCCGTACGGGGAGCACTGTCCGCCGCAGCACGCTCCCGAAGTCATAACTAAACATGTTAGCAGCATGCCACCGGAACGGCTACACGAACTGATGTTCCAGATGAAACAACTCATCCAAAACAACCCGTTCGAGGCGCGCCATATGCTGATGCAGAACCCACAACTTGCGTACGCGCTGCTGCAGGTACAGGTGCTGTCGAAGGCGATCGATCCGGCCGCTGCCTACTCCTTCCTGGTCAAGGGGCAATCGTCCACTTCGAGCAACAATTTTGGTGGCGATTCATTCCAATCGGCCAACCAACCCGGCATGTCAAATAATAACCCACAGGGTCAATTTGCGCCTCCGTTCGGGGGCAATGGAAATGCCGATTTTCGGCCAAATGTCGACCCAAGACTACCGAATGTTGATCCGCGATTGGGACGCCAACCAGCCTCGTCAAACGCGAACGATTATGATCCACGTACACGGTTTGCTGGCAGTACCGGTGGCGCAGCACCGCAACGTCCGCCAGCAATGCCACAAAACGGTCCATTCCCGAGTGATCCGCGTCAACGACCGGTCGATCCACGTATGGGCAAGGATCCTCGATTAGCTGGGGCAAATTCGGGCGCACATTTTGGAGGACCCGGTGGCCCAACAGTACCACAATCCGCCGGGTTGGCTACCGGTAGAGGAGGTCCTAGTGCGGCGTCACTGTCAGCGGCTTCGTCAGGATTGAACTTGGATCCGTTGCCGAGCGATGCTACAGATCAGGAGAAGGCCGCACTTATCATGCAGGTGTTGCAGCTGTCCGATGAGCAAATCAATCTGCTGCCACCAGAGCAGCGTAACAGCATTCTGGTTTTGAAGGAGCAAATTGTACGCAGCACACAAATCAGATAAACCTCAGCTCATCACGAACAGTTTTACTTCACTGTCATGAGAATATTGCATGAAATAACAATACACATTTAATGAAAAAACCGTTATATCGTTCTTATTTGATTTTATTGTAATGTTTCGCTATTTTTATAGTAACGATGATCAAATCTTGAGCCCTTCATCGCCCGATTTTACCTAGAGTAAAGTAACTAGAAAATCTAGAACAATCATCTCCTTGGCAACCCTAGTTTGTTGATTTGATTTTTTCGCTCTGCTTAGCTAGTGGGATCTAGCTTTCGAAAGGAAAATTACTCAGTAAAAGATTTAGTAACTCTATTTTATTCATCATGGGTACCATGGCTAAAGCGACCACGATCAAAGAGGCTCTGAAAAGGCTCGAGGATCGCACCAAAACGAACTCTTGTGACGAAAAAGAGATTGACCTATGCTTTCAGTGGCCACCGATAGAAAAGATGGACACTACCTTTTCCACGCTAACGGCATGCCAGTAGGTGAATTTCCCTTACCACGAAAGTAATGTAGTAATAAAATTCTTCACTTTTGCAGAAAACTATCCCTTTCCACGAACATGATCGACAAAATCTATGGTTTAAGTGGAATGAAAAATTTACGTGTCCTATCGCTGGGCCGTAACTACATCAAGGCCATTTCCGGTCTTGAAGGAGTCAGTGATACGCTCGAGGAGCTGTGGATTAGTTACAACCTGGTCGAGAAGCTGAAAGGCATCAGCGTGCTGAAGCGTCTGAAGGTGCTGTACATGAGCAACAATCTCGTTAAGGATTGGGTAGAGTTCAACCGATTGGCCGACCTGCCGATGCTGGAGGATCTACTGTTTGCCGGCAATCCGCTGGTGGAATCAATGGAAGAAAGCATCTGGAGAGCAGAAGCGAGCAAGCGGTTGCTTTCGTTGAAAAAGCTAGACGGAGAAACGGTTATCCGGGAGGAGACAGAAAACGCGAATCAGGCCGGTGCAGGAGTGCCAGAGAAGTAATAGCGAGAACAAAGCACATTAGTCGAGTAAGGCTTTTTCACATTAAAATGCTTAGCATACGTATATTTTGTACCATCATCTTGAAGATGATTAACTGTCTCCTTTACCAGCATGCTCCTCGGTGAGCGCTTCCTCGCCGTAGTTTTCCGTTTTCATGTCGTTCAGCCCAAGCTCCTCGTTCTGTTCGAATGAACGATGGTATCGGATAATACGGAGCGCTTCATCGGGCGTACCGTCGTCGCTCAGGGACTGCACGTAGCTGTTGCCAGTCGGATCGTCGAGTACGATCGTCAACTGCTTGTTGCCCGCAATCGCGGTATCCAGGTGTCCAAAAAACGTATCCATACGATCGCGAGTTTCAGCATCGTTGGAGTCCATAAACATACCCGTACTCTCCACCAGCTGTTCGCGCATCGCCGTCAGCAATCCCTCGATCGTAGTGAAGCGACCACCGAGTGCTCCCGCACCCACCTCACACTCCAGCTCGCGGATGTGCAAGCTGCACGACTCGGATTTCAGTACGTCGCGAGCAAAATCGATTCGACCGCGAACGGTTACCTCAATCTTGACGCCCTGTTCCTCGATACCACCACCCGGTTTCACCTCGTTCGTACGCAAACCACAATTGTCGCAAACCGTGGCCATTATGACGACCTCCTTAAAATGCGGTATCGTGGTCACCTTCATGTTGGTGTCACAATCCGACGAACATTCGGGGCACTGTGTCTTGAACTGCAGCACCTCTCCTTGCAACTCCTCCAGAGTCCAGGCACCTTCCCGGATGGGTTTCAACAGACTGTCTACCTCCTCGGGGACAGGTTCAAGCTTCGAATCACCACCAGCCACCGCCGGCTTATCGGCCACTTCATCGTGCGTGAAAATCCCGAGCAGATGGTTTTCCTCCTTCGTTCGCTGAAAGTGTGTAATCGTGGTAGCCGGGTCTGGTTGCGGGGCGTTTGGGTTTTCCACGAAGCTATTGCCAGAAATATCCGATATCGTAAGAGTGAACGGTTCCTTAAGCTCCTTCAGTGACTGCAGATTGCTGATAAAATCATCGATTTGCGAGGCCGCGTCAGGATGCTGTATCCGACGAACCGGTTGATCTTGCTCCAGACCTCGCACCACGCGATCGATTATACCCTCAACCGTCGTCACCTCGCCCTTCTGGGACTGGGCTGGAATCTCGAAATCGAGTTGCTCTATCCGTACGCAGGAAAAGTCGGACTTGATCACGCGTCGATTAAGATCCCGAGCCGTTGCTATCTGCGTACAAATCTTGATGCCCTTCTGGGCGATCTCGCCACCCGGCTGTATCTCGTTGTTTTCATATCCGCAGTGCTCGCAGGAAAACGACATGATGACCACCTCCTTGTAAAACGGAATTTGCGTCAGCAGCAGCCTCGTAATGCCCTGGAAAATGGTTCGCATAATGATCGTTAAGTACATCTATCCGCCTTCGGACAAGCCGACCCGGCCTCGCCAGTAAGTAACCACACTTTTCGGCGAGTCAGCCGGGGAACGGGTCTCCACCATACTCACGTTCTCTTGACAACTCATGCACATGGATTCGATCTCGGTTGCTCCAAGCTCCGGTTCCTCGTCCACGTTCAGCTTTGGGAAAACGGCACTTTGTTCGGTTATTGTCTCCATGTTTGTGGGGCCAGTCGGCGCACAGGTTGGGCAAGGATTTCGAAAAGTTCTGCAAATTTCTGGAATAATCCGCCGCACGCTGAACGCTGCCCGATTGATGTAAACAACGTGGATTCGAACATGTGAGTGTGTGTGTGAGATGAATCGCTACCCAGATAGCTCCGACTCCTCTTTCGGGCCAAAATTGAAATTCAAACGAGAGCATCCAACATTCCTGCGTGCAACATTGCGAGCGTGCGAAGATCGGAATATCGATGATTATGAGTACATAATAAAAAGAAATATTTATTCCTTTTGTTTTTGAAACAACACAAGTGGAAATTGCATGATCTTTTTAGATGTAACGCAACTAGAAACCGGGAAATGGGGCTTCAGAAGACGACTCCAAACTGAACTTCGTTATTTATTCTTGATGAGGAGAATTAGTATCGGTGGTATACAGTTTATCAAGTTCTTTTTGACGACGCATGTTTACTAAATAATTAAGAGTGAAACGAAAATCGGGCGGTCGTTCAGAAGTAGAAGCACCAGCATCATCTCGGTAATGCGTTTGCTCGTAATGATTTTTAAGTTCTTTAATTAAACGAAACGAGGCATCACACTGATCGCACTGATAAATGTTCTCTCCAAGATGTTTCCGTAAATGGTCCTTCAAATCGCCAGAACTACCATATCGTCGATCACAAAACATGCATCCATAAGGTTTTTCGCCTGTATGCGTCTTCATGTGAGATTTTATACGATCCTTTAAAGCGAACCTAAAACCAAGATAAAATCTAGTATTTATAGCAATCACTTGTAGATTAAACAAAACTTACTTGTGACCACAGACTTCGCAACTAAACGGCTTCTCTCCTGCGCACACGAGTGAAACGATGAATGTAGAATGAAAAAATGAAATATATTGGAACTGTGCATGACGCGTTGAACTTCTAGTTTCATATTTACCACTGTGTTTAGCCATTTTATGATTAAGCAATCTTTTACGAGAAGATAGATACACGCCACACACCTCGCAACAAAACTCCTTGGCGCCGTGTCTCTTCAAATGATTGCTGAATGTATCTACAGAAAGTAATGAACCGTAACGAACGTAAATAGGTAAACGGTTGGGAAAACAGAAAATCACACTGTACTCACGCTGTGTTTCAAATCGCCGTGGACATTTCGGGCAGTCAAACGGTCCTGTCTTGCTGTGATCATGATTGTTCTGCTCTGGTGAGTCGGCAATTTCTCCGCAAATCGCACATAGTAGAGAACCGTCGTGACTGGGTAAATGTTCGCTCAGCTTTTCTTGCTTGTCGAAGCCTTGGAAGCAAAATTTACAAAACCATCTTCGCCGCATCTTGTGATCCATGAGATGATTATCAAAGGATGGTTTGTCGTAGAAAAACATTCCACAGCGGTCCCAGCAGTGATACGTCTTTTCTTTAAATATTTTCGCTATTTCGTCTTCTGATTCTTCAGAGGAAAATCCTGTATCGTCTGGAGAGTACATTTCAACGTCTGCAGTATCTGTTGTCTCAGTATTTTCAACGACTGTAGATGAAGGAATATTTTGGCCGATTGAGGACGTATCTCGTAATTTTGTTTCGTTGTCGCTGTATGAATTTAAACTATCATCTACTGCAGATATCGCACAGTCTAAGACGCTAGATGAATCCATGGTGCTGCTCGTAGTAGGTTTCTGTTTCGCTGCTCCTAATAAGTATTCGAGGTTTACGAGTGCAATCGATTCCTCGCCGATATCAACAGAACCCAGGCACGCTTTTGCCGCTGTGTTTTCGTTTGAACGATCTACTAAATCGTCCTCCGATGTACCAAAAAATTCGGGGTCAAATTCATCGTCTTCTTCGGTAGCTGCATTTTTCTTCAGATCGTTCGTTGGTTCGTCTAGTGGATGCTCAGCAGGAAGGGAAGATGCAGCATCTTCCGGGGAGTTAAAGAAAAACTTATCAAATTCATCTTCACTGCTGTCTTCATTCTTTAGCTTCTTGGACTCTGCCAAATCAAGCTGTTCTAGTCTCTCCGTGCTTCTGATGGACAAATCATAGAGGTCTTGCGCTATTATAATCTGCCTTTTGCACGGAATGCACACAACAGCCGACCAGCGAGCGTTGTCTTTCTCTTTAAATGCCGTAGGGCACAATCTGTAAAGCACCGTATACAGCGTTTCTGTTGTCCTGATGTATTCGTTTATGGAAACGAACTTTGCGCGTTTGTGTGCCAAGCAAACACGACAGTAAGGAGAATCCATTTTCACTTGCAACACTGGAAGCAGCCACTACTAGACATCATTAAACCGAAAAAGTGAACGCTAAAAGGTTGTCGCGGCCGGGGCACGGAATATTTTGTCAACAAGCTGGCGCAAGCGGACGTCAAGGTTCTTACATGGCGGTCACGGTTACACACAAGGTTCTTACATGGCGAGCAGCTGCTAGCTATCGAAGATGGATATTTCGAAAATGGCAAAATGGTTTGCGTTTATTTCACTTAAATATCGATACGTAGGAAACGATTCCACTTTGGTACACAATATGCCTCTAGCGTTCCCTTGCTTCCCCTTTCATCTTCTTCTGCTTCTTTTAGTTTGCTTTGGTTTCCGACAAGCGACAATAACTAATTGGTACGGTTGTTTCTGCCTATCACGATCGACTAAAGAGCCACCCAGCAGGCTATGTTAAAATCGCAGTAACAGCTGTTAGTAACTATTTCGGTAGGAATCCGACAGGCGAAGAAACTACGGGGCAAGCCATCTCCATCAACAACTTTGCGCAGAACCTCGCCACATCATCCGATGACGGCACACGTAATCGCTCCATCGAACCGAAAATCGAACAACATAACTCCATTGTTTCTTAGTCTGTTTTGCATGTTTTCGAGCTATCCGCGGCGACCGGGTACGGATTAGTTAGCCGAACTTTACCAACCGTACCGCTCCATCGCTGGACCCAACGTAGAGTTGATTCTTATTCGCACCAATGGCTAACGAGTTTATGCAAACATCAGGTGTGCCGACGGTTAGTTCAGCGACCAGTGTTGGTTCCTTGCCACCCAGCTCGGTCCATTGCTTTAACGTTCCACCGTAGCCAGCCGTGTAGAGAAACTCTTCGGACGCTCCGATCGTGTTGATGATCATACTATGGGCATTCTGTGGAAATGGAAAATAGTTTTGCAAAAGTCCAAAAAAAAGAAAAGGATCACACGATTACAATGCTCGTACCACTTTTGTCCACAGTACTGGGTAATGATCCTTGCGGCTATTCTTCACCATCGTAATTCCAAGCCCGTCGCGTGTAAGGATGGCGGCGTAGTTGTACGTACCATCTTCCGTGCAGCTGCCGCACAGTTTTACCGGGCACTTGCCGGGAATGGAAGCTTTCGTCATAAACCGACCGGACGCCGATCCCTCGATGATCTCCGTGACGGTGAGATCGTTTTCGCGAATTGAATAGATGATGTTGTTCTGCACCGCCATAGAGCGTACCTGCTCGACCACATTGAACTTGTACTTAATCCTTTGATCGATCCACTGCGTGATAATGCCCTTATCGTCGCCACTGTACAGATTGTCCTTCCGATCGACGAACAAGCATTCGATCTCATCGTTGCACTTTAGCAATTCCTTACACTCATCACCGGTGAGCGGATTAGTGAGACATTTTATCGTTCCATCGCAGCTACTAGTATAAATCCGGCCGGTAGAATCTACAACCATCGAGTAGATGTACGCCTCGTGAGGTACTATCTGTTTGATCAGTTGCAGATCTTTACTCCACACCTATGGACCCAAAGCGAAGGGACAATTAGTGGTTGAGGAGAATTCATTGTGTGATTCAGAGGATGCGTCTGCCCAGCCGGGACAACGCGTAAAAACAAAAGATAAAACAAACTGTGTTTGATAAGCTTTATCGCCAAAAAGCGTGTCATCAAGCGTGAAAATCTGTTCGTCATGCAGATTGCTCGTTTTGCATGGACTAGATGATGATCGGGCATCGGTGGCAGCAGAGTGTGAGTTTGTAAGCCAAGTGAACTAAAATTAGAACATACAACGACGGCCGGAGCTTCTAGAATATTTTTTCTAGTGGCCACATTCTGCTGACACTGCAAAACGGTTTCCATTTATGGGACAGCAGGCTACACACTGGCCATTACGTACCTTTACTACCCCATCACCTCCAGCGCTGAAGACGTGATTGTTGTGGAAAAGGACCGCCGTTACATCGCTACTATGCTTATCGCTATCCGCCGAGACATGCTCCACGGTGGCGGGCATCTTTTGCAGCTGAGGACTGTGGTTTGCGAATTTTTGTTTTTACGCAACGCTGCAGCGAATCCCCAGCGTTTCCGAAACGGCCTAGAACGTTCGGATATTTTTTGGAGAACAAAAAACGAACACTATGGAGCGGCTTCTCCAGCTGGCACAATCACGAAAATCCTGCCGAGAGACGAGGACTTTTTTGTTGACTTCGGCACATACGGGTTTGACAGTTAGATCCCCATATAGCCTCGTAACGACGAAACAATAGAACCGTGAAAACGCAATTCGACGCAGTTGTTAAATTTAAAATAATGTTCCCGCAAGGGAAATCACTTCTTGATCTGTGGAAAATGGCTATCTTCGGTCGATTTTCTAATTTCCGCAAATATCATGACGAGCGGCAAAATCCCATACGCTAGCACGGAACGCCGTGTTCGTCACAAACCGAAACGTCACAGTTTGTCATCCCGCCAACCCGCCGGAACAGCTGATTAAACACACACAAAATATCCTGCTGGCAGGGCCACGCGATTTTACTCAAGGTTGCGCCTCAACTCGTCCCCCTTTGAATTGCGGTAAGAACATCGTCGTCCTCCCCGTCCCGGTGTCTCCACGAGAGCGAGTGATGAGTTGAACGGCATCCAATGTGTAATATGCAATCATATTTGTCTAGGGACTGTGTGAATCAGAGTCTCCCAAAGGAAATCCTCTTTCCCCGGCTGTGTTGTGCTAACTTTGCATGCTTCCATTTAGTGTCGATTTGCTTGTTTCGTGTTTGTCCTGTGTAAAGTGAAATTAGCACCCTTTCCCGTTGAACATTATGGGGCGTAATGTACTTCTTAGCAGCCTGCAGAACGCGTCCTTCAGTATAGTGTTTCAGGTGAGTTAAAAATACCCGCGCACCGTTCTGCGTTATTGTTGCAACAGCTAACCCCGGATTGCTCCGTTATTTCAGATCGTTTGTCGCTGCATTACCTTCGCGATCAATGCGTTCATCGTGCGAAACGTGGGCCGTGAGGTGCTAGGGATCACCAACGTGCGCCTGCTGCTGCTGGAGAGCACCCTGCTGTTTCTATCGAAGGAGGCGATCCAAAGATCAGCACTCAGCTCGCGGCACAACAAACAGTGTACCTGGGCACAGCTCATCAACCAGCTGTGGATAACGTAAGAACTATTGAAGCGAGATCATTCGCTCATCACTTAACCGATTCTCTTCTCCGGCCGCCCGTTCTTTACATCAGTGTTCCGGTCTGTTTGACGCTTGCCATTCCATGTCTGTACATATGGCTTCATTGGCTTTCGGCGGTGGATTCGGTGTACGCCGAACAATACCGGTTTGGATGTTTTGCAATCGCCTTCTCCTGTATCATCGAAATGACGGCTGAGTCGCCCATCTTCGTCGGGCAAGTGTTTTGCTTCGTGAAGCTGAAGGTCATCCTCGATACCGGGCACATCTGTATACGCTCCTTCATCTTCATCACGATCGTACTGCTCAATAAGGACATTACCATCTACGCGTTTGGAATAGCGCAGATTACCAGTGCCTGCACGATCATCGTAGGAAACTATGCTTTCTACTATTTCTACATACCGCGCCTGCTGCAGTATCGGGCCGAGTTGAAGAAGGTAGACGACAAACGAGTGTTACGAGAAAAGTACGGCCAGCGGTACGAGAATATGGAAGACTTTCCCTTCGTTTCCATTCGTCAAATGCTTCCAGGAGTGTTACCCAACTCGGTATGATTTTCGATTTTTTCCGTTGCCTTAATTTTTCTCCGATAACGCGATACGATGCTTTCGTTAACCGTTCCAGGGCTCTATGTTTAATTCCGATCTTCAAACGCTGGTACTGAGCTTCGCCAAGCAGGGCATCCTTAAGCAGGTGCTGACAGAGGGCGAGAAGTACGTCATGTCTGTGAGTCCCGTGCTTACGTTCAGCGAGCAGGCCACGTACGATGTGGTGAACAATATGGGTAGCCTAGCTGCCCGTTTCATATTCCGGCCCATTGAAGATAGCAGTTACTTTTACTTTACGCAATCGATTTCCCGGGACACACCACTAGCGGAACAACGACAAAGTGCAGTCCAGGAAGCATCGGATGTGCTCGCATACGTGACGAAAACGGTGACTTCGATTGGGTTGCTGGCGTTTGTGTTTGCGCAAAGCTATGCCGGACCAGTGCTGCTGTTGTACGGTGGTGCCGATTTCGTGGAGGGTGGACTACCGGAACTGCTGCTCAGATGGCACAGCCTTGCCATTGTGCTGCTCGCCCTAAATGGTATCACCGAGGGTTATATGTTCGCAACGAACACATCGCGTCAGATTGACACGTACAACTACTACATGGCCTTCTTTTCCGTCACCTTTTTGCTGCTGTCCTACCAGTTGACAAACTGGTTCGGACCGGTCGGATTCATCCTTGCCAACTGCTGCAACATGAGCTTCCGTATCGGCTACAGTGTGTTTTACGTAGGTAAGCAGTTTCGACACGTTGCACCGAATCCACTGTTACGATCTCTTCCTGGCCCACTCTACCTGAGCGTATTGGGCGTATGCGGTGTTCTGTGCAAACTGTCCGAGGCGTACTTTGCCGGCCACTCCATCTTGTGGCATCTGCTGGTTGGACTGCTCTGCACAGCTGCTTCTGTTGCCGCGTGGAGCTTTGAAAATCGTCAACTATTACGAACGGGTATGGCGCGGTACCGTGCGCGCAAGCAAAGTCTCGCGCCATCCACCGATGAACGTTAAACGTGACGTTCTTAAAGCAGCAACAACACAAAACTACTAAGATACGCAAAACACAAGTGTACCAAAGAGAACCCGCGTTTATGCTGCGCTTTTCACGACATGGCAGACAGATAGAGGAAGGGAAAGCGATTTTTAATCTTTTGAGCGGGTCTGACAATAATTTGTTGTGTTTGTGTTTGCTTGCCTGTTCTACTACCGTCCACTATGCACGAATGTTGTTTGAATGAAGAAAAAACGCAAACAGACTTGTAGAATATATTCTACAATCCACATATCGCATCCACGTAGCCATAGATAAAAGAAGCACGCACTCAGACGCAGCTTTCCGAAAGAAGTGTTATCAAAGTGAGTGATATTATGTTAAGTGAATAAAGGGAATTGGCCTGAAACGCTTCGTTTTCGGATGTTGAACATTTCTTCATGAAAATGGAAGCATATTGACACCTTGTTTTCCATTTTTAGGATTGTAACTTAATTATTGGTGTAATTCACTGTGTGTTTTCCTTTTTATCGACTTTTCTATAGTGAGTGTTTCCTATTAGAAT
>NC_064874.1:24981902-25044402 GCF_943734745.1 Anopheles darlingi | reverse complement strand
CGGTAAGCATTTGTGGTGCACACTCTGCAGAAACATTGCTGGTCATCCGTGGGGGGTCATGTTAACGGAACGGCATTAACGGCTGTCTCTCTCCGGTGGCAATCGCTACCATATTTATTTATAGTCTATCGAGATCGCTTGCATGCTTCAGCGGTCAATTGCAGCAATTGGTTACCAACCGTTTGCACGTGTTAGAACGAAGGCCCCATCGAAGAACAGAGCCACGGAAAGAAGGCAGGGATGAGGCCGGGGCCGATGGTTACCCTTTTCAACAACCCTTTTGCCTTTTCCCGTTCTATCTCTCCCGCTCTATATATCTCTGCGGCTGCCACATACGAAGCCAGACCCCTTGGACTGTAGTGTCAGATGTTTAACAATACGGTTAATTGTAGAACAATTATCCGGTACCAGCTGTCAGCTTGTACCGTAAGTCGGCGACTGCCGATTACAGAAGTGGTGCTCGGTTCTGTATCCGGTTGGGTTGAGGTCTTTGCTTACAGCAGTTTTACCAAAAACGCATAACTAACTCTGTTAAATTAGAATGGGCTTCTGAAACGTTCCGGTCCGTCTATCAGTCGTGGACACGCGACGGTAGGCACAGTTTTGCATGCGTTGGCAAGTTTAAGCATTTGCGCAAAATGTTTTCGCTCTGCAGGAGATGTCCATTGTTCGTTGAGTAACCCTCATCATAAATCTCACATTGACTAGCGTTCAGGCGCTGTTTGCTCCAGCTGACTCCAGAGGGTGTGTAGAACCGGGCAGGGCAAACATATTAGGTTAACACGATGCTACCCTGTACCATCTGGGGAAGCTACAAACGAATGGAAAGGTGACGACGTCGAACTCCGGGCCCGGGTATACTGCTGAGTCAAGAACCTGAGTGCACCACCAGCTACGACGATTGCCGCATTCCTCCGAAGCTCTTGGTGGCGAGGCAGAAACGTCCGTCAGGTCGTAAAGCCCAGCCCTGGTCCCTGGCAGCATCAAATAGAAATTACATAATGTGTGTGTGGTTGTGGGGCACACCGTGTCGAAGACCATCCCTTGGGCAAAAGAGAGCAACGAGAACTGCGTTTCGTGGCAACAACACCAAGTTCTGATTATGATTTTCTTTTGAAATAGCACAAGTTCAAATCGGAAATAAAACGGACGGGAACAAATGATCAAAGAATTAAATTCCAGATAGATGCAAGACTGACTGGAAGTTAAAGTCATAAAAGAATGGAGGTAAATTAGTCACTGAGGATGATAAAAGGAGGTAGAACATCTGTTCCTCTTTCTAAAACCAAATTAAAAGGAGAACGCACAAACAATATCAATTGTAAAATAGCAATTCACGTGTCGGTAGCTCGTTATTTTTAAGGAAATCAAAACAAAATTGATAAAAAAAATCTTTATTCCAATCACCCACGTGGACTGGCCAAAACTCATGCCGATAATATCGTCCTGGATACCGCTGTGGCATTGAATCTTACCCAATGTGCCACTGAGCTCCAAGCAATTTATTTGTAATTTGAAAATGTTTGAAAATTTTTGAATGTTGCATTACGCATGAACTCTCTTCTGAAATGTGTTGAAATGTGAATCTTTCACGTTTTTACCGCATTGATTGGACAACGATAAACCAACAAAACGTTGTCTGAATGAAGACATCACCATAGAAAGCTAATGGCAATCTCCTTTTTGGCGTTTGGCATCACATTACAGCTTCATGGAATCTGGCCAATCCGTCTCGTGGGATGTTTAATGTTATCATCTAGACAAAATCTTGCACTAGAATACCCAAAATCGCTTAATCAGACTCTTGATTCCAATATGCTGGACCATATGGCACCCAAATGACCTTGGCAAAGGCCACTAAGAAATTTAAACAGAAAACTTCGTATTGCGCACCATCAGTCCTTAGAGAATACATCAGCCTTGGCCTTGAAAAGGGATGTGTGGAGAATTAATCATCTCTTCTGTTCCAGACTTCTATAGGAAATAGATAAATTAGGGACCTCTAAAAGGGCAATTGTTTAGTGATACTAGGGGTGTAAAAATTGATTGAAAGCAAACAGTTTTCTACGAGTGCTACTAACCATCCAAGAGGCTTCTCGCCAAGGAGCTTGATTCATTCAACGATTATTTGAAGCAATTGATTTGCTATCGATTTTTTGTTTACGAATTTCTGTCAATTTTAAGTAAGTATCTGCCATAAAATGCGTAAAGAAATGGCCGTCGTGAGCACAGTTCGCCCTTCGTCGGCAGTTAACATGCCAACCATCCAGACATCGATCATTGGCATCCAAGAACGGTATGCGGTGGGTCAGCCCGAGAACCGAGATTCACTCGTGCTGTTGGCTGGTGATACTTCGGCAGCCGCGAATCTGCACGCACGGGGCGAAATACATTGCGCAAAACGGTAATGATGTTCATCCGGTCGAAACGCTGCTGCTATCGTCTGACCGTTCATCCGTGCGGAACGAAAGGTTGGCAGATGCAACCGTACGGAGAGACGGAGGTGGCATGCCAATGTGCTGATGGAGCCCATCAGCTGGCGGACCTGGTCTGCTCTGGCTCGAGATCCCCGCGACGAAATTGGCTGGCGGCCGCTCTCGTGGTGGTCTCTTTGTGTTCATGACTTCACATCCGGTCCCATCACTGCTCTCTGGTCGGTCGCCAGTGACCCGGTGACCTTCCGGCGTGACTCGCCAACCCAAGTACCTCGTTGGTCCGGGCCAGTAGTTTCGCGGGGTGTTTCGGTTCACGGTTTCGTCTTCTTGGTATGTTTTTCGGTCGCAACAGATGCGCCTAAGTGGAGTGAGAAGTATTGGCGCGACAGTCTCCATCCATCTTCGGCATCATTTTGGTTCTTCGCGTTCCTTTCTGCTAATAGCCCGCAATCACTCTCTATCTCGCTCTCGCTCTCTTTCTATCTTTCTCTCTACTCCGGGCTGATGCTGATGGTTCTGCGGAGTGCCGTCTAAAAGACTGGCGTGGTAAATCAGTAATCGCTGTTGACTGACTCATTTGCTAATAAACGGTTTGCGATGGGTGGGGCCGGCGTTATCTGTTGAAAAGCAGCGTCGTACTCGTGCCTTGGCCCATGGGCCGAGAGCCAATGAGATTTGGAAGCTGTGAGTAACCCCAGCGATTGAATGTTAAACATTGTTTTGATATGGGAAATGCGGGTTATTCCATTTGATCAAGGTATAACAGGTTTTACGTTTCAACCTACATAATGACGCTGTTCGCTGAAACTAGATAAGGTCACTCTGAAACCGTGCGTTTGATGTGTCTGAAATGTAGCTTCAAACAAACGTATTCTGAAGGACAGAGAGACGTGATTCCAAACATGGAGAGCATTTGGCTTGTTGTAAAACGCATAAAGAACTCATTAGCATGCACTAAACTCTAATTTTCTAGGTGCTACAAGGCTAGCAGAGCTGCATCGTTACAGTATCGATGAACGGTTGGTTGTTGTTGGTGCGGATAATGTTGAATTGTTCAGCATATATTGGTCCTACATTCTCGCAGAATAGGCGATTGTCTTTCTGTGGCGTATTTAATTTGGATTAATTCATTATTGAGTTTATGTGCTAATAAACTTATAGATAATTGATTAGCAAATAACATTTTTTGAGACGCTCCATCATCCATAAAAGTAGAAATATTTTCTTTTATATTTTCCAAAATATTATTCTCTTCCTAGAAATTAATTCTACATCCAAGTAATTCTACTTGTTCACCGCCGGCGGTCTGAAGAGAAAAGCGACCCTTCAGACGATGGGTACGCTTGTCTGCTTTCAGTAGATTTAACAGCTGTTCAAGTGCAAATCATGTTGAAATAAGACCGGTACTTGAGTAGATTGCTACTGCAACGCACTTCAGACTGCTGCTCCCCTTGGAGATGAGGAGTGCAGATAACACTGACGCTTCGCCTCGAGCTTGCATACTGCTTATGATTAGCTTTCGGAATTGAGGCACGTCATTGCAAGAGCTGGTTCTATATTCTAAATCTATTTTTCATTGAATTTCATCACTACTGTATTTACGATGAAAATCAACTTGTGCTCCTTAGCCGGGAGTAACCTGTACCTTGAACCATGATCTCGTTATCACGAAATGGTGTCTTCTGTTTGGTGACGGAGCGCGATTTAATAATGTAAATTTTATACCTCATATCTATGCAAAATGGAGCATAACGGAAGTTAACTTAATTTAAGGATTATCTTTTTGAAAATTTCCGCATGATTTTTTTTAACATATATATTTGCATGTTTACTTATTGCTGCAGCAGACGTTAATTCTTCCTCTTTTACGCAAGAACTCGAAATGAATGTCGATACCGTCGCTCCATGTCAATCTACACCTCTTGCAGTTTTTCTGATAGCCTTTGAGCAATTTTACGTATACTTATTAGATAATCGTAATCTTCTAAACACCTTCTTTATTCAGCCATCACATAAAACCTGAACGTTTTGTTTTCCCTATCGTTACTACGATTGAATCCAGTGTGAGATTCGATATGATATAAAACACATTGGCAACAGCCTAAAAATGTGTTGAAATTTTTCGTTTTACCATTTTGTGTCGAGCGAATGAGCTTTGTTTTTGGATCAAATGCCTACTCGGTTATCAACCGGTTTGAAATCGCTTATTCATGAGTCACCGGTAAGCTGGTTCCATGTTGTAGGGATGTTTAGCGTGGATCTTCAACCAGTAGGACCTGTTGGATCCCGATACCGATCTGTTGTGGAAAGGTTAACTACCTCGAGGAAACAAGAACTGCACTCGACGTGGGGCCAAATTAGGAATCAGTATCAGTTTACATCAAAGTCTGCAGCGATGGTCCGGTGGTAGCAACGATTGATCAATACTGTTTGTCAATATCAAGTTTTTTTTCTAGAATTTCCGGATATATGTTTACTATTATTTGTATAGACAGTATTGTCCAACTGTACTTTATTACACTTTGTTATTAGGTAGCTAATGTCAAATGTTAGGAATAAAATAAATTAACTCCAAATAGTGGCACAATATCTAGTGATGTAATTAAAAGTTCATTGATCTCAATCCTAGGCGCGTTGGTTGTAGAAGCTGGGGTTGGATGGAATTTAATTCTTAATATTTATTCAACCTAGCACGTCGCCGCAACCTCAACTCGCCACAAATCTTATACAAAATGTAATAAAATCTACGCTCGGCCTGTAAGAATTTCAAACCATCGAGTGAACGACGCTTTTGGGACGGCGTGGGTGAACGACTCGGAAACCCGGGAGAACACGCCGATTGCCGCCAGTTAGTTTCTAGCCTTCCCTGGTGCAAATAGCACACAATCGCAGGAATGCCGCAGTAGAATGCCTGTGGCGTTTCCCGTCGCGCCACTCGTTATGCGCGTGACCGGCTTCAATATATAGTGCGCACACTGCGTGGCCTGGCCGCGGATGATCTCTCCGCTTTGCCACAAAACGAGTTAGCTTCCTCGTACCATCGTAACGCCGCCTAATGTTGGCACGCACCACGCACGTTTCGATTTGCGTACGGCCGAGGGTGTACGAGCTGAGGAATTAATTAACGGGATTATACAGAACGGTTCTTGGGAAGAATCCGTCGCCCGTGCTCAAGCAATAAGGTCGGGCAGCAAACACACATGCATGTGCGCCAGTGTTGGATATTGTTGGATTGAAAGTTATGCCACTAAACTAGATGGTATCTAGCAGAGGCTCATCATCATTACAACCACCTGGATTGGACATAGGTTAACTACGGGCGGCAAGAGACATAACCTGGACGTTTGCTTTCTGAGAGAAAATGGAAAAATCTTCGCTGAATACTATGGTGTTCTCACTGGGTGGAATAAGGACAGGAACTGTGATGCATGATTGCGAGATATTTCGCGTTTTTCCAGAGTCTCATTCTCACAACTCGCACACAATTCGGTACTTTGGCATCGAATTTATGTAAGCCAGTGTTTTAATTCCATTTTTTGGACGCTGCTAAAATATTCAAAAAAAAAAATTAGCATAATCACCGCTCTCGCACTGCAGCAAATTCTTTAATGAAATTCCGGGCGGAATGTCTCTTTTGATAACAAATCGTCATGAAGCTCATCACGTGTACCCAGACCCAGAATGAATGCAATTGGCTGGGATATGCTGGTTATGCTACGGGAGTTCAATGACCCTTTGGCATCGCTAACGCTTCATGGCCAAAAACGCTCATCCGCAAACACATCCGACCGTTTCCACCGTCATCCCATCCTCCCAACTGCCCATCTGTCTCTGTCAAAGACAAAGCGATATTAAGCGGAACGGAGCGTGCACCTTTTTTTCCCCTGACACATTGAAAGGTTGAAATGCTATGCGGAACGGGTTGGCCGTTCGCGCAACATAACCACACCTCCACCTGTCAGCAGCTGGTCTGCCGTTGCTCCATGGTGGTGATGGTGGTGGACCCTCCTGCCGACTATCTAGAGCTTCCTGACTTCCGTACTTTTCTTTAGCCGCTTTTGTCAAAGAAGTTAACGGCTACGGCAGAATCCCAGACGACACGTTGAATGGTGGAAAGAGCAAGAGGCGCATAACGACGGAGCGGAAAAGAACCCAGCTCGCACTAGCTCGCCCGCGGTGGCCGTTTATTTGTTTTCTACGCTCTGGGGATGCAGCGAACTAGCCAGAGTAATGACGAGTTTCACACCGGAGTGGAAGGGGTGTCTTCAATGGTTAAGCCGATTCTAGTGGATAAGCTGTGCTCGGGACAGAAATGAGACGGCATTCTTCTTTGAGAGGGATGGCTGGATGTCGGCAGAACTTGGCAAGTAATAAAAAGGCATTTGAACAAGTTCTAAAAACGTCTAGAGCTACAAAACTATGCTAAAAAGCTAACTGGCTATTTGTTAGAAAAAAAAGGTTAGCGAGATCCGACCTCTGGGATGGGTCGACCATACCGTAGATGAACTGGAAGTGTTTAATTAAGATCGTTTGTTCGATGAGGACAACAGGAGTATCACTGCTTTTACCGACAATCAACGTCGTCCGTCTGTTGGAATGGCCAGATAAGAGAGCCAGAAACTTCCTTGAAATGTTGGCGGCCCTCAGCTCTTTTGTTAAGACGCATACGGCATATGAAACTAGAAATGTACTTGACAGGGCAATGCTGCTCCTAAATGATGTGGCCAATAAGTGGAAGCATCCGATCTCCAGATGGCGGAACGCCACTCACCTCTCCGCCTCATGGTTTTCCCCACCATTCCCTAGAATGAGCCACGAGATCGACCTAATTCCGAACCACGCCAAAGACAGACAGTGTTTCCATAAATAAGCATATCTTGTGCGCGCGTTACTTCACGGTAGACTAGGGAAGCATTCTTCGTCTCTTCCGCCCGTGTTTACACAAAGTGCAGGAAAAGAAGTGCGCCTCCACCAACCAGAATACCAGATACTGTGTTTCTATGTGTACGCGTGTGTGTGCGCACTCGCGCGCCTTGTAGCGATTGTTTACAGATGGGGTGGAAAATGTGAGTTTTCCCGCTTTTCCTGTCCCATCTGCCAGGCTGGATGGACACGGTGTGTTCTGAATGCAACTAGTGGTGGTGGTGCTACTGCTGGTGGATGGTATGAGCTCGTTTTTACTACTTTTCCAAGTTGACGAGTCCGTTTTCCGGCTGGGGGTTTTTCTCATCCCAAAATGACCCACTTTTGTTGCATTCTCGCGATATAAAGAGAGATGTGTGTGTGTGTGCATGTATGTGTGTTGGAATGGCGAGGGTGGTTTGACCGCTGAACGAAACAGTTAACAGTAAAGCATACTTAAGTTCCTCTTCTATTTGCCGGCCCCATCACGATGGCCATTCAACATCGAGAAGCCTTTTAAAGCATTTAATTAGTTGTGCAGAACTACTGCAGTAGTGCTAGGTGGGAGGCTCTACTGGAGCCATTAGGTCCATGCCGGACACTTTATTCTCTGTGCCTGTGTGTGGAACAGGAAATGTGATTCCATGGCGGAGTCGCACGCATGGAAGGCGCTACCATGAAAAGCCGAGGTAAGCGAAACGGGAAAGAACCTATGTAAATATGACCGATTATAGCTCGGAATGGCACACGTTTTAGGTTTCACTTCCAGCTTACCAGGTGTGCGTGCGTGTGTGGAGGAAAATCTTTTAAAATATTTTGCAAATTTTACTTCGTGTTTCCAGCAGATACTTTTTGTATCCCCCATAAATCACACAAATATACGATCATATCTTCTCGATCTGACAACGATTAAACTGAGGTATAACCCATATTATAGAAAGTACTGTATGACGTAACATGGATCACTGCAGATATTTGCAGTTAGGGAACAAAACAAGCAAATTCTATCATGAACTAGGTTTCTCATTGGTTAGCGAAAAGTGTTGTTCCATTTCGGTTTAGCATGAGTCCAGCTTGGCCTCCAAGATATGACGGAGTTTCCTTTGGAGAAGGTCACCTATAAAGTGCTGTCGAAACGCCCCAGTACATAATGAGCAATAACAAGATCCGCTCTAACGCGTATCTCGTTACACCCCTAGTATCTGCGGTCAGTTTTCAGTTTCTCTTTCAGTACCACTCGATGTTTCAGTTGGATTCGGTCACCCGGTTCCCGTCTTTCGATAAAAACACTTTCTCTCTCTCTTTCTCTCTCTCTCTCTCTCTCTCTCTCTCTCTCTCTCTCTCTCTCTCTCTCTCTCTCTCTTTCGTTCGCTGCTCACATCACCGCGGAATCACTTACTAGCCTAGCCGCCCGGAAAAGGACACGCAGGACGGCACAATAAATGGGCCGCAGAGCTTGGTGTTTCATCTTTTTGGGGACTTTCCCAGAGAAAATATAGCGAAAGTGGTCGAACGGAGTGGAGTTTTGAGAGTTTTGGGAATCTTGAAAAGAATTTAAAATCTATAGTTTTGTTTTATAATTAACTTTTAATGAAAACAAAACGCGCAGAACACGTGTTATCGATAAGAGATTAGATTCTTAACGATGTCTACGGTAAGGTACCTTAAAACGAACCGAAACCGAACGATATCGTCCAAAGGTAATCGATCGTTTCTAAGCGAACCTGGGAACCACCTGCTAGCTCTCGCTGCTGGTGCACGTCCTTCCTTGCCCTTTTGCCGGCACTAATTCGCTGCCGGACCGTGGATGTGAACCCCAGTACTCTCACCGTTTTGGGTAGTGCCAGGCAGCTGCCGGTAGTAAAATGTGTCAGCCATCCAGCCGAGAGCCACCAGCCGAAAAGGAGAGGGTTGGTCAGGGCTCGGTTCCCGATTTGCACGCACACGAACGAACGGGGTCGATGCGGTCGATAGCGTTCACGGTATGCCAATGGCAGTGAGTTGGTTGGGTTGGGTCAGCCAAGGTCACTGACGAGCGGTAACAGCATAATTTTATTGTTCTCTTCTCCACACCTTGTCCCTTTCTCTCCCTTCAAAGTTGGTGGATATATGCTGCTGCTGAAATGCATGAAAGTTGCGTGCCTGCAGAAATTACTGCAACTCAGCAGCAGTAGACGCAGCGCCACAAGTTCCAGGTGCACTGGATTCGTTCGTTGGAACGAACTGGAGGTTCGTTGTTTAGGGCATCGCGCACCCCCCCCGAGCGCGATCAGTTGGGGTGTGACGAGGCCAAGCCCAAGGGTTTTTTTGTTGTGGCAGCAGCATGTTACATACAATGCTGTATGTGTTTCCTAAAAATGGCTCTTATCACCAAATGGACCACCTTTCGTACAGGTTTTGACGTGTATCCGACACTAGTGAGCCTTTGCCTGCTCGTGGGGTGTGTTTTCCTGGGGCGCTTAACCAGTTGGAAAGCTATGTCCATCGCCGCTTCCTTAGCAGGCTGTACATAGCTTCATGCCTCGACTCTGACTTTGACCACGAAGACGAAGCTGCGTGACTTGACTGAATAGACGACACGCTTCGCCACGATTTTCGGACTTACGCGATACTTATGGGCCACTGGCTATCGATTTGTTTGCCCGCGTCCTGCTGTGGCCACTGGTTAACGGGTGCGTACGGGCCGACAGCGGTGTTCATCGAAAGCCATTTCATAACTATTTGTGGCACGTGGCCAAGCGAAAGTTCAGCACGCGCCACTAGTGATAGGATAGGCGATTTTTATGTTCTGATTCCGTGTGCGGCAACCCACTTTATCGTCTTATTGGCACACACGTCCGGGGTAGTCCATCGACGTGATATGGTCCTTATATGGCGGTATTAGGCGAGGGCTTTATGAGGATTTCTTCATTTGATTAACAGTGATGCCTGTACTGAGAGTAGAGCTTTGTGGATTTTCTTTCATCTTGAAATATTGCTATTTCTGTTAGTGACCGGTACAATGGACACACTTTCAGTGGAATTTTCACCAAATTCTAGGGGTTTCATATAATGTTGTTTAATTTAAATTCATAATTTATTTAATCACTTATGGGGGTTCTTTTTTCTTTCGCTTTAGGTACAATTCAACGAAAGACGCTCTCGTGCAGCAAGGACATTGGAATCTAACACTCAAGTACAACTGCTACGCTAAGCTCAACTGTGACCCAGTGTCCAATAGATAGAAGGAGCAAAGGGAGAAAGAAAAAGTACAAATGTCTACCATAATCCGTCACTGCGAATACCGTTCCCTCTGCTACTGCCGCCGTCTGTCGTTTCGCCCAGGAACTGTAGCATCGAGAGCATTGTAGTGAACTCTTTAGTGAACTCACACGATCGTCCGATCGCCCGAGATAAGACAGACAGGTTGTGGAGATTTGCTCTGGGCGATTGTGGCGAAGTTTAAAAAACACACACACAACCCAACCACTGCCCAACGTGCCCGGCCTACAAGTGATCCGATATCGTAAAAACGGCGACGACAGTGAAATATAATCTAGCCGAAGATGGTCCAAGAAACGAACCGAAAAAGTGATGGTGGAGCGATGACAGCGAGCGTGACACAGCGCGGAACGAATAATTCGGCCGGTGGACCGGTGCTAGTGCGACCGACATCACTGTTACCGCCCGAGAAAGAACCCGTCAACTTCCAGATCAATCTGATCGGTGCACCGCCGGAGGTAGAGCAGCTGATTGAGCATATCAAGGCAGTGGCCGAGCAGTTCCTATACCACTGGAAAACATTTCCAATCAGTAGGTGTCTCACCAAAATGCCCCCTTCCAATAGAGGCGAAAGTGTTGAACATCCTGATCTGCTTTCCGTATTCTAGATCTTCCAACACCCCTATCTACAAGCCCCGGTGGTGGTGTCGGTAATGGTGGCAATGCCGCGGGTCAAGGGACAACTCTGATGACCGCAACCGGTGGAGGAGGAGGAGGAGGAGGAAGCAATGTCAACCTACACAGTGCTGTCTCCATCGGTGGCAGTGTTGCCGGTAATCGGAAGTCACGCGCAATCAACTTGCGTGATCTGTTCATTGCACCGCCCTTCGACGAGCTGGACGCGGTCGCTGCAGATGGTACCGGTGAACCGCGGTTGCTTACTAGCGCACAGTTACGATCTTTGCGCGAGCGTGGGTTAGTATCAACGAGTATAGGCACTGGCTACACTTGCTGCCTTTTCTCGTTTCACGATTACCGCGTTATGCATTTTGTTTCATTTTCGTTCGTGCCGTGGTGGTTACGCATACTGTTCTACTACTTTCAATTGGAACGCGGTCTTCTAATGCTCCGAGCACATTCATTCTCCGTACCAAGAACGGCCCATTCTCGAATCAAACGCAACTAATGTTTCCAGCAATGCCTATAACAACCCACGTTTCTTGCTTGGTTAAGCTAGGTTCTCTCTGTTGGTTATGCTCATAGCTGGCCTTCTGGACAATTATTTTTTAAATTGGAACAACATTCTTCCCTCTTTTTCGTTCCGTTCTAGATGATTCGTTACGTTCCGAATCGTTACGTCTGTTTGGGATTTTTCTTATGTCTTTTTCGCTTTTCCTCCTTTCTTCTGCTCTTAACGTAAGCATTATTGGTTTCATTCGTTCATTTGGTGAATTTCTCTTTTGCCGTAATTTGTTTTATTTGGATTGAAAATGGGATTTACCGCTTTTCTTTAACACAATCATGGTTAGTTTTTAATTTAACATAATAATAGCTTTTTCTGTTTTTTTATCCTCGTTTTATTCTCTTTGGGTGATTGATATGCAAAATAATCGTTCCTGTTGAATTATTTCTCGAATGAATTTTTGAACGAATTTGAATTTTTGTTTTTTGTATTCACATCTACCAATATTTTCTCATCACAGCTGCTATAAATAACTATAGCACCCATTTCTAAATGAAACATTGTTTGCTATAACTTTTCATTTTACAATCATCACGAACATTCGCTTATTTCATCAAAGTCGTTTCACATTGTGCCCATCATTCTCTATCCACGATCCATCCTGTTTTCACATAAACAAAATGATGACAAAAACAACTGAATGTGTCGTAAATGTTTTCATTGAAAGCTTGCAAAAGGATAAATTTGGGAAACCGAAGAAATTGAATTTGGAACAATTGGAAACGATACGATTAACTGGGTAAATGCTGACGAATTACTTGTTTTACCATTTTAGCGTGATTGATTGTTGCGTCTTGTTTTAATCCCCCTACCGAAGTGTTTCTGAATATTTGTTTTGATACTTCCTCTTCAGATACCACCGAAATTCCACTCGTATAATGTGGACGGACGGGCCCTTTCATTACCATTCTTGTATTGATTCGTTTAGTCTTAGAGAAAGTGGTTTATCTGTTATCATTCGTTCAAATGCCCTCGATTCCCAGAGGGTAGGGTGTGCGGTTATGATAAACGATTTCATGGATGTATACCCCTTTGTGGATGTTGAATTCAATTTGTCGTATTTTTACGTTCTCCCTTTGTTCCTTTTGCACCTGGATTTGAATTGATGTTGCACCTTCGGAGTTCTTGAGTTAAAGTGTCTCCATTTGTAATTTTGTTGCTTGAATCCCGAATTAAAAACGAAACGCCAAACGAGAAGCGAATGTGAATATCATTGTACTGTAGAACATAATGTGGAAAATATGCTCCTGAGTAGTAACAGCGTCCATCGCCTTGGTTAACGTAGACTTAGTTAATGTCTCATATCGCAATCACATTGCAAGCATAACGTTGAATTATGTAGGAATTGTCGTGTTCATTTCCCAATTGAAACGAATTTCATGATTTATTCGCATGCGTTTGTGTGGCAGTGGAAAAGAAGATGATGATCATAACTTTAGCTAAATCTTCTGGTTTCTTCATCCATCATTGGCATCGAAATTTCAGTGAATTCGAAGTCCCGAGTCTGAATTTCCCTGGCCAGGTGCACCGCTGGCGTCTGTCGCAGTTCCTGCAAAAGGGATCCGAGCGTACGCGTGACTCGCTGCTCAGTGATTTGGCGCTGTCCGCTCGCTTCATCGTCATTACTGCCAAAGGGCGCCTGACTGGCCACTTTTTCTCTGTAGCACACGCGTTTCGTGCATTGCTGCAGGGTTTGATCAAGCTGGTCGACATGATCGTTGGTAGGTATTTAGTTATCAGTGGCACCACAAATGGTAGAGAATATTTACGTTTTTGTGTAATTCTTGCTTGCAGGTGTACCGTCGCTACTAGCGCAAAATTTAGATAATAAAATAAAAGAGGAACGTTGTCGATTCTTGGTAGCTGAATTAGTTTGTAGAGTGAGTATACGCTAGTACGAGATTTGTGATGTCGAGTAATGTGATGAGTAATTGTTCATGGTGTTTCGTTATGCTTCCTTCGTTAGAGCGAGTATGAAGACTGTCTCGATTCGTTGTGCGGTTATGTTCGCCATCAATTGCGCCGTGCGACGATGGAAAAGTTTGACGTTAATTGCAACCAAGCACAACCGATTCCGTATCTGTATGTGACTCCCAAGGGACAGGATATCGATCTGCGATTGTTCTCGAAGGACACGATGCGCCGTGCACTCCCAATACTGGTGGGCATCCTAGAGAAGGAAACCCGGGGTTGGTTCCTGCATTTTCGCGAGCGATTGATTACGGAACTGCGCGAACGGAAGATGTCGGACGCCGAAATCGAGGAGGAAGTGAACGATGCAGTGATGAAAGAGTATCTTCAACGCGTGTATACGTCCATCCTGTCTAACACCGATCTGATCGAACTGGGTGAAAACATTCCGCAGCTACTAGTACAACAGGCACAGTCCGTGGTGATAATGCACAAGTAAGTCTTCTCCGACACACTACTAGCTGTATAGCCGGATGCGCAAATGTTTAATTGTTACACGCTACCGAATTAAACTTTTCTTTGCAGAGCGGTAGATAAGATTCAGAAAGAGCTCAAGAAATCACGCGAAGAAATGGAGAAAACGTTGCAGGAACAGCATCCAGTGCTTTCGCGAGTGTTTCCGTGGCTAAGAGCTAAGCTAAACTCCGGTGAACAGACGAAGCTATCCAAGATTACCTGGGGTGCTCATGAGGAGGCACTACGTGCGGCCCAGAAGCACAATCTACACCAAACCGTGTACTTTCTCAATCGTGATCTAGCATTTATGAAAGAAGTAAGTGTCTGCGCATGGATTCCCGTAGTAGTCTCTCTGTCGCCGAAAGAACGTGCGTGCTAAACATGTTGTCCTTTTGCTTTCCAGCGTGAACCGGTGCTGCTGAAAGAGCTGAAAAATGCCAAAACCCCGACGCGCAACTTTCAATGGGCTTGTCGCATTTGGTCGCCGAAATCGTGGCTGATACGACGCAGCTTTCAGGGTCACTCGGAGGTGATACCGACCGTGATCTGCCAACAGGCTACATCGATCGTTACCCCCCGTTCCGACCCTAGCCAGCCAGTGTTTCTAGTGGAGAAGGAGCTGATTCGTTCGACCAGTACCCGTTGGCCAATGTGGCGTTTGCTGAACTTATTCCAGCGCACCTGGACCTGGACCTGGAACATAATGTTTTTGCTCGGTGTGATCGTACCATGGGGCAGCCCGCTTGGGCTTCGTGCACTGTTCTGCGTGAAACCGTTCATGGCTGATCTGGAACTGTCGCAGGTAAACGGAACGCTGTTCCCGCGTAAAACCAGCATCACACAGACGATGACGTCCCGGCTGGTGGAGTTATGGCGTCACATCTCTAAGGCACGAACACACTTTGAAACCGAACCGGACACTGGGTTCATCGGGAAGGGCATGACGCGGCATCTCAACCGGCTGTACAACTACTTCATAAAGGGCTTTCTCGGGTCGCTGGCGATACTGATTCTGTTCCCGTTGCTTTGCCTAGCGGTGAGTGCGTCCAGCATTGCCCTAGCCATTACTGCTCCACTCTGGATGCCATTCATCACGGTGATGCTCCACCTATACATGATGCTATTTTACGATCTCGATTGTCCCGACGAGAGCCGACGAAACCGCTACTGTATTCTGCTTGAAGCTGTTGGCTGGAACATAGCGATACAAGGGTTAGTACAGCCGCTGGCTGCACTAGCCGTTGCCTCGGTGCTCTGTCCGGCGATTGCGGTGCTCGTGTTTTTCGTCGGTATCGTACGATACTGGATGAGGCTGTTTTGGGATGCGGCGGCGTTTCATATGTTCATTAAAAAATGTGGCCGCGTACCGGCTAGCGACAGCTTTGCCGTACGTCGCATTGCCGGTCCGGGACTGGCATTGGATTATTACTTTTCGATCAAACCGGAGCAAGCGTTGGCTGCGTTTGAAGCGAAGATGGAACTTGACGAACTACAGGTAATGCTGGGGGGAGATATGTCTCTCTTTCTCCCTCGCTATCGCTCCATATCGCTGTCATTAATATACGTCTACGATTTACAGGCCTATCAGCACTCAATGGAAACGATCATCTGTCAACCACAGAAGGATTTTAGCCAGTTTGTGGAAGCTTGCTTCGGACCATTTTCGGCTCAGCTATCCAAATCCGTTGGACCCTATCGGCAGCTGGAACGTGAGGGTCAGGATTTGATGGCTTCGCTACACGAAAAGTTGGAGAAACGACGCCGTGATCTACAAACTGGTTTGACGACGGCCGTGAAGTCACGCATTAAACTCAACACGATGGAGCTGAAGATTGTAATACAACAGTCGGCGTACATGCTGGAAAAGTTTTACCCCTCGCACGTGATCGCTCGATTGTCGATCAGCGAGGAAGAGTTCTGGGACGCGAAGGGTCTTTCGGTTGGTGATTGGGCAGGGCTGGCTGGTATGCTGTATGCAGATATCTTCAGTCTTGACTTTCTGACGCCCCTTAGCGATACCGATACGCAGTTCAAGCTGGAACCGCACGCTCAACTCGATCTTTCACGATACACGGAGATGGTACAAAACACGAGCGACATTATGGGTATCAATGGGCCGGATCTGCTTGGTAATGTGTACGCACCACGCGGCAATATTCAAGTGCATTCACCATACCTTGAGGTGTCGGCCTTCAACCCGCGGTCCCGCGTTATGATAAATTCTCGGCGAGCGGAAAAGCGAAAGTAAGTTCTCAACTTGCAACTTGCCATAGCCAGCTCCGCTTGAGTATACTTATACCTAATGGTTCTGTCTTCCTATCTCTTTTATGTTAGTGATACATCCTCGTCCGGTTTAACCACGCCACGTGTACGAGCCCGCCGTTCACCCATTCCTTCACCTAAGCAGAAAACACAAAGCTGGAAACCGTGGAAGCGGAAACAGCAGCCGAAGCACGCGGCAGACAAAATGCTCATCCCGCTGCCGATTCCGCACCCGGTGCACATTGCCATATCAATCTACAATCGCGACTCGGATCAACCGATACCGATCGAGTCCGATTTATGCTGGGAAATATTGCGCTCGATCGAAGACTGCCAGGGGGACCAGGAGGCAATCGTGCGCTTCCGGGAACTAGGTGATCGAGTAGATGGTCATCATCACCATCACGGTCGCTCGGTCGGTCTCAGTGTGGACGGGTTGGCAGCCATCGATAGCAGTATCGATTCGCTCGATTCGCAAAACTCGTCCAACTCGGGCACCAAGGATAGTATGGATATGATGGCTGGAGCAACAGAAACACTACCGTGTACCAACCGTGAGGTGACGATTGTCATGCCCTCAACTATCCTGGGCGAAGGTGCAAACGATGGCAGCACAGATGGGGCGATGCATGGTGGTACCACTACCACAACAACAACGGCTACCATCGTAATGATGCCATCCAATAACGGTACCGGAAGCGTTACGACAACGGTCACTGCAACGGCCGCTAATGGTGCCACAACACCTTCGTCTGGTACGGCAGGCCCCACACACTTTCACTGGACGCTCCGGAACTGGGGCAATGGTGGTGGTGGCGGTTCGGGTCAGACAGCGTCCAATCGACGGCGCAACACTAGCTATACTTACAGCAGTACGACGACCAGCGGAGGTGCCGGGAACCTGAACAGTGGTAGCGCCACTAACTCAGCCAACGATAGTCAGCTGGATCAAATTCGAGTCGATTTGGCTAGCCCGGAAGATATTTCGCTCGATACCGACAGCTCGCGAGCTATGTTCACAGCCGCTTACGGGACAACGGTATGAACTATGCCTGCAGCAGTGCATGAAAGCCAGGGAAACAGTCTGGATAAACGATAATACTTACTTTCATATTACCAACTCACCGTGTACACACTCAGCACGTACTTTCAACGATAGTTTGTTTCCGCACCTTCCCTTCATCCAGTGATTGTTTGGGATCGTACCTATTGGAGAGAATGCCTGACAGACCATCCATTGGCACCATTAGTTTCGGTTTGTTCCGTTCACAGTCACACGCTCGATTGAACTCTTATATTACATATATAAATTGTCTAGTCCAATTCGTTTTACGTTGTATTACGACGTCCTGTTGGGTAGTGATAGGTGATCGTTTCGTTTAATCCATTTTTAATTTTTTTACATAATTTTATGATGTTTCCCTGAAGAGTCTCGCACATCAAGCAGCTCTTGTCTTCGCGCAAATTAAAGCCTTTTAACCTTCATGTTGTCAAAAGTGGGATGTAGTAAGATAACGCGAGTTAGTCCCGTAGTAATCTTAAACTTAACCGAAACATCTCAAGTACCATTTAGCCATTGAATTGATGGTGGGATTATGGAACGAAATGCGCAGAATATGTGATGCAGTTAGACTGCTATCATAACGGTATGGTTATAACATCCCCGCGATACGCGCTGTTCTCTGAGATCATCGCGTATACAGGTTGCGAAACCACGCTGACGGGGCTGTTATAGGGAGAAGAGGAGTAAGGCTTCAAGAGATGCTACGTTTCATGAGTTTTTGGTTCGCTCTCTGCTAGTATATATATATGTAGGCAGTCTCTCTATCACTTTATCGCATACCGTTCTAGAGCGATGCGTACATACCACTTTAACATATTAACTACTTACGTAGCGTGTCAGCTGACGGTAGCGTGTATAACTAGACTACGGATAAAAGAGTAGAGTTTTCTATATATTCATTCAGAAATCTGAATCAAGCGGTACCAAAATAATAATATTGCAAAAGTATCTTCCTCTGCCCCCAGGCTGGAGGAGAGAGATGCATAGTTAATTAAGCGAAGCTCACATCGACAGCTAGCAACGTACGTAGGTAGGTTTGCTGCTACATTCTTAACATGTTCTGCATTTATTCTAAGTCTTAGGACGCACGTCAATCACCTAAGTTTGCTCTCCACCGGATATCTTTCGTTTTAAAGAGCGTCTTGTGCCACCCAACAATGTCTGCCCTATACAGCACTGCAGAATGTGTGGTCTGTTGTCTAACGGGCCCAATGCTGTGTTGTATCGGGCAAACGTATTATATATAGCAAGCCACCACTCGTAGCACAATAACGGTTATATCTGATCAATATCAATCAGATCCCCAGTGGTCTTTATTCACAAATCCTTTCTATAAACAAACAAATGTAATGTACGTTGTCGCAAACAAGCTAGCGGATGATAGCACAGTACAAATTTTTACGCAGCTCTCAATTTAGTTGAAAATTACCTTCTTATCGTACACGCTTTAACGTCTCCATAATAATCTCTCTGTCTATTCCTAAGTTTTCTATTCCATATGTTGTGATATTTTGTCAACTCTCAGATTCACTGGCCTCGGAATGGCCTTTCGAATACACTCCGCCCATTCCTTCAAGGACGTTTTTTTTTCGTTTATCAAATATAATGGAAATAATTTTCCAATAATTGCTTTTGTTTAAAAAAATTACACTCACTTTCGTTTCCGAGCTTGTCATCCGGATAACGTTTCCATCTCGTTCACCATGCATATTATACACCGTTGCTACATATTCCTGTCGATTTTTCAGTCATTTATGATCCATCAAACCAAAGATACAAACGGCAACTGCGATGCTCAGTGTGACTCTCTATTTTTCATGCAGCTACAGCTCTAATCGCTACCCCGTACAGGAGGCACAATTATTTAAGGAAGCCCAATTGATGATATTTGAAGTAGGTGCGCTGTGCATAGCAGGATATGCTAAGAATGGTTACCGCATGCAAAACTAGAGTACCCCCTTATCATAACGACATGAATTTGTAAGCGATAAACTATTGGAGTGTCCTCTAATGAAACCCCTTTTTGATTTTATTCCACTTTTTATCATTTGTGTATGTTTTTACTGTCGTGTATATCACCTCCCTACTCCCTCTTCGTTCGCTATTTGTCGTTTTCAAGCAGGTACTATCTTCGATGTGTACATACTTGATGTCCTGCCAGTCACAGATATTGGCAAACCCTACTCCAAATCGTTCCATAACCATACGCATTAGCTCGCGATCATATTTACGTACCGCATAATAGAGTCCGGTGCTATGCGTTAGTGTGGAAGGTCAATAGTGAACTAGTTTGCAAAAACTGCTGTGCAAATATGAAACGAAAGGCAGACGATGGCTGAAGATGATATAATTTAAATGGCGGTATCGATACGGTAAAAAGGAAGTTAGAAAACAATTAAAACTCGCTACAGTTCATTTGCTATTGCAATCAGACAAACCAATTTAAAGTTGATATTTAATAGTGTAACAAAGTAATGCGGAGTAAATGAGAAGGGAAAGAAAATATATTAAATTAAACGGTAATCGTTTTTTCGTTTTAGTAGATAAAGAACTAACGTTATCAGTTCAATTTACAAACACTGTTTATTACTTCGCATACTATTTCTGTATGCCACGATAAGATCCCTTAGTCCAAAAGATGCTTCTGCAGCTGATGTCTTTTCAGAGAACCACGCGCGGCGTATGAATTGTTGCAAATGTTACACCGATACCGATATTCTCGATGGCAGGCAGCCACATGTTCATTAAGATGTGAACGCTGGAAGTAGGCCTTTCCACAGTCACTGCACACAAATGACCGTTCCTGGCGATGGCGTGATCGTTGGTGCTTGTTCAGGTGGTCTTTCGATGCAAACGTTTCCTCGCACTCCGGACAGCCAAATGACTTGTGGTCACTGTGTACATTCCTTATGTGAGCGTTAAGGTTCGAGTTGGCCGTAAAGTTCTTCCCACAGTACAAACATGTAAATGCCTTGATGCCCGTGTGGCGCTTTAGGTGATACTTTAGCCCAGAGGTAGAGCTAAATCGACGATCGCACAGCGTGCAGTAGATACTTTCCTGGCCTTCCTCTTGATGCTTGCGCTGATGAATGAATACCTCCTTCGCGACGTGGGATTGAAAATCACAGTACTGACACCTAATTGTCGGCCGTTCGCCCGTTTCCTGTTGATGGCGCTTGTAGAAGGCACACGTGTGTTTCTCTAAGTTGTGCTTTCGCAAAAATGACCGATCACACAGGCTACATGTGAATCGATAACAGCTCTCTTCCTCGCGAACCGTATAGTCCAATGCGGTACTATGAACCAGCGACAGCGCCTCCTCCACTTCCGGGATGTTGCTCTCCCGAAAGCGAACGTTCTCCTTCATGTGCTCCCGACGATGTGTGCGGTAGCTCTGCAGGCTTGCAAAACTCGCACCACAATCGTTGCACACCAGGCTGGCGATATCGTGCTGTTCCGCCAAATGAACCATCAATTGGAACTGCTTCGAGAAACTACGATCACTACAGTGCGGGCAAGGATATTTGCCCGATTCCTGCTGCGGTTCCTCTATCCTTTTCAGGTAGAAGTCGTAATCATCGATCAGATACTCTTCACCGTTCTCGATGTACTTTTCCCATATTTCGTTGTTCTCGAACGCCTCATCCAGAAAGTCTTCCAGCACAGTCTTTTGGTCAAACCTCGCTTCGGCTAACCCGCCGCCATCCGGTTTTACTTTGCTGCTTTCGTTGCTTTGGTTGGTGCGGGTTAGATTTACATTTTGTAGAAATTCTTCCTGCTCTTTGTCGATGGATTCAGGCGGTGCTAGTTCCAGCGCTGGTAGCTCCTTCACGAACAGACTGTCGTTCAACAGGTGATCGTATGCGTTCGCTGGTGCGCTCTCTTCTTCATGCAACTGCCTCAGATGGTCGTTTAGTGATTCTAAATTATCGTAGCCCGTACTACCGATACCACAGTAGCCACAGAAGAAAACACAGCTTTGTGGATGATGACTGGATCGCACGTGCCGGTTGAGAGTTTTCCGCAATCGATCTTTGCGATCGCAGAACGGGCACACAAACAGGCGATCGGCGTGATTCGCACTGACATGCTGCAGTAAGTTGGACTCAGTTAACCAACCGGTGTTACAGAAATGGCACACATAATCCTTGTGATATCGCATGTGATTCTGGTAGTTGTTTCTCGTAGTAAAAGATCTTTGGCAAATGTCACACGAGAACGTTTCGCTTGCATCATGGTGAATCGCTGCCGTATGCTGTATCATGCCTCGCTTGGTAATGAAATACTTTTCACACGCCGCACAGTAGTAGTACTTCCCGGGTGAGTGGATGATTTTGGTATGCTTTTCCAAATCTAAATTATTGACGAAAGAGGCTTCACACAAGCTGCAAGTAAGCGATACTTCGTCCTGCTCGAGAATCTGAAGACTGCGTGGAGGTACTCTAGTGGCAGATGCTATTACGTCGAGGAATTTATCGTAAAATTGGTAGCAGAACTTCAGCTGTTCCAAGCAGTGTTCACACACAACATCCTCTTCCACTAAGCAAATTTCCTGCAATACAGAAAAAGGATTAGCGCCGATACCACCTTGCAGGGGCTGTTAAAAATTACCTGAGGAATGTGGAATATATCAAACATTTTGCGCACCATCAGCTCCTTTCCATTCACCGACACGTTCTGGTGTAATCCTTGAAACCGGTTCCCTGCTGTATCACCGCAGCATTTGCACAGAACTTCATCTAGAGTCGACTGCATGTTGAAGAAAATCTTGGGAAATCTTTTGTTTTGGATCGCCAGCTGATAAAGCGCGTCTCCCAGTCACGATTGTGCAGGGTTGGACAAAACCACTAGGCACATCAACGGGCCTCGATTTTCGCTGCATGGGTAGAGATTTGAGCTGCATGGGCCCTTCGTTGTTTTTTTCGTTGTTTTGGTCTCCGGTTGAAAAATGAGTTGATGAATTCTTCTGAAAACGACCGAGAAAACGCTTTGCTCTGTTCCATTTGATTGCCAGCTCGTGCACCGGTGTTCCTTGCTAAACCAGCCACCAACCGTGAGCCTCTTCGTCAGCGGTGGAAATCGTGTACCGGCGGGTTAATCGTGCAGAGGAACCGCACCAGAACGAACGCTAACCCTCGTGGTGGTGCCGTTACGGTCAAAGAGTGAGGGCAAGGAACGGACAGATACCGAGTCGGTGGTAAGCAATGTTTCTGGTGGCGTTAACTGGCGGTGTGGCCTCCGGAAAGAGCACAGTGACGAAGATATTCCGGGACAATGGAGTGCCCGTGATCGATGCGGATGCCATAGCGCGAGAAGGTACGTGGGTTGCCTTGCTTTTAGGGTCAATTACAGCGGGCTAGCGAGGATTGTTCGGTCGCCGGATGTGGGAAGGTGTGGCGCTTCGTTTAGCATATGCGGTCTAGTTGGTTGCATAAGCAAACAAACCTACAGCAATGACCCATCGTCACCATCATCAGCTTACTGATCGTGCGTTTATTGATCGTCTTTTGTTTTATCCTCACGCTATTTTCAGTCGTGGAACCGGGTCGCCCAGCGTGGCATAAAATTAAGGCAACGTTTGGAGAGGCTGTCTTTCACGAGGACAGTGGCGAGCTGAATCGAGAGGCACTGGGTCGCATCATTTTCGATGACGTCGAGAAACGGAAACAGCTCAATGAAATCACGCACCCGGAGATACACCGGATCATCTACAAATCAGTCATCAAGTGCTTTCTGTTGGGTCACAACTTCGTAGTGATGGATCTGCCGCTTCTGTTTGAAACCAGAATAATGCTTAACTTTATCCACAAAATTATCACCGTGACCTGGTAAGTTGCGTTGGGGCGATCAAAAGAAAGCGCCTGTGGCAGGAAATGTACTGAATATCCTTGTTTCTTTTTTTTAGCGAGGAAGACATACAAGTAGCACGACTGATCGATCGCAGCAAATACACCGAGGCGGAAGCGACGAAACGCATCAAGGCGCAAATGCCGCTTGAATTGAAATGCGAACAGTCACATTTTGTCATTGAGAACTCAGGGACGTTCCGGGATACCGAGGAGCAGACGCTCAAAATCCTCGCCATTCTGCAGGATAGCAATCAACACTGGAAGATCCGGGGTGTCATATTTGCGACAGCGGCCCTGCTCGTTTCCAGTATCGCTTGGATTCTAAACTATAAGTACAAGTGGTACGGCACGAACTGATAAACCGCCTGTTAGACGCGGTGCTCGATAGATGTCGATGGTCCACGATCCCAGTTCTAGTTGCGTTCCTATGTTCCTGTTTTCACTCCAGCTTTGCCATGATTGTTTTGTGTTTTCCGTTGTCCTTTGTTAATGGTAGATGAGGTGTCGAAAAGCGATATTTTCTGTGTATTGTTTTATCACTTTGTGTTCTAATTTCACTTTGTGCAGTGCGTCCACGGACCCCTATTTGTATGGCATTTAAAACCGAATAGAAGATGTCACGTGCATAGATCAGTAAGGCGTCGATGGTATAGGGATAGAATGAAGCCTTTATTCCATTTCGAGGGAAATATAACCAAACAAATGAACGAAATGATTGATTCGTCTAGTGGAGAATATAGTCGGAAATGAAAGAAAAATCCAAAAAAGACATGCGTTTCCCTCTTAACTCAATAGTCCTTGAACATTGTTACGCCATGTAACGAAATTCATGGTGCGCTTATCAACTTGTTAACAAGAGACAAAAGTGTCTTTCAACAGCAGTACGACGATAGCAGTGACGAGCGGACGTAAATTGCATGAACCTTCGTATAGCGATAGTGAACTCGTTTGCTTACGATTCGTAGAAGCCTCCCGATCATTCTGGTGAATATTACCCTTTTCGCTTTACAAAGTAATCCTGGGATTCCCATTTTTAATTTTTCCTTTCACACGAAACAAGTTTCGTGTGGTCAAAACTACGCCAATTTTGTCACAACGCAGTGCTTTCACCGGGGGCCATTGTTTCCAGGAGAAAGGTACCGGCCACAGCGGATCGGCGATGATGCGTTTCGAACCCTTTCTTAACATGATCTTCGCTCGGTGTTCGGTTAGAAGATGGTGGCAGATCGGATGCAGAACGATTCAACCCAAGGAAGACAGAAATGGCCAGGGGGATGAAACTTCCAGAAAACAAAATCTTTCTCTCTTTCTCTCTTCCTCTTGTACCGGTTTCGCAGTTCGTCGCGCGAATAAGCGACTAGCGGATGCGTCCTCCTTCCAGTTGTTGATCGTCGGTGATCTTCTTCGCTTTCTTCGCCCGCTTAATACTAATAACATCTGTTCGCTGTTTGCTTACGATCAGCTGTAGGATAGGCCCGGGGCCGAGGCGGGTGCGTGGACGGACGACGCAGCGCACAATTGGTTCGCTAGCACACTCGGGTACCCCGCCCGAACCGAGAGCGAAGCCGAACGGAGCAGCTTATAAATACCGGTGCACCGGTTCCCGCGGTTATTTTCTTGGAAACGATCCCATCGCACGCAGGTATCGGAGTGAAGCGCCACGACATACACGGTTCCCCCTTTCTGGAGGCTCTACAAACAGAAAAGATTCGTGAAGTGAAATTAATAAAGTGGGTTTTTTGGTGTGTGCCAATTGCAAACGACAGTGCTGGTGATACGAAGAAACCATAGCTGCAGCAGGATGGCACGTCGATTCCGTCCAACATGTTCACCGTGGGCGCTGCTAGCAGCGGTGGCGCTACTGGCTGGATCGGTGACCTGTTTCGAGTAAATGATCCTTTTTTGCCTGCTTTTCCCCGCCATTCTCCGCTGGTTGATCCTTTGAAATTCTTTCACTCCCATGCTCCTATCATCTCCATCATTTCCGTCAGCCAATCAGAACTCTCGAGTGCTTGTGCGTTTTGTGGCTTGTTTCAATCCAGAACCTCCGTTTTTGTTTTTTGTTCCAACTTCATATCCACTCGCCATCCAAAGTGAGCTCCAGTTCTCTAATTAGGTCCAGATCCCTGTTATATGTTTTGCTGTGCAGCTTTTTTTGTTCTCTCTCCGCCATGTCGAGGAGCATTTAATTTTAATTATCTTTCATCTCCGGAGCGCGTGAAATGCAGCGGTTTCAGAACGGGACTGGAACTTTTTTTGCGCTGTACTCCGCTGTTGTACCCGGTTGCATTCTCTCGGACCGGGTAAGCAGTATAGTGCTCTGTGATTAGAGTGCACTCGGACAACTTCTAGTCTCACGGTGGTGCTCGTGTGCCAGATGATTCTAGAAAGAAAGAAAAAACGTTTTGCGTCAACGTGCACCCGTCGTGACATCGGTTTCCCTTGGACGAACTGAGACCGAGTGATACAGAATCAGCAACGGTCCGATGGGGAGGCAAGCGTAATAGATTCATAGTGTCAGTTGCAGAAAGATGCGCATAATCAGATAAGCGACTCATTATTCAATCACTGCTGTTGCTGTTACCGCAGCCGTGTCCGGTCAGTGGCTAAGTAGGGGCGATGTTGTTACTGCGTACGAATCACTACGCTTCCCAAATAAGAGATACTAAGCCAATTCTGATATAGTCCAGTTAGGAGCTGAACTAGACACTCGATCATTCTGCCCGATATAAGCGCAATTCCATGAATCATCAGCACAGGCCCCATCATCAATAGCATTGGTGTGCTTATCTCTGTTCCTTTAACCCATGCAAATGTTTGTTATTAATCCCTCGTACCGCGTATTACATTCAGAGGACCGACAGCGACCTGGTCCTGAAGGTTCTTCTAACTTGTTTATAATTTGAAAATGGTTTTGGTTTTTTTTTCTCTCTTTATTATTTTTTTTTTCATCTAACCAAACGATCTCACACCACACTCAACAATGCCACCCACAACCACCTTCCATCTTGCATTGTGCTGTGTTACTGCATTGCTCGATCTTTACCCATACGCTATGGAACGATCGATGTGATCTGCAACCCTTATGCGCTCTGCATCGACAAACTGGTGCACACACGCACACCCTGCGTAACACCTGGGCATTACACTACTTTTCAAACATACCAACCCACCACCTACCCTAACCCGCCGAAACGCGGTTGGTGGGAACACAATGCGCCGTGAATTGTGCACACATACACACCCCACATGCACGCATTTCCGCCCGTTTACGCCCGCCCGGTACTGTGACACAGTCCCTTGAACGAGGACGAAATGGTTCGGCTGGCCAGCATCATGGGCGATATTGACGATTGGCACTACGAGGATCCGTCGATGGTGGATGGCGATGAGGATCGTCATCCGTTAAGCAGCCTCAATCCGTTCCACTTGGCAATATTTCCGCACAACCTACCTGACCGTGTCGATCATCGCTTTTACAGGGTACCGGAACCGGAGGTGTACGACGATACCGAGAGTGCAACGCTAGGAGTTGCCGGTCTTGCCGGTCTTGCCGGTCGAGTGCAGGATCGCGAATCCCTTGGTAAGTAGCACTCGTCATCGGTCTAGTATAATACCCTTTCTTTGCTCTGGTCTCACCATCATCTCAGTTTTCTGGGACGATGTGCCGAGGCCAATTGGTTCGCCGAAGTCCATTTGACCGAGAGGCAGTAGAAGCAGATGGTATACTTAATTGCATCCCGCTAGTTCCACGTGATTACCGCAAACGATCGGATTGGTCAGGGGCAGCAGCAGCACAACTCCGTTACAGTTCGCTGCGTCTTTAAGCTCGCTGTCTGTTCAATGACTCGTACCGTGGTGTAGTACATTGAACTTCGCGGAGAAGTAAGATAGCGAACGAACAACGACGAGCTGTACTTGGCTCAAGCGTTCAGTTCATCTCTTAAAGATCATTCGGTAGATGCTGTACCGTGATCAAATTAATATTAAGCTAGTGTGATGTGAATCATACGATCATAGAATTACCTTGCGAGTATGTCATCCATAAATCACAAACACAGCGCATTTCGCAAGCCCCAGTCCGCGTGGAGATACGGACGGGGCACTGTACTTTGAGTGGAGATAATCATTCGACAAGTCACGTCGTTGATCATGATCCGCATAATAATACGATTGTTTTTTTTCGAAGCTCGATCGAGCGCATCAACATAGATCATCGTCCATTCCAGCCCCTGGCATATACTTAATCCGTTCGCTCCACCTCTTACTTTATCCCAACACCACAGAATCGGACGTCGAGACGATCAGCGATGAGTTGACCCATCGTAACCCGGACGAACGGCGTCCGCTGCACCGTCAGCCAGCGTCACCATCGCGGCCAATCGGTCATCCCGATGCGGAAACGATCGATGGTCCGGCACATCAACCGCAGCGACCACCATTCGATACGAGCTCGCTGTTCCAGCATCACTTCAACACGTTCTTTAACACGCCACTGGAGACGGGCTTTTTCGGCTCCGGGTTACCCGGTGGATTCGGATTCTTCGATCTGCACGCTAACCGACCATGGTGGAAAGGGTAAGTCATTGCGTGCTAATCTCGCCATGCAATTACCGCCTTCAACATCACGAACGATGCCATCTCGATAACGAATCCATGCGCGAGTTCACCGATGTGTGAGGTGCAGCATGTGTAATAGCGAAAGGAAGAGCAACGAGGGCGCGTTGGTACAAATGTGTCGCATCGGTCGTACAATGCACCAAATATGGCGCAATATCTGGCTATCATCATGTTAAATCGGACGCGCTTCGGTTGTCTGTTAAAAAAAGTGGGTGTTGGATAGTAAGGCTCGTGCGTGCATAAAATTGTTTGCATGCTCCCGTTGTAGCTGGTCTACAGGAACTCTTGTAATGCCCACGTACGGCAACGCGTAAATACAACAGTTACAGTTGGCAAAACGTACTTATGATGTCGAGCGGCAACGATGACGACCATAATGACAACGTGTTCTTCATGATACGTGAGTGAGGGCATAGATTCTGGTGTTGTCTACTGTGCGCTTTGGTCAGCAAGTTTGCCGATGTTTTGTAAACCGTGCTTGCGCTCCGCCAGTTTTCGGTCTTATGGGTTAAAGTGAGTTAATACCCTCGGTGAGGGAAACGGTTAAGAAAGCTTTTTACGGCCATTCCGAGTGTGTCTATGCAGAGTAAGTGAAACTATTTCGTTTTTACATCGTCGCAGCAAACCGCTGATGACGAGGTTAGCGATGGTGTTGGACCACTCGTCACATCTCGTGTGGCGTGAATGATGAGAAAGTAGCATCCGTTTGTTTGTTCTGGGCTGCGTTTCATTTCCATATTATTGGTAGACCTACACGCAAAGGGAAATCCACGCAAGAGGAGAGAGAGGAGGAAAGAGGCGAGACCTTTCACCGTCAATAGTTTTCTACTTCGCACTGCTTGGTGATCTTATCGATCTTCCGCAAAGCAGCAGATTGTTGCTTTTGCGATCTGTAAGGCTCTTATGAGGAGGAAACACGTCTGGCGTCAGGCAGAATTCCTAGTGTTTCTGCTCTTTTGTACCCTCACCAAGCGTGGGTTTCATAGCAAAACGAACGTCCCAGTTTTCGGGTAACTATTAGTCTAGACAAATGGTAAATAGCCGCCCCCAGGAAGCGGCACACACAGCGACCCGAGAATGTAAACCCTAGAGGCAAGAGCCGGCGAGGTACAACATTCTTTCGAATCTGGTTTTCGGGTAACGCTGGGCTTTACGACTTTCTGATCTCCCAGCAATTTGACATACGTACTTGACGGTGGTTCTCATTATGACGGTTACGGTAAACCTAATAAGGTTCTTGGGACTTGAAATAGAGAAATTCGCACATTCGTGATTCCGGTCGTGATTCGGCAACTGGACCACGAGATTGCTACTCGCCGGCGCGCATAGAGACCTATCCAAAAACCTTGATACTTTGCTAGCTACCAGCATTGTGTGTGCTTCATTGTGCGCCTTTTCAATCCTATCATGCGTGGGATTTGGTGTCGGGTTTTGGGACCAACAGCCAAAGTAAAGCAAAATTCGCGAACAATTTGTCTGAGCTTTGCTGTGAGTTGCACGTCACATCGTGAGTTTGGGGCCACCGGTGGAATTGACTTTATCCCACCAATTGCCTCAAAATTGCACTGCACATGCCGTGTAAGTTTGATATACGGGTCCATATCTTACAACTAACACGTTTCTCTACCTAATCCGCCTGATCGCGCTTTCGTTGCATGAGCAACACAAATCGGGTATTGTAAAGGGTGCAGAACCATAAATTGATTCCTAATCCGCAACAGCAGCACGTACACTCGATAGTGCAATACAGTTTGCGGAGCAATATATCGTTACCTTTGGAGCATTTTGAAGCTTTATCGTTTCGAAATTCGTTTCTGTGGCAATAAGAAAAATGTTTCGATTTCCACCCAGAAGCTCCCATCTTCAACACATACTTGTCGTGCAAAGAAGAATAACAAGCAATCCACTGTTAGTAAAACTATAATGGGCATAGCCGGATTTCGGATCTGTTTGTAACGATGTAAGTTCCGCGAGAATCGCCCTTAAGCATGACCTCAATTCTTACAAATATTTACAAAGAGTATTTACCCATCGTTTGATCAATCCAAATCATCCTGTCCATTCATTTGTCACGGCAACGTTTCGCGTCGCGAAACGTGATCGCAGATCTTGAGCACTGTAGATCGTCGATCGAACCAACGAGTAGCGATCCGCCATAGGAACGCCGGACGACGGGAGTGTTTCCAAACAATTGTAGTTCCGTGAGAATTTGCTTTGCGAGCAGATGATGTCTTTACAACTTCTGCTCACAATCGATGCTTCTGCCTGCATTGTCAGCGACAAGGAAGATGAGCTCGAAGAGGCAGCAGCACTCGTCGAGAGTTAGCCGCCGCACGCAGATTTACCGGTCCGCTAGTCAGTGTGTGTCAATTGGTGCTAAACCACCGGACAAAGGTTAATAGATTCCAGTGGTCAACCCGGGGCCACAAGGTGGAGAAGGGGACAGCACCCTCAAGTCCGCCTGTGTGTGCCGCGACGGTAATTTATGATTTACACCGCATAGCGGCGACCACCCTTGTGCCTTGTGATTCGCGCATCCATTCTCTGTCTGGCTTTGTGGGTCTCGGAGCACTCGAGGACATGGACTCCCCGTTTTCCAGCTTTACTGATGCGGTTAGGGGGAAGTATAGTGTGGCTGCTGCGATGCTGCTCAGTCCTCCGTAATCATATTCTCAACGCAAATGCAGAAGAGGGATGATTTACGCCGGGAATTGGTTTGAATCGCATTAGTCTCGTTGTGGTGGCCGCACGAAATTGCGCACGATAGTGTGATGTGCGCGCGCGATGCTTGCGACAGCTTGCATCTGGTGATTTCAGAATTTTGGCTTTTTCATGAAAAAAAAGAAGAACCAGACAGACGAGACGCAAAATTGAAACAAATGATCATTGAGCCGGATGATCATTGAGCCGGATCCTTTTAGTTTATCTCAGCTTGCCATCATTAGGTTAGCAGATTGCCAGTCACTCAATGCACAATAGGAGCGATTTTAATATTTTTCAGAATCGCAAAAAACCCAGATCTATTGACAAGTTTCCGCGTTTTCATTTTTTATCCTCGGTTGTTGCAATTAATTCCTCCTGAGCCAACGCGAGATACATTTGTGCCGGAGCAGATAGATTCCCACGATAACGCGCAAAAACAAACCCAGAGCAGCATTGCATTGTTACTGTGAAACCTCTCCTCATCTAGAGGGCACCCTGGCGGATCGGAACCTCTTTGGTGTCTAATGTTTTGAATAAGATTTCCAAGGGGCCCTGTCCGTTTCGCTGTGCTGTTTGAGGTCATAGCGGCATGGATAGGCTTTGGGTTTTTACTTTTTGACCACTTCATTATAGATTCGACCTAGATGATCCAATTAGGCAAGAGGACGACATTGGATAAACGTTCTTTGCAAGGTCTTCGACTGCATAGCTAGAATAGCGGGTTCAGGGTTAGCATCTCCTCTTCCTGTTAGTTTTAAAAGAAGCGCCCATCTTGCGAGGAAACACATTGATTTTGGAGCAAAACTAAAATAAATAGCATCGCTTTCTTTGACCGACTTTCCATGTTGATTCTTTTCTTGCTATAGTGAAAACGTGTGCACGGAGCGTGAAGAAAAGGAGGAAGACATCGCTGCGGATGACAACCAGGAGGTTGCGGTAAACGGTGGTACCGGTGCGGGTGTCTTCGGATTCAGCTCCTTCAACCTGAACGTTGAATCGTGTGCCGAAAAGCAACACAAATATGTCTGCACCTCAATGTAAGTGTAACTGCTAAATAAAAGTTAGTATAAGTTCAACAAGTCCCTGAACAGCAACGAGCGCCTCTCCTATCCCCTAACAGTAAGAATGTAAATGGTCGCAAGCGCACGGAAAAGATCACCCGCCAGTGTTGCCATGGATACGGTCGTCCCCGAAACGGACCACCGAATGCTCACTGCGAGAAGATGGATCTGCACTCGATGGAGGATACCGCCGAACGGCTCGGTGCGAAGGAGTTTATTGCGACGCTCAAGAAGAGTGGTCTGGAGGCCACGCTTGAGAACGAGGTAACACTATTTGTCGTACCCGACAATGCCTACACCAGCTTCGCCGAGCAGATGTGGGAAAACGTAAGTTTGCAGTCCGAGAGAAGGGGTATTTTTTTTTGGATGGATGCGACCTGTCTGCAATGTTGTATCGTTCGTCCACTTCCCCACACAGAATCTGGTTGCGTTTGATCCGTCGGCTCGCGCGAAACGAGCCATCGATTTCGCTAGCATGACCGCCCGGGATGTGATCTTGGGCCACACAGTCAACGGTTCATACCACATCGAGGATATCAGCAACGAGCAACTGCTCAAGACGGAGCTTCCCGGAGCAAACATTCGCATCAACATCTACCCGCGTGGTCCGGCGGCCATGGCCCGTGAACATGCCGAACACCCGTACCGCTATACGGCAAACTGTGCGCCGCTGGTGAAACTGAACCGCGTGACCGAGCGTGGCATCGTGCACGTGGTCGATCGGGTGCTTGTACCGGCTCGTAACTCCCTGATGGACATTATCGAGGGACGCGATGATATGACGCTGATGCGTACCTTCCTTGAAATGACCGGACTGGACAAGATGCTGCGCGAGCAGGGCGATGATAAGCACTTCACCGTGTTTGCCCCGAACGACGAAGCGTTCCTGAAGCTGGACAAAGACATTCGACGAAAGCTGAAGGCCGGCAACGGATGCGCTCAAAGTAAGTAGCTTGGAAAGGGGGGCTACATATTTAAAATTGCGGAGAGCGAACGGAAGGACCGGGGCGAAATGGCATCCCCATTCCATACCAGAATGTACGTAGACTGCTACTTTACGCCTGAATGACTAATCGCTTTGCCATCTGCAGTCATCTGCGATGTGTGGTTTACATGGTATGGTTGGTTGAGGAGTGGTATCGTTCGATTCTTCTTTTTTTGCATTCTTAAACTCCACAGTACATTGGAACCACAATTACCGCAACCAATTGTCATGACAAAATCATTCAATTGAATACTATACCACACTGCGGACCCGCGGTGACTGCCGATACGTGATCAGAATTTCTCACTCTTTACTTGAGCTTCTCTACGCTCTCCGGTCGGCGGGTGGCGTTTGTGTTGTCGCGAAGAAGCGTGACTCAAGAGCGAAGAATACTCTTGCTGGCACCGTGGTTAAAAAATGGACAATTGTCTTCAATTCAATCGCACAAATCATCCATCTTGTTGAGGCATTTCTATTGTAAGTCTGCAAAAAAACAAGATTGATTTAGTAGCACGTCAGATCATTCGGATAGCATCCGATCTACACATTGTTTCTGAGTGTGTGCCGAGTCACTCACAAGATCGGTTTTTTGATTTATTCCTTTTTCCATATTTGAATTTGTAACGTTGGATCACAACGAATTGAGTAATTTGATGACGCCCGGATTCCGTAGCATACTCCACTACACACAGCCGAACTTGTCGTTAAATGGGAGACCCAATATATCTTCTCTTGATTGTCTATTATACGTGGATTGTGACATTCGATCCATTATTTTGTCGATGGAACTAGCGTTGCATATTATTTGCAAATCTTTGTCTGGATTATTTTCTTTGAAATGTAACCGCACAGAACACGAGGCCATTCTAATGGGGCCGTTTCAAGGACAATCGAATCCATTAGGTTCCATGATCAATGCAAGTCACGTTCAATCGCGGGTGCCAAATTGTTATTGGTCCTTCTTTTCGGTTTTATTAGATCGTTGTCGATCCGTTCTGCCAATGTTCCGTTACGAATGATCAACGGATGGTGTTTTGGCACAGTAAAATTTAACGCTCATTTATCCTTCTCGCTAGACATTCTGAAGAACCACATCCTGGATATAACGTTCTGCTCGCTGGCAGCGGTCAACGGTGTCAAGACGTCGACGTACAACATGCTGAACGAAAAGCTCGAGTTCGAGTATGCCATGGTTGGCAAGAAGGTGCCATCAAGCGGCACCGAAAATCCAATCGAAACGATGGAAGAGGACCCATCCTTAGGCAAGAAGAGCCAGCGGCTGCGTATCAATGGTCAGGCGCTGATCGAGGAGAGCGATGTCGTCGCTAGCAACGGTGTCCTGCACGTGATCGACTCTGTGCTGTCGACGGAGAGCGGAATGCCAATCTCGAACACGCTGGCGAATCACAATCTGACGATCTTCAAGCAGCTGATCGCCGATGCTGGCCTGGAGGATGAATTTGATGGTATGAGCAACAAGACATTTTTCATTCCATCCGATCAAGCTTTTGAGCAGACGGAAACGGGCCGCTATTGGATTCGGCAGCTGAAGGAACACCCGGAAAGCCTACGCAATAATGCGGAACTGAAGGAGTTCCTCGAGTATCATGTGGTCGAACCACTGATTAAGACATGCGAGCTGGAGGAGAAAACCATGGCTACCAAGGCGGGTCAGTCAGTTCGGGTTAATCTCTACACAACGGTGCGTGATAATAAGGGAATTAGTTGACGAATATCAAAGGGATGGTTCTTTCTAAAATAATGTTTTTTTTTTGCTTTCCTTGCAGAACCCCGTGTTCACAACGGTCATGAACCGTGCTACGGTTAACTGTGCTCGGTTGACGCACTTCGATGAGGAAACTTGTGGATCCGTAGTGCACGAGATCGACAAGGTTCTGGATGTACCGAAGATGGTGAGTTCCGTGATCAATGGTTTGCGAACAGTATCTTGCCGCTGGTCGCTTAAATAGTTTTTTCTATTTGCTTTTTTGGTAGAATCTATTGGAAACGCTGCGCTCGAACGCAGACTACAGCATGTTCCTGCGGCTGGTTAGCGAGACGAACCTCACTGAGCTGCTGGCATCGGAAGATTCTGGACTTACACTGCTTGTACCTAAAAACGATGTATTTCTTGAGGTGAACGCTTGGTACCAGGAGACGCTCGAGAATAAGGACGAACTGGAGCGTATTATTCGGGCGCACATTCTGCCAAACGTGATCTGCTGCACCGGTATCGTGCCCTCAGAGTGGCCGTTTGTGCGTACGACCGAGACGATCGGACAGCATCAGCTGAAACTGAACCGCAATCGTCGGCCCCAGGTGCAAAACGCGGGCATCACCAAGTGCGATGTTGTGGCTCGGAACGGCATCATTCACGAGATTAACGATGTGATCAATGTGCAGCCACAGCGGTCTGCCAATGGAAACGGTGGCAACAGTAGCCCGTTCCCGAACTTTGGCCGTCCGCTAACGTTTTGGTTCAAGTAAAGCACACCGGGTGCATGTCCGTGTGAGTTTGGTCGCGTGCACCATCTGTGCGCGATCCCCGTGATGTGCTTCTATCGGAAGAAGTCGAAACCGCCCTCTCCGGAAGGAGCTCGCTTGTTAATTATTTAAACGAGCGTCCAACATAAAGAAAGATTATCGGGAGCTTCCAGACACAAATGTTGTAGAGATCGCTCGGAGAGAAGCAAAGTGAGCCACAATTGTCTTACAATTCTATATATTTATATAAAATCTACTGAATAAACAACAACTTATTAATCGTTTAGTGTTATTTCTTTTGAACACTTTTAAATATCATAAATGCATTTATGTACATTTCTGTAGAATCCAGAATGAAACGACCTGTATATTGTACTGCATACTGAGGAACCAAATTTCCTGGATGCAACGCACTAGCAACGAATAGTGACTTTCTTTCCGTCTCAAAGCCAGACCGACAGGGAATGATTCGTTCGATATGATTTGTATATGTATTTTGTTTAAAAATACGTAAAATGTGATTGGTTTTAGGACGAGTCCTATGCTTACGACACTAACGGAAGAGAGAGACAGTAAAGTAAACGGTAATGTATGCTTCTTCAGTTCTGTCACGAGACTATCAAATCCCATGTACTACGGGGAGAGCTAACACACAGGTCTAGCCCCACCGGAGATCCTTTACGAATATCTTTAACCGTTAGGCAGCTACCAGATGCAATGTTGTAGATGGGTGTTCCGGACTGTAAAAAGAAATGGAGAACCATTAAAAACCCGCACGGTTGCGACACGGCCCGCTACGAAGCCCTACCGTTTTGCGATGTTTCCAGGCCTGATCGCCACCCATTTCGTGGCATTTGTTTAGCTTCGGTCGACCTTTGGTGGCGCTCGACGGTGCATCGAGGCACAGCAGCTGTCCGAGTACCAGCTCGGACCGTTCAGTTTCGTACCAAGTCTGATGCTTCACCCTCAGGCACGGTTGCAGTGCCAGGGCCGAACCCTTCTTCCAAAGACTCTTCTCGCTATCCATCTCGGTCGACAGACAGAGCGTAGTATTCGAAAGCCGTATCTGGAAACTCGAGATATAGTTTCGCTTACGCGAGTGCCATGGTTCAAACTTCGGTTGCGTGGCGTCAGCGTCGGTCTCTGCGGCCGTTTTGACCTGTCCGGGAATGCGCAGCTGCGGATAGATAGTTTCCAGGTACCACTGGAAAGGTTTACATTGTAACCGTTCCCGAAGCTGCTTACGCTCGGACACATCACCGTACGCAACGGAACGAGCGTGTGGTTGCTGCTCGAGAAAGTAACGCACATAGTCATCCATCCAGACGTACGCCAAACGCAGCGAATTGCGTATCATCGTGTCCTCGCCGTCAGGTGAACCATAGGGGCGCCGTTTGCGGAACACGTGACCGATGCGAGAGCAGGGTAGCAGCTCGATCGAACCGCCGCACTGCCAGGCACGGAATGAGATCTCCAGATTCTCACCACCCCACACATCCATTCCCATATCATACTCGCCCAGTTCAACGAAATAGGTTCGATCGACGGCAAATAGCCCGCCAGCCATGGTCGGCGAACCGAACGGGCCAACGAAATCAGTTTCTCGCTCCAGGCTACCGGCAGGCAGATTGTCCCATTTGAAGTGTAAACCCCAGTTGAAACCTCCACGTACAAGTGGGCTCGCGGTGTAGACGAATGTGTCCGCATTGATGATATCAATCACGGGCATCGCCAGGATGGTGGAATTGTGCTTGATGCGGGATAGCAATGGCTCAATCCAGTCTCGGTTCACCTCGATGTGGCTATCGAGAAAGATCAGCACGGGCCCGGTAGCGTTGCGAGCACCGTAAACACGCGATCGCATCAGCCCTTCTCGATCGGCATTTCGCAAAAGGCGAACCTTGTCCGTGTCCAGCTTTCGCAGCGATGCTTCCAGCCCCTCCTTCAGCTCTTCGTGGTCACTACAATCGTCTACGAGGATCAATTCTTTCAACAGATAGGCCGGAGTCCGATGCAGCACGGTGTTGATGGAGCGTATCAGCGTTTCGAGATGCTCGTTGTAAAAACACATCACGATCGAGGCTGCCGGTAGTACCTTATCGTAAACCTGCTGCTTGCACAGCTTATGTCGCGTATCCGGTATTGGCCGGTACGGTCCTAGCTTGTTGCTCACCAGCACATTGAATGCATGCTTCCTGTAGCCGATGTCGCGGATGAACTGTTCCTCCGAGTTTTGCACCATCCCGAACTCATCGGTACCGTTCGGTCGCAACGGTTGCAGCTCGTCCATCAGGCGGTGACTGATGCGGCGCTTTTCCTTTTCTCGCATAAATCGTTCATACTTTTGCTTGAACAGGCTGCGGCTTTTGCCCGCGATTTTGGACCTTTGTCGTTGCGTGTCTACGTCCCCGTCAATGCTGTTCCCATGCTGACGGTCGGCAGCAGCGAGCACTGGCTGTCCGTGCATCCGCTCATCCGCCGGCCTTTCCGAGATTCCGTGATTCAAACTACCACCGCCGGAAACACCGTTGTTGAGATTCCAGTACAGGTACAGACTAACCGACCACGTCAGCGAAGCCACGAGGACACCCCACAGGAACGAATTGCTGGTCATCTTGGAGATTCTACGGGGGTTATCAAGTCAGAGGATACGGGTCAGCAGCCAAAAAGTCATCAACAGGTATTTGGAATCGCCTTCAGCCCGACGATTACCTTTTCTTGTTCTTTTCCTTCATCACACATGCCGCTGCGTGGTCCGCCGTGTTCTTTCAGCGCTAACGTCTATCCCCGTCCTATGCTAATGAGCTGCTGCATGATTCCAGGTGGCTCACTTTACGGAACCAAATTTTAGAAATCGCACAATTCCATTCGCCCAAAAGGTTACCCGCGCTGGTCCCACACCACGAAGAAAGGTCGCACAGAGTGGGTGGGACGGGAGGGGGAGGAATTGTTGTCGGTGCACCGACAACTTTCACTCAGGGTTGTAGTCCAGCTCTTCGAACTGTCATCGGGTGCATGCGATGTGGCCGATAAAAGTTTAAGCGGCCGCTATGCAGCCACTAAGCGGCCAGATGTCTGGACCTGTCATACAAAGTGGCCGCTTAGTGGCCGCATAGCCACCGCTTAAACATTAAGCGGCCACATCGCTTAGCCTTTGCTTTACGGGTGGTGGAGGAAAAACGAAAAAGAGCCAAGTCAAGCCAGAAAAATAAAACTCCGCCATTGCTGTGGCGGATTATTTGCAGCTGCGTTTATTAAGATCATTTTTACCTAGTGGAAACGGTTACAATCCGATTTTACAGTGCAAGATGGGTGTTCCAAAGTTTTTTCGCTACATAAGCGAACGGTATCCGTGTTTGAGCGAGTTACTGCGAGAGAATCAGGTTCGTTCGTTTATCGGGATGAAGATGGCGGTGTTGGAAATTGTTGCGAAAAGCAAGGCAATCTCAGTCTTGTCTACCAGCCTGACGCAACATAGACACTCGACTTCATAGATCTGAATCGTTTGCAGGTGCCTGAGTTCGACAACCTGTACCTCGATATGAACGGCATCATCCACAACTGTTCACATCCGAACGATGCGGACGTTACGTACCGGATATCGGAGGAAATGATATTCGAGGGTATCTTTCACTACGTCGAATATCTTTTCAAGATGATTCGGCCTCAGAAGGTGTTTTTCATTGCCGTGGATGGAGTGGCACCGCGCGCCAAAATGAATCAACAGCGGGGACGGCGCTTCCGGTCCGCACATGAAGCTGGAGAGCAGCTGAAGGCTGCGATCGCCAAGGGTGAAACGATCCCCGATGAGGACCGTTTCGATAGCAACTGTATTACGCCCGGGACCGCCTTCATGGTGCGGTTACAGATAGCCCTGGAACACTTTATCCAGGTGAAAATAGCGACCGACATTCTGTGGAAGGCTTGTACCGTTATCTTGAGCGGTCATGAGGTAGGGAAAGCGACAGCGATAAGTTTTTATAAAGGGTACCGAAAATAGTTCGGTGTGCGTTTAATGTGGCTGTCCACTTTCAGACTCCTGGTGAAGGCGAACATAAAATTATGGAGTACATACGGCATGCGAAGGCACAACCTGGCTTTAATCCAAACACACGCCACTGCCTGTACGGATTAGATGCCGACCTGATTATGCTTGGGCTGTGTACACACGAAAGATTCTTTTCGCTACTGCGTGAGGAGGTAAAGTTTGGAAAGAACGACAAGAAGGCAACGGTAATGAAGGAAATCCGCTTCTACCTGCTGCACCTGACACTGTTAAGTGAATATCTGGAGCTAGAGTTTGCCAGCGTACGCAATAAGCTTCGTTTTCCGTTCGACATCCACAAGCTGATCGATGACTGGGTACTCATGATATATCTGGTCGGAAACGACTTTATTCCGCACTTGCCGAACTTGCACATTAACGAGAACGCGCTGCCCACGCTATATCGTGCGTACATGGACGTGCTACCCGAAATGGACGGGTATATTAACGAGAGTGGGATCTTGAATTTGCCCCGATTGCAGCTACTAATGCGACGACTGGCCGTCTTCGACCGGGACACGTTTCTCGAGCATTACACCGACCTGAAATATCTGGAGTCGAAATGTGGCAAAAACAATGTAAGCAGCACTAGTGTATGCGCTGAGGCGTTCAATTAGGGTTTGGTTGATTGGCTGTTTCGTTTCACTTGCTTCTAGTTGGAAGCATTCGATGTGTCGGCTGATGAGATTATTAGTTCGAGCAAAGCTAATGATGATCTGATGGCACTAATCATGTCGTCTAAAATGCTGGACTCTGGCGACGAAGATGAAGAATCGCAAATTTCTGTGGGTGATATCGAAAACGATCCGGTGCTGTTTGAGAAAGAGTTCAAAAGTTATAAACGGAACTATTACATGACCAAAATGGGTTATGCTGATTTTAATGAGTAAGTAACGGCTTGAATGCTTGCCCCTTATTTGATTTACCAGCTCATCCCTTTTGTTTCCCTTCACTTTCAGAGACGTTCGTGCGGAACAAGCGGAATGTTACATACGAGCGCTCCAGTGGACACTACACTATTACTATCGGGGCGTAGTGTCATGGTCATGGTACTATCCGCACCATTACGCACCGTTCATTAGCGATGTGGATCATTTCGATCATCTGAAGCTAGAGTTCGATATGGCGCGTCCGTTTCTACCGTTTCAGCAGCTTCTAAGTGTGCTTCCGGCGGCCAGCAAGAGCCACCTTCCTGCAGCCTACCACCAGCTCATGATCGACCCAAACAGCCCAGTCTACGATTTCTATCCACCCGAGTTTAGCACGGATCTGAACGGAAAGCAGCAATCGTGGGAAGCGGTCGTACTGATACCGTTTATTGACGAACGACGACTGCTCAAGGCGATGAAAACTTGCGATGAGTATCTAACTGACGAAGAAAAGCAACGAAATGTACACGGACCAATGATCCAGTATCGGTACGATGCCAATCAGCAGGACCCGCTCGAGGCCAAGTATGGCTTCGAACGGATTGACATACTTCCGGTGAAACGCACTGAAATCTTTCGTGACGATCTGCACGTGGCAGAGAACAAGCTCGTGCTCGGACCTTCCAAGGGATCTCTCCTGGAAGGCTACGCTACCGGGTTTCCGACTTTTAAACATTTGCCATATCATGTAAGAGCCACATACCGACCAGTAAGGGAACACAATTTTCATACTTTTCCTTTTACATTCCAGGGCAAATTGAAAGAGATGCGCGTGAAGGTGTTTAATTTTCCCAGCAAAAATGACAGTATGGTTGTGTGCTTGGATGAAGTGCCCAAAGAGCAGCCGGATACGGCAACACTGGCAAGGGAATTGTTGGACAAAATCGTTTACGTAAGCTGGCCTCATTTGATGGAAGCTAAGGTTGACAGCGTTTCCGACAAACATCAGCTGTTGAAGCGGATTAACGAGGCTGAGAAGGTTGACGAACGGATGTTCAACATTTGGTGCAAGTCCATCGCTGAGCAGTAAGTCTGGGGCACCTGATTTGTGGTATCAGGTTGAGGAGGATAACCTTGTCCTCATTTTGAAATTTCTTTCATCTCTTTTCCTGCACAGCAACGAAACCCGGCTTGCGCTAAGCGTTGGGCCAATCCACCAGCTGGTGCATGTACGAACGTGCGTCGGCACGGAATACGTTCTGAAGGGTGACGGGTTTGTTCTGAATCGATTGTGGAACAACGTCGCTATGCCTTACCCGGCCCAGGTATGTAACTAGATTGCCGGAACGGTTATATTCCCGTTATCATATATTAATATGAAATTGAATTCGCATCCATTTTAGTGCATTGTACGGGAAGTAACTGATGTAATTAAGCGACAAGAGTCATATATTACCATCGAAAAAATGTTCCCGCTACAGAGTACAATCTTTTTGCGCGCAACCGACTGTTACGGTTGCATGGGCGAGGTGGCAGACATTTCGGATAAGCGTATCCAAGGCAAATTCTTGGTTTACGAAGAGCCGGAAGTGCGGGAAGTTTTCCAGATGCACAAACAATCGCTTCAAGGCTATCGCTCTCCCAATGATACAGCTGCCAAGCTCGGAATATCTGTCAGTGTATTACTGCAGCTAACGGGCACGATTCTAGTAGCACACGGCGGTCACCGCTCACTGAATATAGAAAACGAGAAAACGGTTAACATTGGACTGAGGTTGCGCATGATGTCAAAGAACGAAGCGGCGGTGGGATTCTGTCGGCGACTGCATAACCGCACATGGGTGTTCTCCGACCGCACAGTAAATCTCCTGCAGCGGTACGATGAGTATGCGCCTGGTTTATTTGAAAAGCTCGAAGGTAGCCGCAACAATGTGCACTTTGAGAGTGATCTTTTCGGCGAGGGCAACGAAGGCAAGCTGGACGAACTGCACAAATGGCTCAAGGAACAGGAGCACAACGAGGCCGAGCGGCGCAGCTGTAGTATCGAGCTGCTGGAACGAAACGCAATTGAGCGTCTGGTAACGCTGGTCGATGAGCACAATGATAAGCAGATACCTAGAGTGCGAACCATGCTAGTTCCGCCCAAGGATCTCTTGCGACCCGGCATGAAGAAGGCCAAAACACTCGATCCAAATGCACACTTTGAGCTGCTGGATCGAGTGGTGGTAGCATCGGAGGCGGAAGATGCTCCCGTAGGTAGACGCGGCACAATTATTGGTATTCACAAGGTGACCGATCCAAACCCCGTGCGCCGTGAAGCGATCGGCCAGGAGGACAATTATTACGAAGTCCTGTTCGATCATTCCTTCCCAAAAGGTGTAAGTGTGTATGGACTTGCGGGAACGGAGAAACGTGTACAGCGGATGGCGCAAGGTGCGTTGTTGAACATTTCCTACGGCCGTGCTTCGAATGGGCATCAACGCGGAGGAAAACAGTCGTCGGCGGCTGATGTAAGAACAACGCATCATATCGTACTGGGTAACATGAGCAACAATCAGAATGGACCACAGTCGTCGATCCAGCATCGGGTAAATGAACGAATCGGCAAACGAAATGGTACCAGGAATGTGCCGAATGAAAAGGCATCCCAGCAGGAAAATCGTGCTAGTGAACCCTCCACAGTCAATTCTCCACGATCAGTTACTACGCAGCAAGCGACGGAGCACCAACCGATGGAAAAACAAGCTGCCATCCTTACGACACCGAACAATGTTCCCTCGGCGGACATACAGCAACAGCAGAGGAAAAATGAGTTTGAGCGGTTCTGGAAAAAGCTTAAGGAATCCACCAACAACAGTGCATTCGATGAGAACGACATTAAGCACATTGCCCAGGTGATGTCGAACAGTGCACTTCAGCCAGAATCGATCACTGTCGGTCTTTCGGACAAAAACGAGAAACCTCAATCGGTAACTACGACGGTACAGCCAGATGGCGATCAAATGACGGGAATGTTGAAAAAAATGCTCCGCATTAATGATGGTCAGCAAGAGGGAAAAAGCCAGCAAACAGGAGATGGTGCGCCGCTTGTGCAACCTCCGCTGGCCAGTCTACCGAAGCCACCACTGCAGTGGCGTAACAAGGATAACGAGCCCGGTGGGACGAAGTATGAACAGCGGTATCAACAATCGCAACGGCCTGCTGGTGTCATCCCTGGTGGAAGTACTTCCAATGTGAGACCTCAAATAACTCCTGTCGCACATCCAAGGCAATTCAACATGCAGACAATATTCATGCGCCCTCCGAACTTCCCCCTACAGCAGCATCAGGTACAGCAGCAATTCTATGGGCATCCTAAAATGCAGCAACAACCATATTTTATTCAGCGGGCCCCCGACCCCACGATGATTCTTGGTCGTGGTGCGGTTCAATCGAACAACTATGCACCACCGCCTCGTAGGCCCATCTGGCAATCAGTGCCGCCGCCACTACAGTCATTGCCGCCGCACATAGCCATCGACAGTAAGCCTATATCCGCACTGTTCAGTGGTGCACCAGCAGCACCCATGATGCCATCGTACCCGAACCGAGGGCCAATCGGTCCCCAAAATCTGAGCTACAATCGAAACAATCCGGCCGGAAATGGTGCCTTCGTACCACTGCAAGCTATGAAGAAGAATGCGAAAATACGAGCTGCCACAACGACGAACAACGGCAACGTGCCGGAAGCATCGTGTGAAACCACAAAAACATCGGCCACGGTTCCACCGAGTAAACGAAAATCGAACCCAAAAACTACTAGTGCACCAACGGCAACGATAGCAGTAAGTAACGATGCGAACGAACGAAATGCGAGTCGCAAAGCGGGTCGAGTCAAAGAGGTTGCACAAACAACGAATTCGGATGGGTCCATGTCCGTTGAGCAGCCAAACAGCGTATCTGAGATAGATTTAAAGACTAACCAGGAACAAGTAACAAAAGACTTGCAGCAGCAGCAGCAGCCAGCGCTGTCGCTGCAACTCGACGAAAAGCACAAACCGTCAAGCCAAGAACAACCGGTAGCTACAAATGAGAAGCAACTTACGGATACGGGTAATAGTAATACAGTGTTGAAAAAGGTAAAATATTTGCCGGCTGTTTGAAACGACGAATACACCTCCATTTTTTTATTCTTATTTATCTTCGACAGAGTAAGAAACGCATAGCAGCACGGTTTGGTTCTGCACCCGTTGGCTAAACAGCTGCGAAGAAGACCAATGCTAAGGCGACATTACTTAGACAAACGAACTATGACTGCCAATAGAAAGTTGTCGTTCAATGATGTGTGGTACTAGGAGATTTTATTCATATGATATTTGTCCCGGTTTCCCTTCGTGTGCTAGTTGGGAGGCGATTTTACTGTACCTTTTATCGATTTGTATCTTTTTTTTAAGAGATTGTGACCTCTAGCTGTTATACATTTAAATAATAGTGCACTTCACTCCTTTTTTCTAAACTATTACATCATGTTACTTCCATTTTCAAATACTCCAAAGTGAAAAATTTTAATTGTTTTTATCTTCAACTTTTTAAATGTCTAATCTTTTCGATTTCTAAAATACGGTTTTCTTTCCATTATCGAAACAACTGTAAAATAAATAATTAAGTGATAAGTTAAAGCTTTAGAATAATAAATCGCTAATTTTAAGGAAATTGAACCAAAAAGACGTTTTTGAGGGAACGTGATGTTTGTTAAAGGTAGATCCGAACGCCGCTGGGCTCCCTATTGTTTCAGTTCGGAAATCTTTATCGTTGTTCAGCGCTGCAACCAAGGTGTTTAAAATAGAGAGGTGGCCTCTAGTAGAACAACCCTCTTATATTTTAGAAAAAACTTCAGAGTTTGACAGTCACGGGACTGTTTATGTGGCCCGGCTCTACTGTCAAAAAAGTTTAAAATGGTGACCTGTAAGCATCTATGACGCCTCCTTTCTATTTAAAACACAAAGTGTGTTTGTTTACTTTTACGGCGTTGTAGGAAAAAGTTCGCGGTCGCCCCTTTACTACTTCCTACCTCTTGAATACCCAATTGCCTCAAGTTCTAAACCGATCATGAACCTGGAACCGATAAATCATGCCCTCTCGCAGCTACGAGTGTTGCGGTCCAGCGTGGGACAGGTGTTCGAAACGCTGGGCAACGGTGTACGGATCGACCACGGTGAGGAGGGCAAGGAGCAGAAGTTTCTTCAGGAATTGCAGGAACTGTTGAACGCCGTGAATGCTAATCTCAAGTAAGTTAGTACCGAGCAGCATCGTGCGAATAGATTTGTAATTTCCTCCATTACTTCGTACTTTGCAGGGATTTTGAGTCCTGCATCGGTGATCTGACGCCGCCGGCCGCCCCGTTGAATCTCGCCAACTCAGCGTTTCTGTCGCTGGAAACGAACCTCGAGCGGCAGGCGCTCTATCCACATCTGGTACAGAGCTACAAGTGGCATGACAAACTGCACGAGTACAGTACCTTCGCCTCGACGCTACTGCAGCAGAACTCGCTCAAACGGTCTTACTACACGAATACCAAGCGGCGCCGTTCACTTCCCTCTAGCCATCTCGCAACACCGCAGATGGTCGATAATCTGATCGGAAGTATCCATTACAACAACATGAACCTCAAGATCGTGCGCCCTTTCATGACGAATGCTATACTACACGTAAGCGCCTACTACGAGAGTTTTGGAAGTTGCCATATGGGGTGGGTTCTTCGCTGGTTCTAATGTGTTCTCTTCTTTCGTAGATCACTATCGCACGAGTCCTGCGGGCTGCCGTTATACTGAAGGGGCTTCTGATCGAGTGGGTTACGGTGAAGGGGTACGAGGAATCGCTGCTCGACGGTATCGATGAGCATTGGACGGAATCGCGGCATCAGGTGTTTCGCAAGGTGCAGGACCACGCGCACTCGGCCATGCTGCACTTTTTCTCGCCAACGTTGCCCGAATTAGCGATCAGGAGTTTCATCGTAAGTTGCCCAAATTGAATGCCATTCACATAAGTGTTTCGTAATTATACCTTTCGTTCTTCATCCTGCCCATTTATCATTTTTGCAGACCTGGTTCCGGAGCTACGTCACGTTGTTTGCCGATCCGTGCAAGAAATGTGGCAAACATCTGCACAACACGCTTCCACCGACATGGAGAGACTTACGCACACTCGAACCATTTCACGAGGAGTGCAAACAATAGAATTTATTTTAAGATTTTATTTCATTTCTCTACCACATAAGCTTCCAACAGGGGACTCGGCATCCCACGGTTTGATCGCGGTACCTAAGAAGGTTTTGAATAAAGCAAACACATTCTTAATTCTTTCGTTTATTGGGTCATAATCGTTCATAAAATATACATCACTTCTCTTGCTCCACTTATCGCTTAGCCCTGCATTGCAATATTGTACCAGAAAACAGGTTTAACAGCACCTACCATCGTTATAACGTGGCTCGCTTTACACTACGGACATGTTCATCACTTGCCCGTGGTTCGTGATCGATACATTGTTTATTAAATAATATTGCTTCCTTCACGTCGCTTCGTGGGGTTTCTCGTGTGTCTCTATCGATAGCAGGTTTCGACCAACTAGTACCTCTCATGGATAAAATACTTATGTATCCTTAAAGACAATTTTGCAATTCCACCATCATCGTTCCGGTGTCTGTCTGTCTCGTCTAACTAGCTTCATAAATAGTACGCAAGGGATTTCCTTCCTATCACCGAAGAGTAGAAGCAACAACAAGCCCCCTTTTCGTAATCCCTACCGATACTAACGGATTCGATGCCTAGTGCCTGCCTAGTGATCCTGCATCATCCTGCACCGCTGCTAGCAGCTGACTAGTCGCACTGGAGTAGTGCTTGTTTTGCTGAGTGCAACCCTCTCCCTCCTCCTGTTCAGCTGGGGCGGTCTGCCAACATTTGCACTGGAATGGTGAACCGTGTTCCGAGGCTCCAGCTTACAACTCGGTCGTGATCTCGTCCTGTGGCCGGAAGCCAAGCTTGAAGAACTCGTCCTGCAACCAGAGTGAACTATCGTTCATACCGGAGGTCGACAGGTAGGTGCGGACGTGATCGAACGTATCATCGAACGGATTGTTGCCACCTGTCGAGTGATGGTTTGAGCTAGTATCAGTCGTGTGGGACGATCGCTCATCGAACTCGTGCAGGCTGATCAGCGAACCGAGGAAATGGTGCGTCGTCTGCATCGTCGGCAGCGTACGATGCTTCTGAAGCTGGATCAGCTCCGGCTGGTCGAGCAGATTACGTTCGTTCTTGCGACTCAATCGTGGTGATAGATCGCGCTCGTTGGCACCACCATCATCGACGGCATCCCGGCCCTGTCTTGGGTCCTGCTGGAGATGCTGATAGGCCGCCTTGAACGTCGAATGATCAGACGATGCTAGCCGTGGATCGGAGGCCGACGGTGAGGGGACCGCCGCCGACGGTTGCTGCAGAAACTCGATCAACTGTGCCAACTCGGGTTTATAGCGATCCAGCACCCGTTCGGCCCATACGTACAACCGCTGCCAATCGTGCGGTGGTGCGTTGATCAACTCGATCGGTTTGTTCAGCAGGATCAGTATTTTGGCTAAATCGCGTACCACCGGATGGTAGGTGGCCGCGCCGGCACTATCGCCCGAGTGGTGTAGCTTCCGGATCTGGCGTCGCGTATCGTTCAGCATCTGCAGAAAATATTCTGCCTGTGGTCGCAGCTCTTCCAGCTGCCGTAGAAACTCCAGTCGGTCGATGTTCTCGTCGATGAAGGATTCACGGTACTTCTTGCGCTTCTGTCGGCGCCTCAGGATGGCCATGGCGCTTACGATAAGCATCACGCACAGGATGGCACCGGCGGCAATCCCGGCAACGGCGGCCAACAACGAACCGGACATTCCGACCGGGTAGCAAACGCGCCCCATGACCTCTGAGGTGGTCGACCATTGGGCCGCGTATCCGCTCGGACAATCCGTCAAACATTCGCCAGTGTCCAGACGCAGCAACTCGGTGCACTTGATGCAAGCCGTGTCCGTGCAGCGGATGCACTGCTCGTGAAACCGGGAACAGTCTGCAAAGCAAAGAGAAAGAGAACGAAGAGGACACTTACTGAAATGATCTACAGTTACGACACGAAAGTAGCGTGATCGCTAATGTGATGGCCAGCGTAATACTGTCCGTGAGCACTGAAAATGGAGAAACAGCATTTCCTGAAACACATTCAAAGATCAATGAAATTACTTCGCATTCAAACCGCCATATACTCAATCGATCGAGATCAAAGTGAAGGATTTAGCAGAGGGAAGTTGAAGTTTCCCTCTGTCCTCTTAATCCTCGTCCACAAAGTGATGAATTTTACGCTTCGCTAGTGAGCGACAACCGGTCTCAAAAGCAGCACCTTCATTCTCATCGCATCACTTCCTAGCACGGCCACCTCGGCGATCTTGCAAAGTCATCAATGTCTGCAAACGCATTATTGGTTCACTTTCGCGTGGGCCATTTTAGTGTCGCCGCGTAGGAGATTTGTTATGACGAGTGTGGCGATGGGTGGGCGAATAAGGAATGGCCAAAGGATCCTTTGCATGGCCGCATGGTATTTCTGTGGTTCGCATTCTGGGTAATACAATCTTTGCCGATCGTAAAGTGGCCCCACGATGATAATAAGCCACCTCCCAACCGAACTAATTTGCGAAATGGTTGTCACTTACGGGCGTGTGAAACCAACCCAGGCCACCGGAAACATCCACTCAATCAGAGCGCTGTTGTCAGTAGTGATTTAGTTTAACGATTTCTTGTTTCCTTTGGTGTGCTTTTCTCAAATTATTTGATCCATTGATCGTTTTTAATTTTATTATCTTAAACTCGTTTGAACTGGAAAGGGTGTTTTACATAAAACAGGCTTTCATTCGTGCACGAGAAACTGTAAAAATAAAAATTTACTAATAGACTAGTGCTTTCCAAAAAACTTTAAAAAGAATATATTGTTCAGGAACCCCTTTAAAACTTTCTTGTTCTAGCATTCTGAACATTTCATTTTCCGGTTTCCGTTCTAGTTCTGTATCATCAACTAACTTCAGGCGAAAGTCAATCAACTCTGTCACCTGTTCCAGCAAGTAACCGATATTTGCACTTAATTTGCAATCTAGTAGATGGTATTGTAGAATAACAATTAGTAAAACTAGTTATTGCTTAATTTGCTTGTGCTCATGAACTACTGAAGACACAATATTTGAGCTGTTTGGTAGACCTTTTACCAAAAAAAAGTATACCAAATACAGATATAGATATAGAAATGCAAACCCATCTCACTACTAATTCCAACGCTTGCACGATGATTGACTGCAATCGATTTGAACTTCCCTTTCATTTGCTACCTTCAGACAAGTAAGCGAATATGCCTGAATAGATAGTCAACTGGTTCCTCCCTTTTCGCGATACAACAGAGTGATCGTACTAATGCTATCTATGCTAACGCTTCCCGTGTATGTATGTCCAGCGGGCAATCATGCCGGGTGTTTGTTTGCATAAATGGCTAACGGTAACAGTGAGACAATAACAGTGAATGCATCATGCCGATGCGCTTCCTCCCAAAGCATTGGCAAACACAATGCGTGCAGTCTGCGTCTGCGCGCACCACCAATCGATTGAGCGAGATCGGCGACACCAGAAGCGCCTGGCCCGGTTAGTGATGGATGCAGGCGTAGCGCTTGGACAGCGACATCACCGGGCTTCATGTCACATGTCAGCAGCCTGTCTTCCGGTCATCTTTCGCTTCGCACCAGCGACAAGCGACCCTCAATTACACTTAATTATCGAACCAATTGCCTGCCGGCCAAGCGGATGTTTGGTTTACCCTGTGCCCTGGTGTGTACCGAGTGACCGAGATGTCTGCTAGGTGTTCGACTAGCCCCCATAGGCTGTAGCGATACCTGGGGAGATGTAGGTCACCTATTCATACCGGTTCGTGATACAGAATGGAATGTGAACTTCTCGCACACCGTCACGAGAGTAGCATGTTGCTGTTTTAGCAAATCGCTTGCAAAATGGTGGAGCATACTTGCAGACACTTGGTAGAGCAGTGCAGTGTAGTGTAGCCATAGAACTTTATGCCAAAACGAAAGACAAGCACACTCAAGAATTATCGCCGACAGCATCAGGCAGTTACAAAGTTAATATATCTCTACCTGGATGATGATATTGATCTGTTGCTGCTGCTGGTTGCTGTTGCTGATGCCCTGCGAGATGATGCAGCTGCAGCACGGTGGACACAAAGCCTGATAGCATTCCATGCAAAACGATCTGCCCGATGGTAAGATGGTGGTCTTTCTTAAGATCATTAACAGACATTCTCGCGACCCCCTTTCCCGTCCTCAGAAGCTGCGCCGCATCCAAACGATGAGGTCACCGAACATCAGCGCAACACGCAGACAAACAAAACTACGGATGTGCAGGTCTTCTGCAATGAACCCGTGCGCACAGCCACAGGTAGTACAAGAACTCTTCAGGCACTTCTAGCCTGCGGGAACCGGTTTCGCGCTAACACCACGATCTGGGGGATCTGGCGGCCACCTCCCTCCACCCCTGATGGGGCAAGAACACATACACCAGCACAGGTAGTTTCGGGCACGTCGTTGGAGTGCACTCCAACTGCATTGCATGGTCGACCTACACGATCCGGATACAACCAGCATCAGAGCGAGCGAGTACTGGACAATGAGCTCCATTTCCAGTAAAGTACACGGTTGAGAAGTCGGTGGCACGTTTCAACGACCAAAAGCAGGTTTTTTAAAGGTTTGCCCCAAGTTCTGGTCTCGATGGTGATGGTTACAGATTCGTACTCGCCAAGGGCATCGTGCTTTGGTTGTTGTTTGCGATTTCAATCCTTGGACTTCGGTCTGTTCCCTCAGCCCGGAAATGCCACAGAAAAATATGCTTCCAACATTACTCGCCACGCACGTGCCTGGTTACTGATGAGATGATACTGGAAGACCACATCTCGGAATGATCAAGAAATAAAATTTAAAAAAAGCGCACGGCACATGCCAACTGCCCAATGTCGCTGTCGGTGGCATGAGAGTAATGACATCTGCTCGACAACATCTCTGGCTCATCCAACTCAGAAAAGAAGCAGAATGTTACCAAATACGATTCCTTCGGTCGTAGCTTGCTGCCGGAGCACGCGACACACAAGAGATTGCCCGTTCGTTCGTAGCATTCTTGCTGTTTGGTGGTGGTGTGGACTGGGTATATAATGATCATCTTGATCATTATGATGGAAGGATGAGTCACGCGTACTCGCGTAGACGGCACCGACTAAGTGACTCCGACTGACTGACTGACTGGGTGCCAGTTGTTGGCGTGGCATGAGTAATAGACAGCCATAAAAAAGATGGGCGCGGGATTCGAATCAAATAGATCTTAAATAGATACATTATTGGACCCTGACGCTCGCTGGCTGACATTCACAATGCACGCACTCACAGTAAACTGCATGATCAAACGATAAGTGGACGCTGGGACGGGAGCTCGTCTCGATGGAGGCGTTATTTGCGTTTGATGAGGGTTAGACGTCGCTATAGTCGCTCACTACCGAGACGAGCTTAGCGGGATCCGCACAAACGATGATTGATCTTTCAAAACTGGCTTTCGATTGTGGCCTAGGAATGTGGAATATTTAATCCAGGATTGTTCTTTTTTCAGGCGCTCACTAAACGCCCCTTCCCCAGTGGAGTCGAGCTGATGATTTACAGAAAGTTTATTTGGCCACACTAAGTGCTAGTTGGGAGTGGTTTTACACCGAGAATATCAGAATTCCTTCATTTCCTGTTGCACACCGCGTGACTGCAAGATGTTGGACCCCTTATCGTGATCGCGAATCGCGCGTTATTATTGCAGCTGCAAGATCGTAATCATATGGCAAGCATCAGCGCTCAACGATCGTTCAAACATGGCCTTTGGATCCGATGCTAATATCGTGCAACGAAACAATGCAACTCCATTGTGGCTTCGATCAGTATATGATCGGTGCGCGAGTGAGTGGGCAACACGGGCACTATACGTACCACCCACCCCACCAACTGCATATCAAGCCTGAGATGAATGAACTTATCTGCATTCACTCGCACTTCCTCCCGAGTGGAGGAGTTGGATAAATTTGATATCTCAATCAAAGTGCGGCTTCCTGATGTCGCTTCCACATCAGTCACACCAGCTACAGGCCACAGCTGCGAGACGCAACCAATGGTCGACACTTCAGTGCAGTGGCTGGTTTGGCGAAATTGCCCTTAAGCCTTCGCCACCACATTATGGCAGCGCACCAGCGCATGGCGGCATGCACGCATCGTGCGGAGAACGTGCGTAACAGACAGCGGATCGCGCGGGAGCATAAATCCCTACCCTTCCTCTTTTGCGGCGACCCAGGCGGCCGTATTGTGCCGGCGAGAAAGGTTCTAGGGTTACAGCCGAGTTTGCGGTGGCTGGCGTGTGTGTGTGTGTTTTCGTTTAAAACATTTTGCGGCTTTTTTGAACGTGACAAGACTTTCTAACCTGAGCGAGAAAGACCACAAAAACCACGAGGGCGCGAGCGCGCGCGCGCCCAGGAAAATAGTAGGACTCTTCTCGGTTTCTGCAGTCGGTGAAGGTAAAGTTAAAAAGGAAACTCGGATCTCTCCGGTAACGGAGATGCACAATTTCGAAAGTAAACCGCAAACTAAACGCGAGCGAGCGCACGAAGTGTTCTGCGAAAAACTATGATCAACCGGAACGACCGATTGAACCACGGAAGAGAAAAGGTGTAAAAATTTGCCTGATCCAGCCCTTCTATCTTGTTCACGGCTCAATTATCACGAAAACTATCGATAGCATTCGGTTCACCAACGAATAGTTGTGGGAATGAAGCTCAGAAAAACTTATTCAGCTATTTTGCACCACAACTCATTCATGGCGCGTGGAAAACACATTAGCACCAGCACTAGCGGAACAGATGGTGCCAACGACATATTTGCAAACTCACAAAACACGTTGCAGATTTGAACGACATGAGAACGGTTGGTATGAAACGACAACGGTATCAAAAGCGGGTCTAGTAGGTGCAGATTTAGTACCCTAGTTACAATAGAATACGCTGGCCATGACGGTACCATCTTGACACATTTTCTCGTATACTCTAAAGTGAAAGCCAATCGCGTTCAGCGCAACAATGGTCGACGGCACCGACCGTAGTCTTCGTAGCGTGGTAGAACCAGCCAGAGCACCGCTTGGCATTCATCATCTTCTGGAGGTGAAAGCCACGCCAGATTCGCTGTCCTGATGCCTTTCCTTGCTAAAGGTATGCCCAGTGCCGAGTGCATCTAGCAGACCGGGAAAAAGGAGCGATTGTCAGTCAAAGTGGACTTGGTCTAGTCGCCGAGTGTAGAGCGAGACACGCAGAGTTTCACTTCTAGACGTTTCCCCATCGAAGGCAGCATCGAGAATAGAGAATCCAGCAAAAGGGCAGTCAGTGGGCACTCAATCTTACCCGACACAAAACCGACATTATTATGATCAAATTAAAGCGCTCCAAGTGCTCATCAATTGATCGTAAATACTAGGTTGCCAAGTCGAGGCTGTGGTTCCATTCAAACGCATCCTGCCAACCCTCTGCGGTACACCCTATTGTTCCACCTGACACACCTGAACGAGATCTAGGACCTTCGCAATTCCACTGTGTGGGCGAACGGTATCGAGTACTCCAGCCTGACAACACCTGGCCCAACCATCAGGCACCATTACGATCCCGCTCAGCTTGAGATGTTAATGACGATGATCATTCATTCAGTGAGAAGGTGCCTCTCGATCGCCTGCGCCAGCAGCGAAGGGCACATGTTTGGGATCGTTATGGTTATTGGCAGCATAAACTGTCCGCCGACAGATATCAGAAACCCTTGGTCACAGTCTTCAGCGTTCGCAGTCATGGCCATGGGTACGTTTCATCTTTTCATTTCTTCCACTGCAAGCAACAGCGCCGAACGATGAGGATGGCGTTGGTGGCGTCCTAGTTCCGTGCTGTTATGCGCTCTGTGGAACCGTCGGTGTCTTACGTCGAAGTCGCAGTGTGCGCTGGCTGGATCGAGCGATCTTGCTTACTCTTCGCTGGTTCGAGGTTCGTAAAAATGTTTATTTATTAGCCAAGTAACCAAGGAAACCCCTTCATAAATGCGGCTGTACAGTAACTGCAAGTACCTACCACCACCACCACCACCACCGTTCGTCACCTTCTACCCCAAACACCGCACTCGTGGTGCTCCAGCACGGATCGGCTTGTAAGTATTTCATCACCAGGCTGGAGAAACACCACCGGGGGAGGGTGCAGCAGTGCACATGCACCGGTTGGCAGGGCTGTACCACCGGTACCCGTCGCTAACTCCGCATCATCCACCGACCGACCGAGCGACCGACACCGACAACACGACGGCAACAGGGAACGTTTATGAATGAAATTAAGATTAAGATTATGGGAGGCCTCGGTCGGGTTTTGTAGTGGGCCGCGTGGGCCGCGAACGTGTTGCGCGTCTTCGAGCTTATAGTCAGCCAAGTCTCGCCAACGAACGAGCGAGCGACCGACCGACGAGGAAAGGAAGCGACCGCGTCTTGTTGACAAACGGCACGCCACGGACGAATGGAGAGGTTCCGGACGAAGAACCGGTTCTAGTAAACAGTGGTGGATTCTCTCACAGGCCCTTGCCCGGGCGGTGTTGATAGCGCAAATCAGTTTACTGACTAAAGACGCTTCCTCTTGGGCTGACAGTTATGAGTTGCACACAGGGGGTGGTTGCTACAATGTGGCCACCGCATTATTGCCACTAGACAGAACATTGTACCAAATGCGACTCTGCCAGTTGCCAGGCTATCAACTTCTGAACAACGATCCAGAATCGACGAAAAGGACGGGCCGATGGAGCGACGCGATTCGCGTAGGTGATCTCGCTAGACCGAAGCTCCTAATGTCGCTGCTACAACCAATTAAGTTGACGCAAATTAATAGCTCCACCGCATGTGTGTCGATCAAGAAAAACGGGTTCCAAGGCCGGCACGACCTGGCCTCGCTCCCTCTCGTAACACCTGGGGCGTTCGCTGTTACGACGCCGGGGTTTAAACCTTCTTGAATGAAAACCATCTTGACGAATGCCCAGTTCGAAAAGATGCACGCAGATGGGTAGATGAATGAAAGGAGCGGAGAAGCAAAGTTGTCGCCAGATAGCGGAATCCACCGGAAGTGTTGTATTCGCAGCAGCAGAAGCAGCAGCAGCAACAACAGACGCCACCGATACACCCTCTAAGCAGCATAAACTGTCAGACAAAACGACGGAAAAGGCCTCAGGAGCCCATTTGAAATATGAAGATCGTATGACGATCGGTTTCCGTTTACCAATCGATACGTTCAAGTGCTGTTCGGCGCAGATCGAATGTCATCTCGCTCACCTTCCGTCTGTGCAACCAACCAACCAACCAACCAATCATGAAAGATCACATTTCCTACCGGAGACCGGATGATGACGGATGGAAGTCTCCGGATCCTCCGGAGCCCGAAAAAGTCTCGACGTTTCGCTAATCCAATTGCGCTTTAGATGCATCGGGACCACTGGCTTTTGGGTCAGTCACCTTCATCCTCCTCGTGGTGGTGCTGTGACCGTGGCCTGCCGTAATTTCGTGGAACTCCGCTATCGGCCTCCGATTTCGTCGGAAAGAGTCCGCCCGGAAATGTCAACATTGGTCATGGGACGAAAAAGAGACCGATGAAAGGCGCGAGTCTCCGTTTGATTATATTTGCACTTCGCGAGATGACCCCCGGGGGGAAGGTCACGCAAACCACGGAGCGTACAGTGATTGCGATCGTCGCTTTACGGGATTGCGAAATCGTCGCGCTTATGCCATCCGTCTACCTCTCGCAAACAGATTCTACGACCACCCGTCATCATCATCGTCGTCGTCGTTGTTGATGGTGGATTATAGGAATACGAGTTTCTTATCTCACATACGCGTCCTGGGAGAGCACCGAGCCCGCTAGCTGTGGGTAAACACCGGGGTGTACCCGGGTGGTGTGTCGATCGTATTAAGCCACTGCCGTTCGCTTCCTTATACACCCGTCATCGATCCGGATCCCATTAAGATCGATAAATGGTGGCGATGCAAATTGAGCTGAAGCAGCAGCAACCTTCCATATAAGCCAAAACCCGTTCCACCCGTTACCAGCTGACTTGCGTCCACGACCGTGGAATCTGTGGCGAGTCACAAAGAGATCGAGGCGATCGTATACAACCCCACGACGCATGGAAATGTGTGTCTTTGCACACCAATTGTTCGCGTCTGACTACTACTGACTCCAAGGTCCACCAAAGCCGAAACGTAACCGGGTCACAATAGCATTACGCATCACAACAGACGACCAGGACACACCGACGGCAGTAGCCTCTAGGGGAGAGTTGCTTGACTTTTGCTGGCCGCGATAAACCTCAGTAACTTCCTCTGCACTGGTAATGATTATGCAAGTCGGTCGCCGACGTAGTATCCGTATCCGGGGCTGTCTGCTGCACCCGCGTGAAAGCATTTATCGTGTCTGACCCACTATCACCAGCACGTCACCAGACCGTCGCGTTATCATCGTAGGGGCTTGCTTTGCATCCCATATCCAGCAAGCGTTCAATCCAATGCTCGTCTGCTAGCTCGTCACGAGCAAGATCGATCGATCATGGAGAGAGTGAGAGGCTCGACAAGTGATTCGCCAACCCCTGTACACACCGTACGATATGCCGCCGATACCGACGATAATATCGTGTCAGTGGGTCACGGGCTGCGGCTGACTGGATGACCGCTATAATGACCCGAGACCTCGAGGTGGAGCGCGATGATTGCGTGCCTACACCATTGCACCAACCGGTACGCGATACGTAGTACATATTACGCACCTCACTCTGCACGATGAGAGAGAGAGAGAGAGAGAGAGAGCGAGATGCTGAGATCAGATCGTACATCGGTTTGTAGCGATCTTAACAAATGAACATCGATTAATAAAAGTTCGGTGGTTCTCAGAGATGGCTGACGATGCGTGCTGCTTTCCCATGCCTCCCGCTTATCCCATCGATCACGGCCCCCTCCCTTACCCTTGCGAACGCGCCATTCCTTTCGTCATCTCGCACTTTCGGATTTGCGTGCCACGGAACCACTAGGTGCTGGTCAACCGCAAGGATCGTGATTCGTGAGTGGTTGATCACGCGTGTTTTTCGTGAGACTTTCGAGTACTCGACGGCTCCGCTCGATAGGTGCAGCTCTCCCAACCACACTCAATGGGTCTCGATCCTCGAGCCGCAGTCTGACTTTTATTTATTTGTGCTCCTTTGTATACTCCAAACCGGTGCTTGCGATCGGTGAACCATTCAACGGACAAACACCATAAGAACACTCATGCGAACTTCCCTTGAGGAGCAAGAGAGGCAGATGGAGGACCGTTATCGCAGTGCCATGCATGCACCGTTCGAAGGGAGTTGAAGTCGTACTACTAATTGCACCACTCTAGTGGCCGTCCGTCTGCGTGTCCACCGAATCCCAGGGGGGGAATCGTACGCATGTTTTATGGAAAGCAACAGTCACCACCAATATGAAAAAAAAACCCCACAATACGGGCGTGTAATCAGCAATCAGGGCCCCCTGGAGCAACACGAAGTGCACGCCGGTTGTCCGGTGGAGAGAAATAAATTATTCGCTTTCATTTCGAAGCTGCGGCGGTTTCCCAAAAATGGCACACGACTCGGTGGTGCTGGTGCCCGATTGGTTTGCTGTTAATTTGTGAAAACTCAGCTGGAGGGTTGTTTTTAGGGCTCGGAGGTGAAATTACTCGCCTCGGTGATGGTGGTAACGATGGTACGAAGGAACGATTATTTATGACAAACCTTAAGTCACTGCTCACATCACATCTCGCAAGGTCATCGCCGTTCGCCGATGGAAATCGTGGCGATCAAATCGGTCGCCCATCGTAGACAAAGATATGATCGCGTGCCCGCTCACGCGGGCCGATTCTTTTGCCGATCGCGTACGCATGAACGGGGGGAAGACGACAGGGGGTTTGGTTTGTGGAATTTTAATTGATTGGCAAACTATACGACTACTAGGGTGGCCCCTCAAGCGGACACACCGGATTATCAGAGAGGCAGAGAGGCAGAGAGGGAGACCAGCAGCCATCGCTGGTCTATCGCCGGAGGAATGCTTAAACCACCATACAATCATCAGCCCTGGCTTGTTAGCCAAGCGACCGCTGCACTGGAATGCACTGGAAAAAGGGCGCGACAGAAATTGGGAACCGCATTGCTTTGTCTCTAGGGCTGACAAATCGAACCTCTTACGTCTGGCTGGCTCTCGCTGGCTGCCTGTGCCAGATGGCAGCAGCGATTGCAGGCTCCAGGATCTCGGATCGGATTGAGCTCGGTGTGGTGGTGGTGGCGTTGGTGGGCAGTAAAGACTGCTGCCGATGAATAATCGATTGCGGACCACACGCGTGCGCTGCTGAGAGGTGTAGTGGCCCGTTTGTTGCCACTTACTTCAAAACACTCTGTGGTGAGACTGTGGCCACCGGAACGTGTTGTCGCTTAACGTGACGCCATTTTAGCACCATTGAAATGCATAATACACAGTGTCTCGGTGTGGGTCCGTGCACGGACGAAACCACCTTTTCCGCCGACCGTAACACGTTTGATGAACGCGCGCGTGCGTTTAGATAAAAGCGAACAACGGTTGAGTGGCTTTTAGTGGGTGATAAAAACCCCCCGAAATATGACATGAGAGATGCGTGGATGCCTCATCGTTCATTGGTAATCCTCGATGGGGGGGGGAGGGGGAGGAGGGGGGGGGCTTGCGTAAAGCGTGATGCACTTTTCACGCGTGGAATGCAACGCGTTGGTATAGAGGTTGGTGATCGTAGGACAGCATGCCCGGCGGCCGGAAGGCTGGGCCGGGCCGATGATGATGATGCAACGAAAAGCGATTTAGACGAGCTTAACAGCAAATCCGCTCCATAACGTGACGCCCCGGTTATGGCCAGAATAAATGATGAAATCAAGCAACCGAATGCTTTATGCTGTAAGGTGCGAACGCGGCTTAAAGAGCGATTGACCTCTCCCCGACAGTGGGTCGGGTTTTAATACTGAAATTCTAAACGGGGCGTACGGTTACGCCAAACCTGTTGGGTGCCGCCGCCGAAAAGCTAGTCTACATCGTCACAACCCCGCGCGATTATGCTGTTAGTTTGGCTCGGTTTGCGTTGGTGTCCAGCCAATTAAAGGCAACCCACAACGACCACCACCACAACTACGACACTGCTGGGGTGCAAAGCTCATTCAATCTACGTGTGGAACCGCGTCCAACGGATAAGATCAATTGACATGACATGAGGGTCAAACAATTAAGCGCGTGTGTCCGCGTCCACCGGCCGGGGGTTTGAAACCGCAACCAAGCGCGCACCCATCATGTGCTTCCTGATGAAAGGGAGAGACAGAGAGCGAATAGGATTTTATTCTCAAAATTGCTTATCATGCGACTAACGTGCGTCGCATTTGGTCTCGTTTCGTTCGTTTGGTACGATTGCATAAAACTCCCGCGATTTTTAGTGGCCTTTTGTTGTTTGGGGATTGCGCAATTCCAACCAACCAGCGTTAGTGCGTAGTAATTTAGACATCGAGATTATTGCAAAAAAAAGGGAAAAGAAATCGCGACCCTATGTTACAAAACGATCCGATCGGTGGTGATCTAATGCCGAACACTTCAAAGGTTCAATCCCCCTACCTTAGGTAGTCGACTCTCGATCGATCATTCGATCGAAGTGAATCGTCTGATCAATTTTGTAATTTCTTCTCTCACTTCTTCGCAAAAACTGACCAAATAGGAAAAAAGGCCCGCCACCAGATGGGGTAGTCCTTTGCCATAAAACAAATACAGGGTGCCCAGCATGTGTAGCCAATGAGCAGTCATCAACAAGCAGCACCAGCAGCAGCAGCAACACCGCGATCACATGGCATCTATTTGAGGCCGATGGCAAAACTAACGAGATGCCATCTCAACTGTCGCAGACCTGTCGACAACAAAGGACTCTAATTATCGCCAAAAAAAAAAGCCGACATCGATCGCGGCTCTGTGCGTCCCTCCCGGGCCAAATATGGTTTCCCCAGGTTTTTGGAGGGTCTCGGGAGTTTTGCTGCGACGTAAAAAGGCCAGATGCAAAATCCATTCCGCACTGTTCGCATACTTTCCCACCGGAGCAGATCGCGTGAATAGGACACAAAAAAGGGGACTGGTGGCATGGTCATGGGAGGGAGGTCAGCACTGCTGCAATATCGATACTTGGGTCACATCATGTTCTGGTCTGCGCGATGTGTACGTTGGTCAGGGTGCGCGTTAGCAAACAACGACAACGGCGGCCGACGACAGTGCTGTGTACGGTTTCCGTTCCGTGTCTCCAGCGGTCTCTCTTCATTCATTGTTTAATGTCAAACGGTTCGCGGCCAGCATTGGAGCCTCCAATGTGATAGCTGAGCTGCAAGACGTCGGCGACGACGGCGGTGAAGGCCAGCGACCTGGACCTGGACCATTTGTTTGTTTTGACAAATCGCTCGTTAGTCGTCAAACTGTTGAAATTCACAAACACTCGACATCCGGAGACGGATCCCGCCCGTCATCGTGTACCGAGTGAGTACGAACGCTCGCCTATAGTCCCCCCTCCCCCAACCTCTTTGGGTCTTCACCTACGCACCATAAATAAAGTGCGCGCCCGATACGCCATGGCGCAAGCGAACCCCCACCCCTCCCCGTGGACCGCATCTCGCACACCCCAAAATGCAAACATTTGGAAAAATAAATTACTAAACTCTGCTGGCCTTATCCGTTTAAGAAAGAGAGAGCGGGGGAGAGAGCGGAGTGAGCAGAGAGAGAGAGACAAAATACGCTTGTTCGCCATTTCACAACGCGCTAGCGAGTTATCCCAATATTTGGAACCGCGCGCTAGTACGTGCTACTCGTCCGGGAACGTGATGGATCGGTTGTGTCGCATCAGCACCACCAGCAACCGAATGCGCCTGGGCGGATGTACCGACACAGAGAGAGAGAGAGAGAGCGCGCGTGCTGGTGCATTTGCAATCGCAGGGTGAGGGGTCACGTGAAGACCACGGCAGCGACAACACGCCAGTCACAAGTCAGCAGCAGTAGCAACACACCACAATGTTTCACTGTCAGCAGCTTCAATTAGGTTTGTGCCGACCTATTTTCTGACCCAGTTAGACCATTAAATGGAAGACAGTAGCGGGACTGCGGGTTCCCGCGCCGTGACCGTGGTCACCGCCGTCGCCACCGGGCGTTTGCAATTCATTACCAGACAACCAGCAGCCGTTGGGGAAGGAAGATAGAAGCGGCCCTTTTGGTTTGGGATCTGAGAGCAACAGAAGCAGCAGCCGAAGCAGCTAACAACGAGTTGCCATAATTGACGCTTTGCGAGTGGTGCGCAACATAAACCAACTCTGGCGCACTGTGAGCTCCCTGGAGCTGGCACCCACTTATCGCCCCCCGCCCCCCCCCCCCCCCCCCCCCATCAGAGACAAGTGCGCTACCGTTTCGATAACTACTTTTCAACCCCAGCTGGAGGAGCAACAGATCGAGGACAGAATCCGGCAGAAGGGAAAGTTGAACACACACACACACACACTCGCCAGTGTGCAGGGTCAATCCGGTAGTTGGCTGCCAATGGTTTGACCGATCCTACGCACATACCAATCCCCGGTCTCATGTCAGTCGTCAAATATTGATCCTTCCATCGATCAGCCGATCAGTGTTGTCAGGCGGATGGGGTTGGTGTGGAGTTATGGCATGCCAGGCGCGTAGGCGACTTGGGTCAAGTGGAATTTCACGAGTCGATATCGAGTTTGGAACGGGAACGCGTAAAGAGTATGGCGCGATCTTGGGGCAATCCTCTCCTGGTACGATGCTGTGTAGGCTGACAGCCAATCTGATACTTGGAATGTCTTTTGTAAGCAACGAGCAAATCTTAGTAGCCACGTTACACATGACAAGACGGATATGTGTCGTCGCAGAACTGCTCGAAGCGCTTGAAGAAACCTTCAGGTAGGCCTCCAAAAAGCTAGTTTTCCTTACGAGTGAACCAATTTGTCGGCGCTGGTTGACATGGCATCCAAAAGGTCATAGACGGCGCGGGGCAAGTGCGCGAGCAGCTGTTGTTTCAGCAAATTGCTTAATTGCTTCTGTGCGTTTATTAATTCCATATTGCACGGAGGTCCAACCGTCGTCACCATGGCATACTCGCGATGTTA